>NC_033799.1:11123966-11133110 GCF_001876935.1 Asparagus officinalis | reverse complement strand
GGCTCGTAGCCTTGCGAGCCAGTTCGTACCAGTTCGGGTATTTTGGCTCTAACTCTCTCGTCCAATCTTAGAATAAGCTTTCGAGATGCGTTGGAAAGCTGACGAAAATGTCTATAACTTTTGTCTTTTAAGTTTCTTCAGAATCAAATCATATCATGGCCGAAATATCAGTTCTTTGTGCGAGCCACAAAATGGTGGCTCGGAGCTGTCTCGAACTGTGTTCTCTCTATCTCGAACTGTCTCGAGCCATCAAATCATATCATCATCTTCTCTCTGTCTCGAACTGTATTCGGGGACCTATAGGTAATTTTTAACACGATACCCCATCCAAAGTGTTTCAGTCTCGCTTCTTTTATAGAAGAGCTTGAAATACTTTGGATGTGATAGGCCCAACCTTCAGTCAGTGTAAAAGGGCTTATGATTGGCTTCAGTTCTTAACTTCTTTAGTCTTCAATCTACTAAGTATTTTGTCAAATAGATAAAGTTCTTTCGGTGCTACGTTTATCGTCTGACCGTTGTTAAAGTCTTGAATTAAAATTAGCGTGTAAGTTTCTGAACTTAGCTCGTGTCATTGAGTTGGCTTTGAACTGATCATCTTTGTGGGGAATTCATATCTGAATGTGATTGAACTCCTTGGAATCATCCTTTGATCCGGAATTTTTTCCTTAGCCTTATTTTGGTAAAATTATCGATGCGTTGACCGGCATCGATCTTTACTGTAATGCATTGATCGACATTAACACAGTTTATACTCGTACGTTTACTGGAGTCTACACAGTTTAAACTCTTAAGGTGTTGGAGCATGGTGGTACCAGATGTCGAGGTTGCATGACCAACTATTAAAGCTGATCATCTGCATGTATGGATCTTATTCTGAGGTTGTTAGATGCTTAAGTTATGAGACCAACTAATGAAGCTGGTGCGTCAATGACTCTTATATTTATAGGATTTTTGGCAAACCCTCAGCCATCAATGGGTTTGATGAGCCTTTACCGACTACCGTTTGAGTCCGGCTAGCATGCAGATTGTTTAAGTCCATTCCACATGTAACGTTGTGCTAAAAGAGTTAACTCTTTTAGTGCTACGATATTGAATACGTAAACTTCGTCTTTCTTACGGGAATAGACTACCCGGTAACGCGTGTTAGGCGCCGACTTATCCTTTCTTAGGATTCAGGATAAAAATCCCCAGACTAGTATTCTGGTGTATTTTTCACTCGGTGAAAGACTAAATCGACAACACGTGTCAGGCGTTGACTTATCCCTTCTTAGGATTCGGGATAAAATTCCCCGCGCGTGTAAGACACGGATTATTGTGTTATTAATAACAACCTGTCACAATGTCGAATATATGGGCTTTTGTCCTTTTTACGGTAAAAAACTAACCAGTAGTACGTGTTAGACACTGTACGTTGTAGGCTGTCTAAAAATCACAATAGATAGCTTATCCCCCATCAAAACACCGATGATGGAAGTTATAATCTGACGACTTCCAGAAGGCTACAATTTGAGGACTTTCACGTAGAAGGTTACAATCTGACGACCTTCACAACAACTAATGAAAGCCCCAATTCAACAGCCTTCACAATCAACATCGGGAGTTACAATCTGACGACTCTCATATTTACAAGAAGCCAAGACGAAGATCACAAGAGGACGATCTGTGCAAAGTTCTAGCAAAAGAGACTACAAATTGACGGTCTCTTCATATTAAAACGCAGATATCTCTCAAACTGTAAGGAATTTGGCAAAACGGAGGAAGCGAACCGAAGCCTTCGGCTCGGTTCGGATGGCCCCGTCTCGTCGAGATAGCCGATTTTCATATATAATTCGTCTAATTCCGACTTACGGTTTGAAAGTTATGACCTGTTCTTCGCAGCAAATTATGTTCTGAGGTCCGTCTGCAAGACTGGACTTCATCAGAACATTGGACTTAGCCTGAAGCCCGCCAAGCCCGCCTAAGGTTCGCCTCTGCATTACAGAGTCAAAGCGCACATGCTCAACTCTGCGTTTTCAACATCAAAACGCAGAGTTAATCGCTAAAACAGCACAACTGTGCGTTTTCAGCCTTTAAACAGGCTCAACTCTGCGTTTTCAATCTAGAAACGCAGAGTTAATCTCTAAAACAGCACAACTGTGCGTTTTCAGCCTTTAAACAGGCTCAACTCTGCGTTTTCAGTCTAGAAACGCAGAGTTAATCTCTAAAACAGCACAACTGTGCGTTTTCAGCCTTTAAACAGGCTCAACTCTGCGTTTTCAGTCTAGAAACGCAGAGTTAATCTCTAAAACAGCACAACTGTGCGTTTTCAGCCTTTAAACAGGCTCAACTCTGCGTTTTCAGTCTAAAAACGCAGAGTTAATCTCTAAAACAGCACAACTGTGCGTTTTCAGCCTTTAAACAGGCCCAACTCTGCGTTTTTAGCCTAAAACGCAGAGTTCATCTCTAAAACGCATGCGGCCTGTGCGTTTCGACTCCCAGCGAGCGCCCAACTCTGCGTCTCATCTTTAAGACGCAGAGTTAAGGTCCGAACGCAAGCGGCCCTTGCGTTTTCAACTCCCAACAAGCGCCCAACTCTGCGTCTCATCAATAAGACGCAGAGTTAAGGCCCAGAACGCTGTTTTCAGCGTTTTGACTCGTTCAAAGCACTAACAGAACGGTTTCAAAACCGTTTTCCCCACTATTTCGGGAGCTGTTTAAGAGGGGGTGGTTACACCCCACTCAGCCCATGGAGGAGCTAATTAAGGGGGCAGTTGCCACCCCTAAACCCCCTATAAATAGTGGGAAACTCAACTGAGTTCGGGCTCTCCTTTTTGGCTGGCTTTTGGCTCTGGGCTCTGGGATCCTTCTTTTTGGGCAGCAAGGGGGCGATCGACGTTCATCCTCAGCAACGATCGACCACAGGAGCATTCCCTTGGCTTATAACCGACTTTCGGTTCAAATCAACTCTTTTTCAAGAGTTCAAACTCGTTCAGAGTTATCAACTCGATCAGAGTTCAAAACTTGCTCTGCAAGTTCTTCTAAAACTCGTCAGAGTTATCAACTCGATCAGAGTTCAAAACTTGCTCTGCAAGTTCTTCTAAAACTCGTCAGAGTTATCAACTCGATCAGAGTTCAAAACTTGCTCTGCAAGTTCTTCTAAAACTCGTCAGAGTTATCAACTCGATCAGAGTTCAAAACTTGCTCTGCAAGTTCTTCTAAAACTCGTCAGAGTTATCAACTCGATCAGAGTTCAAAACTTGCTCTGCAAGTTCTTCTAAAACTCGTTAAGAGTTATTTTCAAACTTGCCACGCAAGTTCTCCACAGCGTCAAATCGTGAGGAGAAGACATCGTTCCAGTGAATCAAGACGTTCGGATCGTCAACGAGAAGCAAACTCGACGCGAGCATTCGAGGGAGGCATCTCATCGCCACCGTGAAGAACCCAGAATTAAACAAAGGGGAGAATCAAATTCATTCTCCTCTCTTTTGTAATCGGAATCCAAATTGTAATTGATTTTGAGAGGAATACAAGTCAAATTTTCTTTCACTGTCTTTTTACTGCAAATTTCCAACAAACAAAAGATGGCGACTCCGCTGGGGACTAGCTTCTCTGACAAAGAAGTGGTGGCTCAGCACTATCATTGTATCAGATGCATAACCACGACATGGTAGACATTTATATCTTTCTAAGTAGTTAGCCAAGGTGTGTCAGTTTCTTTTTTGTCCACTAGGGTGAATGATATAATGTGTCCATTAGATACATTCCCTCTACTGAATAGAGTCGTTCCCTTACATCTCTTACTAACTTGGTATTAAAAAAAATTCAGGTCTAGCATATCCTCCGCTTTATTTCTACAATGGAGGGGTTCGAGAATTTCTTGCAACGTTAAAGCAGCATGTTCTTATTGTCAGGTTGGTTTTCCTTTTTTTTTTTCTTGTATCTTATAGCTCTCTAACCTCCTCGCTCCCAACTACAATAATACTAACCATAGGAAACAGTCTGTAAATTATGATATGAAATTCTTAGATATATATTAGACCTTAGGTCCATACTCCGTAGACATGCATGCCCCGATAAGTTCAAAGTCATCATATACTGTCAAATCCCTAATCCTTCGGTCCCTGTAACTTTTCTTTCGGATGATGCAAGAGGGTAGTTATTATCAAATCTTATTAAGAATGGTCTTTTCAGGTCGGCAGATGATGCAAATGTCTTTCTTGTGAACAATTTTCAGGATCCTCTTCAGGTGCATACTTCTACTGTAGTTTTTCATGTCATTATGGCTTTATAATTAAGAGAGAATTTGTTTAGTCTATGTAGAGTTGTGTACAATAGCATCCTTTTCATAATTAGACACATATGTGTATTCATATTTGGAAGAGGCTGAATAAGATGTATAATGCCTCTGCACTTCTGATTTCGCTAGGACTTCTGCCTTCTGTTTATAGCAGCCATTTAGTTGTTTGAAGTTAGTTACCTCTGTCACATTGATATTTAACCTTGCCTCATTCTTGAAATGATTGTTTTATACTTGTTCATCATTTATGCCATGCTTAAGTTTCACTGGTGCAAGTACTATGAGGGAAATGAAGTATTTTTTATGCTTAAGTACCTGCTTCTTCTTTGTTGTCAGTGTACATATATGATGATCATTTCATGAAAATAGTTGCTTATAATTCTTGTTTTTATTGAGATATTTCATGCTTGATTTCAAAGCTTTAGAAGATTGCTTGAGGAGCAAGTCAATGGGGATGGCGAAGTCATGCCTTGTTGCTGCTACATGGCTCATACATATGCTCATGCCTTTTTGCGGATTCACCAGATCCTCACAGGCCCGCAGAGGATATAGCTTTTGCTGTTGCTCGATTTTTCCAAAGAGGAGGAATTGTGCGTAATGTTGTGCGATGGAGCATACAGAACCTCTTGTAAATAATTTATGTAAAAGTTTGTAAACAATTTATGTATCTCTCTACTATTTTGGATATAATTAAAGTTTGTAAACAATGTATTATTTGAATATAATGGGATTTGATATTGGAATATAATTATATTGTGTTGGATATGAATATATTTTTTTGTTGTTCAATATTATGTACATGCATCCAAAGTAGATTCTAAAAAAAAAAAAAAAAAAAAACACTGTAGCATAGTATCCTAGACGGAAATTCCGTCTAGGATGCTCAAATTCCGTCTAGAATGTCTTTTTAACAAAAAAATTAAAAAACATCAAATTCCGTCTAGAATGAGTATTCTAGACGGAAATTTCCGTCTAGAATACTCATTCTAGACGGAATTTTTTTCCGTCTAGGATAAATTATTCTAGACGGAAATTCCGTCTAGAATAATCCGTCTAGGATGTATTCTAGACGGTTTTTATTTCCGTCTAGAATATTCCGTCTAGGTTGTATTCTAGACGGAATTTCCGTCTAGAATACTATTCTAGACGGATTTTTTTCCGTCTAGGATAAATTATTCTAGACGGAAATTCCGTCTAGAATAATCCGTCTAGGATGTATTCTAGACGGTTTTTATTTCCGTCTAGAATATTCCGTCTAGGTTATATTCTAGACGGAATTTCCGTCTAGAATACTACATCCTAGACGGAAACATACTAGACGCGTATTCTAGACGGAATTCCGTCTAGAATACGCGTCTAGTTTATTTTCGTCTAGGATGTAGTATTCTAGACGGAAATTCCGTCTAGAATATAACCTAGACGGAATATTCTAGACGGAAATAAAAACCGTCTAGAATACATCCTAGACGGATTATTCTAGACGGAATTTCCGTCTAGAATAATTCATCCTAGACGGAAAAAAATTCCGTCTAGAATAAGTATTCTAGACGGAAATTTCCGTCTAGAAATCTTATTCTAGACGGAATTTGATTTTTTAAATTTTTTTATTTTTTTAATTTTTAAAAAGTATTCTAGACGGAATTTAAGCATCCTAGACGGAATTTCCGTCTAGGATACTATGCTACAGTAGTTTTTTTTTTTGCAGAATCTACTTTGAGTGTATGTACACAATATTGAACAACAAAAAATTATATTCATATCCAACACAATCTAATTATATTCAAATATCAAATCCAATTCTATTCAAATAATACATTCACCAAAATAGTAGAGAGATACATAAATTTTTTACAAATTTTTACATAAATTATTTACAAGAGGTTCTGTATGCTCCATCGCACAACATTACGCACAATTCCTCCTCTTTGGAAAAATCGAGCAACAGCAAAAGCTACATCCTCTGCGGGCCTGTGAGGATCTGGTGAATCTGCAAAAAGGCATGAGCATATGTATGAGCCATGTAGCAGCAACAAGGCATGACTTCGCCATCCCCATTGACTTGCTCCTCAAGCATTCTTCTAAAGCTTTGAAATCAAGCATGAAATATCTCAATAAAAACAAGAATTATAAGCAACTATTTTCATGAAATGATCATCATATATGTACACTGACAACAAAGAAGAAGCAGGTACTTAAGCATAAAAAATACTTCATTTCCCTCATAGTACTTGCACCAGTGAAACTTAAGCATGGCATAAATGATGAACAAGTATAAAACAATCATTTCAAGAATGAGGCAAGGTTAAATATCAATGTGACAGAGGTAACTAACTTCAAACAACTAAATGGCTGCTATAAACAGAAGGCAGAAGTCCTAGCGAAATCAGAAGTGCAGAGGCATTATACATCTTATTCAGACTCTTCCAAATATGAATACACATATGTGTCTAATTATGAAAAGGATGCTATTGTACACAACTCTACATAGACTAAACAAATTCTCTCTTAATTATAAAGCCATAATGACATGAAAAACTACAGTAGAAGTATGCACCTGAAGAGGATCCTGAAAATTGTTCACAAGAAAGACATTTGCATCATCTGCCGACCTGAAAAGACCATTCTTAATAAGATTTGATAATAACTACCCTCTTGCATCATCCGAAAGAAAAGTTACAGGGACCGAAGGATTAGGGATTTGACAGTATATGATGACTTTGAACTTATCGGGGCATGCATGTCTACGGAGTATGGACCTAAGGTCTAATATATATCTAAGAATTTCATATCATAATTTACAGACTGTTTCCTATGGTTAGTATTATTGTAGTTGGGAGCGAGGAGGTTAGAGAGCTATAAGATACAAGAAAAAAAAGGAAAACCAACCTGACAATAAGAACATGCTGCTTTAACATTGCAAGAAATTCTCGAACCCCTCCATTGTAGAAATAAAGCGGAGGATATGCTAGACCTGAATTTTTTTTAATACCAAGTTAGTAAGAGATGTAAGGGAACGACTCTATTCAGTAGAGGGAATGTATCTAATGGACACATTATATCATTCACCCTAGTGGACAAAAAAGAAACTGACACACCTTGGCTAACTACTTAGAAAGATATAAATGTCTACCATGTCGTGGTTATGCATCTGATACAATGATAGTGCTGAGAAACAATCCCAAAAAGAAGTCTTGGGAAGTGTACTATTATCATTGTCAAGGGTTTTCATGTGGTATGCTGGAACTCATAAGGAGCATAACAAATAACCAGCAAGCCTGGCGTCGTAATACTTCTAATAGCGAGGGAATTTGTAGATGCATGCAGAAGGAAAAAAAGTTCGCATAAGCTAGCAAGAGTCACATTCTATACCACAGAAGGAAAAAAATTGTTGTAGTAGATAATTTAGGAGTTTCATTAAATGGAGCAACATTTGTCAAAGAGGGAATTTGTAGATGCATGCAGAAGGAAAAAAAGTTCGCATAAGCTAGCAAGAGTCACATTCTATACCACAGAAGGAAAAAAATTGTTGTAGTAGATAATTTAGGAGTTTCATTAAATGGAGCAACATTTGTCAAAAACTAGTTAGCAATGACACAAGACCATGTTATCATTTTGCTCCCCTTGAGTGCAAAAAAGAAAATTCACACTTGAAATGAAGCTATTGAATAAGAGAATAAATAAATAACACACAAAGGACAAAAGAAATGTCCATCTTGTTAAAATACCAACAACGTTAGAGGTCTACCTTAAGAGTATATAGCTTAACATTAAGTCGACCAAAGAGAATAAGTCCTCAATAAGCTTTGGTGTAGGCTCTCTGTCATTGTCTTCCATATTTTTGTCAGATATAATCTGCACATTGTTAAAGGCCTTTTAACATTGCGACAAATGAGGAATAAGAACTGGAGCAACATTAAACTAAAACTAATTAAAAATAGAACCCGCGTAGTGAGCCCGCAGCACACCCACACACCCCCAAAAATACCCTCCTGCCAAAATTTCAACTAATATAATCGTATGAAGGGGAAAAGATCACATGAGATTATCATTAACTCACAGATGAGAGCATAGACCATAAACTTTGTTGATAGTCAGGATCTTTACACGTAAGAAAATGGGTGGTACCCCTTGATATGTAGTTGTCAAGTGGAACAAGAATATCTGCATGGAAATTGCTTCATAGGATCAAATATGTATGTAAAAGATAAAAAGAGAATACTTTAAATGTGGAAATTTATCTTAGAATTCTAGAATCAAATCATCGTCAAGTTATAAAAAAGAAAGGAACAAAATTGTGATCACATACGAATGACTTGTGTGTAATAATTGTGATCACATACGTAGCTCAACTGATAGTTTTACCAGATCGTACTTTCTATGAGACATATCCACAAACAAGTTGTATGCATGGATTTCAACTATTTAGCAACCAAATATGTACGATCATAGGCAATGACTTTCACAGAAAATAACCCATAATTTTTAAAGAAATAAATGCTCAACCAAATTTCATTCATCTTCATGGTCAAATTACACAAATGCCTTCGTAAAATACATCATATCATCATAATAAGGAAAAGAACACAAAACACATCCCTACCATGAAAGCTGCAAACACTCGATCCACAGTAGCCGAGCCTGAAGACCTACAAGAGAAGAAGCAAAATTGAAAAAATCAATCAAATTTAACAAAAGAAATCAAAGACAAACTCATCTTCCGATTCTTGGAGCGTCACCAACAAGACACAGCTTGCTCGAGATCGTCGCCTGCTCGATTGTAAACTGAGTAAACCCCGACATCGAGTCCATAAACCCGTCGAACTTCATCCTCGAGGCGGCCAACCACTGGAGGGCCGAAGAGGAGGGGG
>NC_033799.1:11088316-11122966 GCF_001876935.1 Asparagus officinalis | reverse complement strand
GAGGATCGTTCAGCAACGAAACGAACTTAAAGAGGCTACATAAAGTAACGAACTGCATGTGAACAACGTTAAGTGGTTTCGGTGAGTCGACGGGTCTTCCAAACAAGTGGATTTGAACTCAAACACCGACTGAGTTTACTGCAAATCCGGAATGCAAGTCAATCAAATTCAAGCAAAAACAACGCGAAACACCGGACAAAACCATACCCGGAACGAACGGAAACGACAAACCAGCGCACCTGGGGGAACTACGGCCGAAGCCGGAACCACACCCTAAGGTGCTCGGCGCAAAGGCCGAGCCACCCCTGAGTGGCTCGGCCAGGCGAGCTACCCCTGCGGTGGCGTTCGCGGCTATGGCCGGCACCTAGGGTGGCTAGGCTTCAGAACTGTGGCAAACCGCATCAGTTCTGAGAGGCTATAAATAGGCCTGGTAGCTCGTCTCATTTGAAGGGTTCTTTCGAAACTTTGAAGAGCCAAACTCTGCCGGATTGTCACGTCAACTGCGGAGATCTAAGGCTTTGAAGACTTGAGACGCCGGATTTGATTCTTAGCGAGCACCCGCACGAAAAGGGCAGGAGTTCCGAGAGAAGTCTAATCCTGCAAGACAAGAAAAAAAACGTCGTTCACAAACTCCGGATCTAAGCTTGGTTCTTAGATCCGGAGAGAATTCGAGCGGTCGTTTCCCATTGGTGAAGACCGATCCCTCCCGCTATTATGCTCCTTGGTGGGATAATATCCCCGTAATACGTCGTAGATCGTGGCTTGGATCCAGATCACGGCGGTGGTGCATACGGTAAGCAACCCCGCGCGCAAGCAAACAACGACCACAGAAGCAAGAGACCGGATAACCAGGATCTTGTGATTTGTTGGTAAAAGAGAGAAGTTGTAATTTTGATTTCTTGTTTTATTTGATTTTGCATTGTAGCCGGAATCTTATAAAAAGACCGGATCTTTTGTAACGCATAAAGTTGTTAACTGAGTGGCAATGACATCGATAAATGAAGAAATACACCAACTTTTCCGAGCGAACAATTCTGGCGACCACAGTGGAGCCACCGATGCTGCGCTGGGCTGGAGATCGGAGCGGTCGGAGGCCGAGCGCGGATCTCGATCCCGCGTGGAGGAGGTCGCGTATATCGACAACAGAAGTACGAGGAGTACGTGTCTCGTCTGGTCTACCTCCTCCCCAAGTCGCAAGAAGTTTGAGAAGTCTCCTAGGAGAAAAGTCCGTTGGTGCGAAGAGTTGAAGCAACCAACGGACGGCCTCACCCCAATTGCGAACGCCGAAGTTGGCGTCAGGTGAAGTCGCTAACCGGCCTCGAGCAGGTAAAATCCGCGCGTCGAAGGCGTGGTGATTCTCTCCTATAGAGAGCTCCCAGAGCAAGTGCCGACGCTTAAGCGGAGAGTTCGGCGCAAGGCCATGGAGTCCTGTTGACGGGGTCGTATATCCATGCGGAGCCTGAAGAACAAACGAAGGCAAACAGCCTCACAGCAAATGAAGGATGGTTCGCTCAAGGCCATCAACGATGGAGTGTTCGTGGTCCAAAGCGGGACGCTGCGACCACTGGAGACGTTATCCGCAACCGCGCGCGGCATTATCTGCGCAAGGCGGGCGGGCTAAAGCTGAAGAAGGCCGCTGTGGCAAGCTACAGCGTGAGGTGGCCGGAGAAACAGCGGCATGACTCGCAAGGTTTGGAAGCCGAAAGTCTGGGAGGGCGGTTTCAGACTAAGGAGGCAAAACCGCAACCGCCAAAGGTTAACACCCGGCAAAACTCAATGCGCAAACGCCGGTGATTTCTGCAGACTGGCTCCGGGAAATCCTGCAGGACATCCCACCCGGAGAGAAAGTTCAGTTTTGGAGCGGCGCTTCCGGTCCTTATTGCCAAAGAACGAGGTAAAGCTTCAGTCCAAGAACGGCTTTTGGGGCCAATGAAGAAGTCCAAACAATATCCACAAATGCTGGAGGTCGCGGGCAACCTTCCGCGAGCACTTGGAGAAAATTGCGGCGGCCCTAAGCGCGACAACTTTGGGCGCATAAAGAAGTACAGGGAGGTTCTGGAGATTCACGGCTCACAAGGCGCGTTTCAAGGCGTGGCGACTCTGGACGGTCGCGCGAAGAAGATAAATCGCATCCTCAGAAGGAATGTTGTCGTCTGAATGACGACGACGTTATACCTGGAGAATGTGCCAACAGCCGATGGGTTTGCTCGCAACGTGCAAACAGGACGAGCTTGTACTATCGTGCAGGGGGTAGGCGTAATAAAACCAGAAAGAGGAGGCCGCTCAAAGATTAGAAGCGCAATGTCCTTGCTCGAAGTCTTATTCGGGCAACGTATCTCAGAATGCAAAGCTGGTGTCAAGAACAGTCTCGCTGACAGGGTTTTCAGTATTCGAGAGACTTAGTGTGCGACAGCGCGGCAAAACCAAGGCATAGGCGTTTCCAAACGAAGAAGAATAGGCGGTCAAAGACAGGTGAACATCGCGAGCGTCCGTCGGCCAATGACGCAACAGACGGGATCGTCGATACGAGATGATCTGCGAAACAATACGAAAGCATCCCGACCTAGAACCGCGTTCTGCAGTCCAGGAGCGCAGGTTGAAGCGAGGGCCAACTATGGTAGGGTTCGGACAAGACACGCCTCAGAAGATGAGAATCGGCGATGCGCGGTTCCGCTGGTGGGCGTCAGATAATACTGTATGCCAGTGAGGGAGCAACCCCGCGAGGCGCTGAATGATAAGCGGCGTCGAGACAGATGGGCGCAACGATGCTGAAGACGCTTTGGCTAAACAGAAAGAAAGTTTCAATTTGAGATGGAGATGGCCTGCAGCAGATGAGAGAAATGCATGACCAACAAGATCCAAGCATTGGCGAACCACCAGGCGAGCAGAATCATCGTAACACCGATTAATCTGGATTTGTCGAATCATCGCGCCGAGCTGTGTCAAGGGACCTATAAGCAGTTTTATACGCCTACACTAACGCTCTCGTACGATCTTGGAATGAGGTGATTCAAGATGCGTTGTAAAGTTGAAGAAAATAACTACAAATTTTGTTTTTTGAGTATTTTCAGAATCAAATCGCATCATGGTCAAAATATTAATTCTTTGTGTGAGTCACCAAATGGTGGCTCGCAGCCTTGCGAGCCAATTCGTACCACCTCGGGTACCAAATGGTGGCTCGCAGCCTTGCGAGCCAATTCGTACCACCTCGGGTATTTTGGCTCTAACTCTCTCGTCTGATCTTGAAATAAGATGATTCAAGATGCATTGGAAAGCTGACGAAAAGATCTACAACTTACAATGGGCGAGACATACATGGTGTGGGCGAGTCACACATGGTGTTTCACCCTTTTTGGACGAAACACAATTCCTAGTTGAGTTGTTTTGCCATTTCGCATGTCATGTTGACTCGTACGCTTCACCGATTCACTTCATACATTTTGTTAACTTAGAGGTGGTCGGTTAGCATGCGAGCCACTTGGAGCTGGCCGGTGAGCACGCGGGCCACTTGGAGCTGGATGATGAGCATGCAAGATACTTGGAGGTGGCTGATGAGCATGCAGGCCACTTGTAGGTGGCTGATGAGCGTGCGGGACACTTGGCGGTGGCTGATGAGCGTGCGGGCCATTTGGAGGTGGCTGATGAGTGTGCGGACCACTTGGAAGTGGCCGGTGAGCGTGTTGACCACTTGGAACTGGCCGGTGAGCACGCGGACAACTTGGCGGTGGCCGATGAGCGAGCATGCCACTTGATTTTTCATTCTGGTGGCCGATGAGCATGCGGGCCACTTGGCGGTTGGCGGTGGCCATTCCGGTAGTTTGTTGCTACATCGTCAACGGTTCGCCGATTCACTTCATACGTTTATCGGCGTCGAATAATCTTCCTTGACTCGGATAATGGCGTTCATCGTCTTCTTTCTGTCTCGAACTGTGTTCGGGGACCTATAGGTAATTTTTGACGTCTACAATAAATTTTCAACTACGAAAATTTTGAGTGTATAAGATCAATTTTTTATAACCTCTACTTTATGATGATAAAAATGATTCTTTTTTTATTCTTGAGCACATTCCACTAAATACCAAATTCAGAATTTTGATTGACCCAGGTAAATTGTAAGTTTTAGACGACGATAATACATTATTAAGAGAATGAAATCTACTCTCTCTTTACTTTAGGTGAGTTCGTCCACATTCAAAATAGAACACTCATACATAAAATTATTATTGTATTTTGACTAATCCAAGCAAATCCTAAGTTTCAAACACCAGTAATACATGATTAAAATAATGAAACTTACTCTCTCTTTTCTTGAGGTGAGCTCTTACATATTCAAACTAGACCAAGACATACATAAAAATATTATTTTATATTGATTGATTCAGGCAAATTCTAAGTTTCAAACACCAGTAATATTTGGTCAAAAGAAAGAAACCTACTTTTTTATATCAGGTAAGCTCCTGTAAATTCAAAATAGACAAAACAAACATAAAATTACTATTTCTTGAGAAATATTATTGCACGAGAGGTCAAATTGAACTTTAGGATACAATGTAAGTAACAAACTACTTGCATCTCATGAGCATTGGCCTATGCAAGTATACTTGTGTCATACTGGGGCAATGCTTTTATAGGTAGCATATATGATGATTTTTAGTTTAAAACTTCTATAGTAAGATTATAAATCAAAATCAAATGGTAAAAATAATACATTGTCCTCTAGATCAATGTGTTGTTGTGTGCAATTTTTATTATTATCCACAGAGTAATTACTTTTCGCTTTCTCTTATTATACATGCCTCTCTGAATGTAAGCTCTTTTTTGGTCATCACTCAACTGGATATATTTAGTTTTTCTACTATAAGGGATGGGGATGTGCTACTTTGTTTCAAAAATATTGACATGATTTTATTATTATATATACCAACAATAAGCAATATTGACTTATAGTTTGTCTAAAATACAAAGTTATGTACAGAATTTAATAAAGCACACTCTTCTCTGCTACAAAAACCTTTAAGAGAGAGTATTTGCTAGCTAATGGAGAAAATCACATTGAACTCTATAGAACATATGGTCTAGTCATTAAAATTATAGTTATCATGATACGAGGCTTCAAGTTAAGGAATGATTTAATAAGTATATAATTATTTGTTCAAAATCAAAAATTTAACACATTTAGCATGTATATGGGATCTATCTCATATTCAGTTATGCTTCAAGATTAGAGGTCCTATACATAACTAGGTTAAAAAGTTAAAAGTATGAATCAACCATTAATTCTTAGGACTTCCGCTTTCTAGATCAAATGACTTTGCAGGAAAGCCTAGACACATCGAGGAGCAAATTGAAATATAAGATTTTTGTGCTAAACTATTTTATAGTAATTATGATATCATATATACGTTTATAAAAAGAATGAAGCCACAAAGATTTTTTTTTTTCACAAACAACTAATTAAGTTGTAATTTATGTGGTAAAAGTAGTCACTAAGCATAAATTTAGTTGAGGGTTCGATCCAACCATAAACACATTATTGTATATAGGATATCTATTCTCAATTTTTTTAAATATAACTTTTTTCTTGATATCGCTAAAAAATTCTTTTTTTATATTTTTTCAATGTTTTCTTGATATCATAATTACTAACAAGAGCATTTAATTTAAGTTAATACTCAAAGACATAGATAAAAGAAACCTAAAAATTGTTGGATTATAAAGATATGGAGGACAATCTAACCAGAATAATACTTGAATTCCAAGGATTTTTTTTATCTATCAAAAGATTTTCCCGAACTCATGCTTTTAAAGTGAGTATGATTATGATATACACACACTACAAAGGTTTCGAGAGAGGTATATGTATATATTGTAATTTTGATTACATATAAAGCCAAAACTTTCATTCAATAGTAACATAGAAAAATATATTTTTTTTAAAAATAAAACATTTCGTCCATAGAAAAATATATTTTTATTGGTAAGACAAGAGAAAAAATATATATAAATCAGAACTTCATATTCAAAGTACCACCATTTTGGATGTATTGGAAATTGAATGATTATTATCAAATAGATTTGTCCTCTTTACCAATGAGAAGGCGAGGCACAAATCAAAGAAAATCTTAGATGGAATAGGTTTTAATTTTTGGTTCGCTTCGTATATTAGTCTTTATTTAGTGGTTTCTTAGCTTATTAAAGCCGCAACACATCGTTATGAACAAATTTTTTAAACATACCCATTCCAACTTTTTATTTTCAAAACCGACTCTTTTTTTTTTATTTACCAAAACCGACCCGATTTTGTGATTAGCAGACTAATCACCTTCCTAAATAGTCGGGGTTGGCAACCCCGACTATTTAGGACATTAATTTTTAGGGTTTAATGCTTCTAATTAGGGTTTAACACCGTCCTAAATAGTTGGGGTTGCCAACCCCGACTATTTAGAAAGGTGATTAATCTGCTAATCATAAAATCGGGTCGGTTTTGGTAAATAAAAAAAAAAGAGTCGGTTTTGAAAATTAAAAATTGAAATGGGTCTGTTTAAAAAATTTGTTCTTATTTAAATATAGCTTTCAACTTTAAAAAAAAACAAATGAAAAAGACAAATTATAAGCACTAAAGGCGAATCTCACTCTATCACCTCACTTTTGTTTTTATCTTCAGGTTATCGTAGTTAGTTGACATTTGTTTAATTAAAAGGAATGGTGGTGAAAGGAAAAAAGGAGTGAGAAGCGGATTATATAACTCGGTCTTGTGAGCATCAAAAGAGATTCTCATTCTCACATGCAATTAGCGATAAAATTAATTATTAAAAAAAAATTAACAAGGTAAGTGGAGGTCAGGCGCCGCGTAAGACTTAAGGGACCCACAAGTCTGTAAGTCAAAGGGGAAGTGAAACATTTAAGGTTCATGATTGATGATTGATCTTTGATTGCCGTTGCCTAGGTTTAGACTAATCAAGATTAGACTAATCTAAGATATCTTGTGGGCCCTGCTTAGTAATTCCCACAACCCAACTCATGATGAAAATTAGAGTGCGTTTTCTATCAGAGAGAGCCCTACACGGTGCGGGGTTCTAATATATAAACAATTTTGAAAGATGAATTTGATAGTAGACGATAAGTAAATTAAAACAGCCGTCATTTGTCATTTTTACAACTGAGTGTCAACTATTGTATTTTGCAATAATAAATAAATGGTCCATTTAATCAGATACTCCTAGTTCATTTTCAAAGGTAGTTATATTGCCACATGATGTGGTCTACCTAGAAAAGATAATCATTGGTGATAACTAAAGAACAATGGTCTTTCGACTTATCTTTTCAATTATGGAATGTGATTTATACTCCTCTCTCATAAAAAGTAAGGTTTTGATGCTTTAATCCTACATTTCCTTTCAAGGTTTAGGATGAACAAATGAAATATAAACTAGGGGTTTTTATCTTTTAACCCAAAGTTTTACCCTTACTTATTTAAAAACCCACTCACTTCTATAAATGCACATACTTTCGAAGTATCTCATATGACTTATTTTAAACCCAATCTATAGTATACCCTCAAACTTTATATTGTATAAAAATTCCAAAATAGCCCTTTCCTTGCTTCTTCTAAGCAATGATCATCTTTCCATTGTATTAATGGTGATTACGGGAGAAGTTAATTTTCGCACATTGCTTTTTTTACTTGCCAGCCCCAAATTTAACATACCCATCTTCTTCAAAATTTCTCTTTCCTTCATCAATATTCCATCACTTCCTTAGCCTCCATTAAATTTCTCTTCGTAAAAGACATTAATTTGATTTTAATGTGGTTTCTATTTGCAATCATTAAATAGTCTTTTTTATAGTCACAAAACTAGTAAAGAGCTATACTATACCAATAAAGAGATGCATTTTAGTTGTAGGAAGCTATAATTTTGTATGTGGTGCTATACTTTTCTTATAAGAAGCTATGTTTCCGAATAAAGTATTATACTTTACTCAACCAAAAATTAATAACATTAAACTTTTATATTTTTATGTTAATTAGTCCAATGAATATTAAATCTTCCTCTATTTTTCCAGCAATTTTCTTGATGACATAGAACACACTATTGATTTCTTTCCTATAGTCCCAGAATCAATAAAGAGCTATCTTATAACGATAAAGAGATACACTTTAGTCATAAAGAGCTATGCTTCATTATCAGGTGTAATATTTTACTCCTAAAAAGCTATGTTTTCGTATAAAGTGTTACATTATGGTCTGCTTTTGTAGATTTTAGGGATTAACTTCACCTAAAACTTAGGGCTCGGCTCTTTGAGTTTAGTGCTTTGTAAACTGTAGGAAGAGAGAAAAGAGAGAACTGGTGGGTTTATTTTGGGGAAGAAGGACAATTTATGATTTTTTTTAGAAAATACAATATAAAGTTTGAGAGCATAATACCAGTTGGGTTTATAAATAAGTCACATGGGGTAATTTGGGTGTGTGTGTATTTGTGGAACCGGGTGGGTTTTTTAACAAATGGTGGTAGAACTTTGGGTTAATAGACAAAAACCCTATGAATTATTGGTGCACGATGCAATAGCAATTATGTACAATTGACTAATAGCAATTATGTACAATTGATGACTCGGGTTTTGCAGGCAACCCCTCCCCCCCCCCAACACACACACACACCTTTTTCTTTCAAATTTGGTGGGAGAGAATCTCTTTAATGGCCCTTGATCTGCCTGCAAAGCCCAAATGAAAATTGCGAACCAAATTAGCTAAAGTGGTTTAAGTTGAATTCTGATATTGGCGTTTTGGGGATTTAAAAATTAGTGAGTGCAAGTTAGGTGCAAAAAGTGCTGCAATGTGCAACGTGCACAATAAAACACAGGATATGTCAGATTCATAATAGTACTGCAGGTAAAAAGATCTGGTTTGGTTAGATATTTAACGTGTATGAACATAAAAAAACATTTAATACTCTCATTGCATATTAGAAAAATCCATAGCTTTTTGTGTGAAAGGAAAAGCGAAAAAAAAAAGCTCTATTTTGATTGACTACAAACATAGGAGTTGTTTGACATCGGGCTAAGTGATGAGTTAAGGAGAGGAACCTTCTCTAACCTGCCATACAAAAGTTACAGGGTGACTAATTTAATTTTTCAAACATTAAAACGATCCTAACTGGCTAACTAATTTAATTTTTCATGCTAACAAACAGATTAACATATATTATACAGACTAACTATGTTAGTCATTCTCCTTAATAGCGCTGGACCGAACTCTGAAAGGTATTCCTCTCTTTGTAGCTTGATAATGATATCCATGACAGCTCCAATTATCAGAGGCTTAAAGTCAAAGAGTTGTAAGATATAACTGTTTCAGCTTCAGAACCTATTAAGAAAACTGGCTCCAAGGAATCCAATCTCTACCGAAATTCATTAGCATCTTGACAAAAGGAGATTCAGTAAGACATGAGATCATCATTCTCAAGTTAAAATCACTGGCTCTGAAAATGAGAGCCCTGTGTAGTAGGGACCAATACCATCAGTAAAATAATGAGTATGGACGTTAAGTCCCAACTCCACACAGAGACTTAAAGCATTCACTTTCGCGAACCCATACTAAACTAATTTTGACCTAAAACAGTTTAGTCAGTGTAGAAAATAACACATTCCGTAGCGTAAAATAGCGCATAGCATAACGTAGCGCTGGAAAATAGCACATAAATAAAATAACGTACGCTATTTTACCCATTGCATACGCCTTGTAACACGTCTTCATAGTGCTCCACAGCTTAGGTTAAATTGTTCAAGAGCTAGGATTGATTTTTAAAAGAATTTGATGGTTATGATTGAGTTTAAGTGGGTGGACCTCATGCCTAAACCCTAAATCCTTGCTCCCATGGCTTCTGCCCCTCCAGATAAAAAAAAACCCTTCCTCCGTATTCTTCTTCCTTCGACTTCGATTCATCAACTTCTTCCTTCAACATCGACTCATCAATTCCTCCGGCTCGCCATACTCGTCTTCACCATCGTCATCATCTCCGTTGCTCCCAGAGATCCCCGATCGACTTCTGAACTCTTCGTGCCCAGTTGAGGACCATTCGACTTTTGAAACCATCAATGTATGATCTTGAATACTGATTTAAGTTCATTTAACTTACTCATGGTTGTTGTGAAACTGTGATGATATATTGATTTGTGATAATATTTTTATAATATTTTTAAAAATTGTGATGATTATTCATATTATTTGATTTTAAATATTCATGTATCTATAAAATATTTAAATAATAATAAATTATTTAACCTACATTAAAAGTTACGCTACTTTGCGGGTTATGTTAACCGGAAGTGAGTGTTACGCTATGCATTATCGTTATTTTCAACATTGAGTTTAGTTTTGACTCACGGAGGACCAAAACAAAACCAGTTTAACGCCACAATTGGCCTGACAAAACCAATTTAAGTCCCAGTCCTCGTTCTATTTTTTCTCGTTTTCCGCCAAACTAGAGCAAGGACTTGAACTGATTTTGTTCCACTAAACAAGTTTAACCCTAAACCCCACTAAAAAAATGAAGAAGAAGAAGAAGAAGAACAAATGGCATGTTGGGGACCCAAATTCCACATGCTACAAGCTTTTCACAGTGGGCACGGAGCATGGGCACAACCCAAGTGAAGACAACTTGAAGTGGACACGGCACAGAAGCCTAGAAAGATGGAAACAATCATATACAGTGATCATTAGATCTCAAAGCCTCATGGCTTCCATCAATCGCAATCCAAGAGCATCTTTGTCATTCCATGATTGGATTATCAACGCAAGGTCCAAGCACATATGCTCATCTTTCAATTCAATGGATCTCTGCAAAAGATTCATAAGCTGCTGCTGCGTAGTCCCAATAGGAAAAGAACGGGATGCATTCGCACAGGAGGTATAGCAAAAAATGAGCCAGAAGTATACATCTAGAGTCCGAAGGTCCCCACAGGATAACAATCAGCAGAACAGACACTAGAAGAGACATATATGAACAGATTCCGCAATATTTTAGAAAAGAACAGAAAACATTTGCACGGGAGATGAAGAAAAAGTGAGCTAGCAGAATGAAAAACTATACGTGTAAGAGTATGAAGGTCCCCACATGATAACAATCGACAGAACAGGCACTAAAAGAGACATATATGAACAGATTCTGCAATATTTTCATCAATCTTAGCATAAGAACAGTAATGGGCATACTTGAATCTGAATTTAGAAAGTTGAAACTTCAAACTAACTAAAAAAAATGAACATTTAGGCTAGTAGCAGAGACCACCAATAGATCCAACTGCAGGTTAATCACTTCATAGTAGAATGAAGTACCGAACGCAGACTAAAACATTAAGGTGAAAGGAAAAATCTGGACGCAATGGGAAAGAGGAGGGCAGACATGGAGATAAAATAGCTTGACATCTATATTTCCCCTCCCCTCTTGAATCTCTCTGTTCTTTTCTCCTCCTCATCAAAAATCATATAAGCATTGTTTTCTCCTCCCTTTTTTCTCCCTTCTTTTGTTCCTCATTTTTTATCAGCAGACTTTTGCATATCCTCCTTTCTAAACTTCACTCTCCCCATCATTCATCATAGACATATATCTTTTTTCCCCTTTGTTTTCTTTTTTGCATTTTCCTTCTCTTTCTCAAATATTTTTTTTTCCAAAGGAAAAAGGAAAATCAATGGAGAACTAGCCGAACATAGAGGAAGTCAGCTCGTCGTAGAATCCTCCATTCAATCTTTATAGCAATAATATGATCAGCTAAAAATACTCTTGAATATTTGACAAAAATAAACTACTTATCAGTACCAAGTCAAAGGGGGACGGAATGAACTAACTAATTCAGTTACAATCTTCAAAGGAAAATTACATGTATAAAAATAAATACAAACCCAAGTTGGGAGACAAGCAATTACGATTAACTTCTCATTTTGTTTCCTTAAATAACAGGGAAGACCCAAGATTTTGTATTAAACATTGTTCCTAAAACATACAAAAAAATACTCAAATTTGTATTCCTGGAATAATCTCAAATCTTGAAGATAAACAATTCTCCACCCACCAAAAAAAGATATGAATTTACATAAAGATTTCGATTACAACTACCTTGGAAGCAAAGGTCAATCTGGTAACTCTGCAGCATAATTGAACAAAAAAAAACAGCAGCATTGAAGTCATTGTTGGATGATTATACTGCATAAAAACGCAAAATAATTATTGGTTAAGCAAAGGGAAGCAGAAAATAATAATAACAGGTCTATGGACAAGAAAAAACTATCTAGAGGTAGTAACCTCAATAATTGGACCAAAGAAGTTTACTAGATTTATATCCAGATAACTCTGCAACTGACTTTGAAAGTTATAATCATTTACGAAACGCAAGGATCTCAAGTAATATAATGACAACTCTGAAAAAGACCCTTGACGTAAAACAACAATAGAACGTCGCAATAGAATGCAGCAAGAATTAAAACTCGCAAGATAAACAAAAGAACTAAAGAATATAATCGTTATCATCAAAATTGAAGATGACGACAAGGGATGAGGATGAAGTCATGGAGACGTAGAATTATTGCCACTGTTATTATTGGAGCAGCCGAAAATTTTCATGAAGGATACTTCAACTTACAAGTCTGAGCACTGAGATGACAGTTAAGATATAGAAGAATGAGACTTTTGATTGGAATTTTTCTTTCAGTTTTACATGAGATAAAATTATTGTTTTTGGTTTATGCCTGAAATAAAGTTATTGGTAGTTTCTAACTTACTAAACTCTTGTTTACTTGCTTAATCACATAGATGATTGCATCTTATATGGACTGTTGGCGTTTTAGTGAGCTGACCAAGTAGCGACACTTATACTTCTTTTTCGCTATTATAAGCTTTCAACAGGTTTCAACTTTCTATGTTATTTGTTTATATTTATTGATTAACACGATTTGATGATTATACTCCATTATAATGGGCAAACTTAGGTTGACGTTTCTTAAACCATACTTTGACCCATTGTTATTATAGGTTGCCATGAATTTAGGTATATATTGCCTCATTATAGATATCAGTACTTCAATCATCAGCGCGCCCCACGCAACTGCAATCACTAATTTTTCCTTTAAGATTTTTAACAAAATGATAGTTTATAAACCTAAGACGAATCAAAATAATTGCACGTCATTATTGAAAATGAATTTTTTTTTCCTTTTTGGCCAAATTTCGAGGGGTTTTCAAACATACTGGTTGAGAAACTATGATTCCTAAAAGTGGCTTCGCAACTAATGTCCAGAAAGCAATGTTGGATAATTTTAGTTGGATAATTTCTGAAGTAGAAAGGTGAAAAGGAGATCTTAAATCTAAAGAAATTATAATTAGTACAAGAAAAAACAGAATACATGAAATGCAAATGTAGTAAGATTGTGAAAAAGAATGAGTATATATAGTACAAAATGATGACCAACAAATATCTAGGAGTAACCACTTCTGACATATCGATCATTTGCAAAAGATGGTAAAATTGAGGATGATGCAGTTCATTAAATTAAACTGGAGTGATAAAAGGGGAGCAAAGCTATTACAGTCCTGTGATCATAGGATTCCTATCCAAAGTGCTCCATCATACAAGTGAAGAATAAGTTGCTCATGACATCATCACGGTCTTAACTTTTATTAAAAAATATTACCATATAAAACAGCAATTGAATCTTTTATTTTGCAAAACTTCTCCAAAAGAAGTTGGTTTCTATTAAGTCGTAATTCTTCTTTCCGGTTATTTACATAGGCGGATATTTAGAACAATGAGCCTTATATAAAATCCCAAGGATTTTCATCCTAAGTATCCAAAGAAGATCTTTAATTTTCCTAGGATATAATTTTGAAACTCATTTCGCCTCAAAGAACGGTCAACGAATATCAATTTCGTAGGAAATTGAAACCATAAGTTCAACAACCAGGGAAAAGAAGCAATAACTATGTCCACAATGATGGTCATCAACCTCACTGTAAGCTTCTAAGACTTTTCCAAGAAAGATAGGATCAGCTATGACTAAATACAAGAGAGCTCCAAAAACGGATCCGATGGAAATTAAACTGGATGTCAACTTACATAAACAACTCTTAATTTTAGGTCATAGCTTTAACTTTAAGAATTTAGATATATATTTCCTCCATAAAACTACCTATTAGACAATGTCTTGTGCCCAGGTTGCCCATGCTATAAAGACTAGGAGCCTAAAGTAGGAGCCAGACCTCACCTATGTTGGAAGATAGTAGGGATACTTCACTTTCGCCCAAGCTGACTCACACTTTACTAAATTTCTCAAATCATTTCATAATGCCAAGTAAAAAATAAAAAAATAAAAACACACACACATATGGGAATGATGGGTATGAGGTGGCGGCTTTTTAATGAGCTATCAATATATAGAGTTATGAGGTCCACACATTTTGATGTGACTACCAAGGTGGACCTCACCCACATGACTATCTCTTGATAACTCATTTAGCAAAATGAGCTGCCACCTCATACTCATTATTACACACATGTCTCTCTCTCTCTCTCTCTCTCTCTCTCTCTATATATATATATATATATATATATATATATATATATATATATATATATAGAGAGAGAGAGAGAGAGAGAGAGAGAGAGACATGTGTGTAATAATGAGTATGAGGTGGCAGCTCATTTTGCTAAATGTGCTTTGGGAATTTAGCGATCCTCATGGGAACTTGAGGATAGATGATTCTTATGGTTGCTTGAGAATAGAAGCGTGGGCAGAGTTGGCGAAAACGGTGAAAATCAGGAAAAACAGCAAAAAACAGGAAGATGACGAAACAGCTCTGGTCGGTCGACTGATGGGCTAGAATCGGTCAACCGATGAAGCACTATCGATCAACCGATTAGCCATCATCAATCGACCGATAGACTGATACGCTACAGGGTCAGAAAACATAATTCTGAACGGTCGACCGATGCATCCTTATCGGTCGACTGATGGAGGCCGATCGGTCGACCAATATAGGTACATCAGTCGATCGGTATCAGGTCTAGGTCGATCCTGATTCCTAGCCGGTTTTAGGGTTTGTATAAATAGAAACCTAATTGATTCGGGATTTCTAAGCAGAAACTCGTGAGATTTGTTCTTTATTCTAGGGAGATTGTGAGGAGAGATTTGTACATAAGTGATCTTCAAAATCTAGAGAATGTATTTTACTTCGTCATATCGAATTGTTCTTGTGTTTTGTTATTTTTTTCTTCTCAAACACCACCTTTGATAATTCCGCGATCAAATGTGCTCGCATGGCGACTCGCATCAAGTTGGTATCAGAACAATTAGATCCTGTGAAGGGGTATCCTGTGTATGGTCCTTACTCAATCGCAGTACAAGAAGCTAGGCGAGATTCTTGTTTCTTTGGAAGAAGTCCAGAAATCAAGTAAGAAGAAAAAGATGGCTGAAAACGACAATTCATCCAGACTTGATGTGGTGGAGAAACAGATCGAGACAATCAAATCGACGCTCACGAAGCTCGTCGATCTTATCTAAGGAGGTGACAAAAAGGTTGAATATCCGTCGGGGTCAAAGAAGCGACCCGTAGAATCCGATGGAGAGAGTGAGAATTCTTGCGACGAGGTTGAAGTCGTCAAGACCGTTCCACATCAAGGGGGTAAGGGTTCTTACAAGAATTTGAAGATCGATTTCAAAGTGGAGATACCTGTTTATGATGGGAGATTCAACGTTTAGAGGCTTGACGGTTGGATTGAGCGTATAGAGACCTATTTTACTCTTTATGACTGTTCGTCTAAGGAGAAGATCGTTTTCGTGACACTAAAGCTTTCTGGACATGCTTTGACGTGGTGGAAGTCGTACTGCAAGCAGAAGAAGAAATCTGTGTTGTGAAGCAGGTTCAAGGAGCTACTGAAGAAGCAGTTCTACTCGGTGGGGTTCCTTGAAGAGCGTTGGTACAAGTGATACGGGCTTGCACCAACGATTCAATCAAACCGTTCAAGAGTACAATACAGAGTTTCAACAGCAGGCTATGATCCTCAACATTGCGACGGAGGAGTATCCTGTTTTTATGAAGTATATGACGGGTTTGAATGAATACATCTGGAAGGAGCTGAAGTTATTAACGGTTGAGTCGATTGCAGAGGTGAGCATGAAGGCTATTGTCGAGGTCACATGCGACGTCGTTCCATTGGACGTTTGTCAGGTCATACTGGGCAACCCTTATTTGTAGGATACGTACGCAGTATACGACAGACGAGCCCAAAAGTACACGTTCACCAAGGACGACGAGCAGTTCATATTTCGTTCGACATCTCTTCCACAAGAGACAAGCTTGGTAACGGTGACTCAGACGAAGAGACTAGTGAATGCAAGTAAGAAGTTTGTCTTATTGTTCATTAGGCCTTACGAGGAGCAGCTATGTAGAGTATGCTTGATTGCCTTGAACAAGCTTCAAGAGGGAGATCTTGACAGGTTAAAGGCCAAGTATGCAGGCTAAGTATGCAGATTTGTTTTCAGAGATCACTGGACTACCGCCAAGACGGAGTATGGAGCATGAAATTATGTTGACGGGAGAGAGTTCTTACCGAATATAGGTATTTACCACACATCCGTACAGGAGTCCAAGGAGATAAATAGGCAAGTTCAGGAGCTTCCGAAGAAAGGAGTGATATTGCCACGTTGTTCGCATTGCGGGTCGCCAATGTTGTTGGTGCCTAAGAAAGATGGAGGCTGACGCATGTGTGTGGATTACCGGACGCTCAACAAAATAACGGTAATGAATCGTTACCTACTACCACGGATCGATAATATTATGGACCAGTTGGAGAGAGCGAGGTTTTTCACAAAGGTGGATCTTAAATATGGTTACCATCAGGTGAGGATTTGGGAGGATGACACTTGGAAAACTACGTTCAAAACTAAACATGACCTGTTTGAGTGGTTGGTGATGCCGTTCGGATTGTGTAACGCTCCAGCAACCTTTATGAGACTGATGAATGATTTGTTGCGGCCTTTTATGAAGGATTTTATGATACTTTACCTCGATGACATTTTGATGTACAGCAGGACCTGGGAGGAGCATATTGTTCATATCGAGAAGGTATTTGAAGTGCTGCGAAACGATCAGCTGAGCTCAACGGGAAGAAATGCGAATTTGGAAAAGATGAGTTGGTGTATCTCAGCTTCATCGTGGGGAAGGACCAGCAAAGGATAGATCCAAGCAAGGTGACAGTGATCACGAAGTGGCTGACGCCTAAGACGGTAACGGAGGTGTGAAGCTTCATGGAGGCTTGCTAGTATTTGGACAAGTTTATTCGACAGTTTTCTATTTATGCGACACCCCTACATGGCCTTACTAAAACAAGGGTTCAGTTCGAGCGGAGGCGGACGCATGAGGAGGCTTTTCAGTTATTGAAGAGGAAGATCTCGGAGACACCAGTGTTGGCATTGCCTAATTTGCAGAGGACATTCAAGGTAGAGACCGACACTTCAAGTTATGCTATGGGCGTTACGTTGATACAGGATGGAAAGCCGGTAGAGTACCATTCTGAGATATTTACAGGTGCTATTCAGAATTATTCTACTTACAATAAGGAGTTTTATGCGCTCTACCAGATAATAAAGCATTGGAGGGTGTACTTTTTGGGTAAGGAGGTGATTGTGCACTCGGATCACAAATCATTAGAGTTTCTACATGCCCAGACGAAGCTACAGCAGGCACAACATATGAAGTGGATATCCTATTTGATGGCGTTCAACATCGTCATTAAGTACAAGAAGGGGGCGACTAACAAGTTGATCGATATGCTATCTTGACCGTCAGTGAGAGCTTTGTTGGTGGCGACGCGTATTCAGTCATTGGTTCCTTTGGAGTATGTGCAGATATACGCATCCAACAGAGACTTTAGCAGTGTGTTCGAGCAGGTGAAGGCTGGTCGGAAGGGGAAGTATGAGCTAGGAGCAGATGATTTGTTGTATCGTGGGACGTCGTTTTGCATTCCGGAGGATAGCGATCGATTGCAGTGGATTAAAGAAGCACATACATCACGTGTGCAAGGTCATTTTAGGATTCAGAAGACGCTTCTCATTCTACGACGTGTGTAAGCTATGTTACATATCAAAGCATTCTAACATAAAAAGAGGATTGTATCTACCGTTGTCAGTGCCTTCTAGACAGTGGGAGAGTATTTTTCTGTATTTTTTAGGAGGGTTGTCAACGACCAAGCGCGGGCATGATTACTTGTTCGTTGTGGTGGACCAGTTCAGCAAGATAGTGATCTTGATTCCTCGCAAGAAGATCGTGCCGGGAGCGGATGCAGCGCAATTGTTCTTTAAACATGTGTGGAAGCACTTTGATTTGCCCAGTTCGATTATTTCGGATCGTGATAGCAAGTTCCTCGGGCACTTTGGGATTCCTTATGGAGTTTGATGGACACTAGATTAAAGAAAACACAATCTTTCATCCACAAACAGACGGGTAGACGGAAGTAGTCAACCGGACTATGATTCACATATGTTGCGGGGATATAATTCTAGACATCTCAAGACTTGGGATGAAAGCTTACCATATTTTCAGTTTGCTTTCAATCGGGCTATTCATGGATCTTCGGAAAAGTCACCGTTTGAGACTTGTTACGAGTTCCTACCTCCAAGTCCGTTCGATCTAGTATTCTCTAGTGAAGCTAACGACCGACGGCAAAGAAGGAAGTGAAAGAAAGAAGGCTCAGCGATTTCTGAAGAAGATTGCGCAGATTCATGCCGCCGTTGAAGCACAATTGAAGAAGTCACAAGCGAAGTATAAGGCGAAACATGATCAACATCGCGTTCCTTCTAATTTTGATAAATGTGACATGGTGTGGCTGAAGTTAAGGAACAACTAAAGGGAGAAGGGAAAAAATTAAAGCCTATACGATATGGTCCATTCCGAATTCTCAATCAGATCAGTGACTACACCTTCAAACTGGATTTACCACCTTACTTAGGCATGTATTCGGTGATCAATGCCGAGTATTTGAAGTTGTTCGAGCCTCCATTGTTGGACAATGAGGATGACGACAAAGTGATCATGCCGCATGTTGAAGACTTGTGGTTTGATAGAGAAGAACCTTTAAAACAGGATTGTATTTTGGAGCGGAAGGTGACTACGACTAGACGGGGTACGAATGAGTCGTTTCTGGTTGGACGTCAAGGTCAGGTTCCTAGCAAGGCCAAGTGGTTCAACAAAGAAAGAGGAGCTCGAGAGTTTTCTCAACTGAAGTTCTAACTTGAACGAGACTTCAAGCTCCTAAATGGGGGAGCCATGATACGGGTATATCTTCTTTACTTCGGGAACTTAGCGATCCTCATGGGAGCTTAAAGATAAATGATTCTCATGGTTACTTGAGAATAGAAGCGTGGGCAGAGTCGGCGAAAAAGGTGAAAATCAGAAAAAACGACGAAAAACAAGAAGCTGACGAAACAGGTCTGGTCGGTCGACTGATAGGATAGCATCGGTCGATCAATGAAGCACTATCGGTCGACCAATTAGCCATCTTCAGTCGACCGATAGACTGACGCGCTACAGGGTTAAAAAACATAGTTATGAACGATCGACCGATGCATCCTTATTGATCGACTGATGGAGGCCGATCGGTCGATCGATATAGGTACATCAGTCGACCGATATCGGGTCTGGGCCGATCCTGATTCCTAGCTGGTTTTGGGTTTTAGGGTTTGTATAAATAGAAACCTTATTGATTTGGGATTTTTAAGCAGATACACATGAGATTTGAGAATAGAGAGATTTGTTCTTTATTCTAGAGAGATTGTGAGGAGATATTTGTACATAATTGATCTTCATAATCTAAAGAATGTATTTTCCTTCGCCATATCGAATTGTTCTTGTTTTTACTGTTTTTTTCTAAAACCCCACATTTGATAATTCCGCGATCAAAGGTGCTCGCACGGCGACTCGTATCAATATATATGCATATGCACACATACATACATACATATGTATCTATATATATATATATAATATATATGTATATATATATATATATACATATGTATATGTATCTACATATACATATTTATGTGTGTGTGTGTGTATAGATGTATGTATTTGTGTGTGTATTGGGAATTCCAAAATATCTAAAAAAAAGTACCTCGAGTAGTAGAGCGCCAACAATGATGATATCCTCACCATTTATGCATTAGGTGATTCAAAGGAGCTCTTCTCACATTCAGACGTGGATGGACTAAATGGAGAGCTATCCATAGGAAGCTTGGGTTGAGCGATGGGAAGACAGTTTGTGCCCTCGATATCCCGATTATTTTCTACACTTCCTACAGCAGCTAACTCAGACACGCTGCAAGTTGATTTTTCTGCACTTGCTGAAGATGATCCAGATGTCACAAGATTAAGTTGAATATCAGCCTTTTGAGCTATTTTAGGAGACAGAGTTGGCTCTCTTATGCCACAATCACGGTTAGAATTTGGAGAGACCGTCAACCACTTGAACTGTAAATTGTGCCCTTCCCAACATTTTCCACTCTGATAAGCCCTCTCAGCAAAATGGCGAGTGGAAAAGGTTATACAAGCTGAACAGTTTGCAGACGGTGATAGGCCTTCATTCTCAGTATGTCCTGGCTCTTCAATCACAACAGTTGAGATAACACCATACTGTGAAAAATGATCCTTGATAACAGCAACCTGTGAAGAACATTTAAAAAAAAATCGTACTTAGAAAAGAGAATAAGCTCGTAAATATTCCATCTGTAGACATATATAGAGAAGAAAAGATGGTGGATGATGTTTCATCCATGCACACATGAGGCAAAAGTAATTATCCTTCCTACTGCAGCAGTTGTTCTTTACAGATGAAAACATACATATCACATGTTAGAAAAATTCTAGTACATCAATGAAACTGGATGCAGCAAATATGGCTGCTTTGAAACAGGAAAAAGAAGAAGAAAAAGATCAAACAGAACGGAAGATTCACACAAAGAAGATTAAGCACACATGCACATGAGGGGGGAAATAAATCCAAAAAAGGAGTATTAAGGGAAAGAATATGAAGACAAATAGTCGCAGCTACACACTTCAAATGATGTTTTGTCGAAAATCATCAATTGCAAGTGAAAGAGTTAGAAATCTTGTGCCTATCCTGTCTTGGTTAGGGCTTCTCCAAAGCAAATAATTTAATAAACATTCAATTGACATGTACCCAAATAATGGTAAACCATTCCAGGCCCTCATCCACTAATCTGGCGCATAAAGGAAGTATTACCTAATAACAACAATATTTCCCAAGTGAATATGTTTTCCGTTCCATCAATATCGTAACAAGCAAGCTCATTACGGTTTACTCTTCAAATAGAAAAATATTAAATATGCAAGTAGACTAACTGGAAACCTACAAAAGAAAACCTCTGGGATACAAGAATCTTGTTTCTACCATATGACATTTTATACCTTGTCCTCAAGAACATCTAAAATCTATGTTTTGAAAGACGCAAATGAAACATTTCCAGGCATGCCTCAATACATTTGTGAGGAAAAATGCCTTGAAGCGAATATAAGGCTCATTGGACATTGGGTGCATGCTTCAATATACATGAGGCGCGATGAAAGAAACACAAGCCTCGCAGTCACACCTTATTCTCCATTCACATGAGGTGTGTACTTCCTAAGCCAGATTAAAAGAAAAGACTTCTTTTAGCCAATTGGAATATATGGTTGGATGAAAATCTACACGATTGGATGTTAAGAGAAAAGATTGTGTCCTTAAATTTATTTGGTCTACTTGTTTTCAGTATTGCTATATACTTACAAGCATCAAAAGTAAGATAATGAAAATTTTGTAAGGCCTATGACTCCCTTCATTAAGGAGGCTTGATGCTTCATCTCACAGTTCACGTCGTACCTTTGCCTATGTAAACCTTGTCTACTACTTAAAAAGAAGATTTAGATATTTAAGTTTAATATTTTTTCATATTATAGGTATTAGATATTTCTTCCTTACAACTGAAACTATAAATGATGATCCATGAATATAGCATACAGTATCATGATGCCACTAATACCCAATTGCATTATAAGTTGGGATGATTTTGACCTAACAAAATATGAAGAGGACTTGGGTTTGCCTCAAAATTATATAAAAATCAACCCAACAACCTACCAAAGACTATCTAAAATTGACAACAATGACAAACTATTTTCATAATGCTGCCACTACCTCTAACAAATAATAGTACTTGAATTTGTCATGTCATAGTAGAAAGTAAACTATAGTCAGTTGCTATCTCCACAATAACAAAACCAACCCACTACCGCATTAAATAACATTAGATACTGCCCCTATTTTAACTAATAAACTAAACTATGGAAGATAAATAAAGTGATGAATAGACATCCCAGGTAAGTTACATGATTTTCATGTGTGAATGTGGAAGAAACTCGATGGACACACAGCAGAAGGTTGTAACTTACACTTGCAAAATCAGTAGGTAAAGGAGGAAGAATTCTAAATGAAGTAGAACGGTTGTCCAGCTTAAATCTGTTTGACAATGGCGCTTGCAGAGAACTTGTTGTGTTCTTCAAGGATTGTTGCAGAACAGTTGAATTTGTCTTTGAAACATTTGTAATATGAACCTCTTCGCTCTTATTTTTCTTTAATATCTTCTCAGTCACTTGGATTAGGTTGCTGGGAACTGCAGCTTTATCAGCTTCACTAGCTATATCAACTTTATGTCTCTTAGCAGCCTGCTCAGAAGTCATATCCCCCTTCTTGTTTGAAATAGCCTGCAATAAAGATGTTAAAGATTTCGTGCAATCTAATAAAGACAATGAAAATTAAATCGTAGAGTTGGAATAGGCAATTTATTGTAACTAATAGAGGTACAAGTTAAAACTCTTTCAACCATGTATCATGTTAATTTATAATGATAACGATGTGTGTGAAGATAGTAGAGAATATAGCAATGCCGATGCTCTAAAGAAAAGCGGATGGAGTGAAAGATGTTAAATCTACTTTTTAAATTCAGCATGAAAATGCTATGTAGCACAAACATTTCTACAATGAAGTCATCCCAAAATTGTTTTGGTACCATGTTGGACACCTCGATAAATGTATCACAACAAGAACACTTTTGGGACACTTCTACATATGACAACTCACATTATATAATACTAGCATTATTGCACGTGCAATCGACATTAAAACTTAACTATTCTAATTGGTTATGACATATTTATTACTGTACTTATTTACATGGAAAAGAACTTTGCCATTTCATATTTATACCTTTTTATAATATACAATATTATATTATAGATATTGAATTAGCAAGCTTTATGATATGATTTAGAAAGTTTTAGAAATAAAGAAAGAGAAAAGAAAAGAAAAACTTCTGTGAAATAACCAAATTTTCCTCGTATGTTTAGTGAGATGAAGGACAATTTTTCCCATGTCCTTCAAACTTTTCCTACCCTCACTAAGTTTTTAATATAGTAGTGTGGATATCTTTTTTAGAGCACTTTTCGTAGGACATTGCACACATGTCCCATATTTCTCATGCATTACTTTCTTCACTGTTACGTTTGATATTGCAAAGGTTGTCAAAAAAATATTTGATTTGTATAAACAAGTATATTTTCAGGTATGTTTCCATTAAAAAAGGCTAAATACCCATATTGGTATTTTAATTCCACCCCATTTATCAAGAAGGTATTTTAATTAGGCAAACCTGCTTTAAGACATTTTAATTGATTCAACTTACCAACAAGGTCATTTTTCTCGTCGGCGACCAGTTTTCCGGCGAGAGCTTGTCACGTACGTGGCACGTGATGAGTTAAAACTATTTTTTAGCTGCTTATGTGGCACAGATCTGTCCTATTTTGGGTGAATTGGGATTTTCAGAGTGTTAATTCCCGCCTTTAAACACTGTCACGTCAGAAAATCCGTGCCACATCAGCAGCTAAAAAACAGTTTAAGTCATCACGTGCCACACACGTGACGAGCTCTCGCCGAAAAACTGGTCGCCGATGAGAAAAAGGGCCTTGTTGGTAAGTTGAATCAATTAAAATGCCTTAAAGCAGGTTTGCCTAATTAAAATACCTTCTTGGTAAATGGGGTGGAATTAAAATACCAAAATGGGTATTTAGCCCATTTAAAAAGGCTTATAGATTGGGGACTTCAAGAAAACTTGAAGGATCAAGGCTTATCCATTTGTAAAGTTACAAAAATGTGTTAGGCTAAACCTTATCATATGTGTTACTACTACTACTACAACAAGACTTTATCCGAAATGTTTTCTACACTTAACACGCATGTATATGTTCGAATATTTATATTACCAAAATTATATGCCTGGAGTTTTGGGTGCATTGACATGTCTAGTGTATGTGTTTTCTACACTTTGTTACTTATACATACAAGTGTCAAGTTGTTGTGTCCGCGCCTCCTACTCTTTTAAGAAATTGCTATGCCCAAGTTAGTATCTTTGTCCATGATTCTTAGATGAAGTGTTTATTCATGTTTTATAAAAAGAAACTTTTACCAAAACATCAGACTCTATCAATCTGACTTCAGCATCTTCATAATTAAAGATGACGGCTTTTAATAAAGATGACTACAAAATTCATTACCATGTTATGAAATACATGACTTTTAGTTGCAGGTCATAAACTTTTTTTATTTTATGAAAACAAAAGATACTTCTGTCTTGGCACCTATATACTAACGAAAGTTCAGCACGATGACAAACTAACTTACTAATTAAACCAGCTTCCCAATGACAGACTTTAGTGGATTCGCTTGGTCAGTGCTTTATACAATGACCTCTGTTTTATTATTATCCCTTTGTAACATGAGTTTTGCAGGTTTCGATTGATTTTTTTCCTAAAAAATGAGTGTGGAACATAATTGATTTTGCTACCATTTCTTGTCAAACAGAAACTATGATCACACTTTCACTGTAACCAAAGATAAAAATTTATTTTGAGGTTCAAAGAATATTACTTGTTTTTCAAATTTATCTAACTGGCGCTTGAAGTCATCACGCTTCTTAGCCAAAGTCTCTTGCTTCCTACGAAGTTCTTCCAAAAGTTCCATACTCTCCACCTTCTTTTTCACAGGAGGTGCTGGTTTTGGGGAATTAGTGGTGAGACCCTTTACAGGTGCAGCAACAGATATTGGTGTCTCAGCGGCCGATATAGTACTCCTCTGAGCTGAGATAGGAGTTTCTTGTCCTCCATTAGCATTCGGCTGTTTAGATGGAGCAGAAGTCTTCGCAATGAAAGGGAACTGTGCAGATGTATTGTATCCACTACTTTGTCCACTGTCGAGAATTCTGTCACGATTCGCCCAGGATAGTTTAATGAAGCGGTTACCCATGACAGCGTCAGGAGATTTAAGGGCAGCTTCCGCTTCTTCCCTTTTAGAGAACTGCACGAAAGCTTTTTCACTGTTCAAAGGAATATAAATATCAATAACTTCACCAAACTTTTGGAAGTGTGAAAAGAGGGCATCTCTCCTATTACTTTTTTGAGGAATACAATTTACATAGAGGGTTCGTAAAGCTTTAGTAGATGCCCTCCCACCCTTATGTGCAGAACCTATGTGTGATTTATCAAATGGTTGAATTGTTGCTGCTTTTGAACCAATCTCCGTCATACCAGTGCCTTTTCCTTGATTGATAGCATGAATATCATCCATAGCTTCTCCACGATTTTCTTTCATCTCATTTCCAAGCGTGCTGGTTCCGGTCATATTACCCATTTTACTTCCTACATTTGACTTGCTTGCAGAACCAATCCGGCCCCAAACTGATGAACCAGTAATTTGTGAATTATTACCAGTGACACGGCTGGGAACTTCCCTTTCAATGCCATCAGATCTCAAACTCTGGTGGGCAGATAAATCACCATCCCATGAAGGGTCATTTTCAATATTTGGTGAAGGAAGCCTTAAGGGGGAAGCAGATGCATTAGAACGATCATTATTCCATAAAGGCTGATCAGGGTCATATACATCAGCATCAACACCAGCAGAAGTAGATGGGATATCGTTCAATTTCGGTGCATCTTCCGTTGCTCCAGATCTACTAATTTTACTGGATGTGATCTTAGCATTTGCCAATTGACCTGAGGCGGCAGAAGCCGGAGGTACAGATCCTGAACCAGCTTGGATTCCCAAAGCATTGGAATTTGAAATAGAAACAGGAAGATTGAATTGTGATAGGCTCTGTAGCAAAAGAAGTTATTAGTTAAGACAGATAACAAAATGAGATACAGAATGGTAAATTTATTACATTCCAATTTAATATTTTCAGAAACAAAATGAACTGAAAAGGAAATTTGAAATATTTAAGGATTTATACTTCAAACATAGTCATATCCTCAATAAAGAAGATAAAGACAGTAGAAAGCAGAAGACCAGATAAACTACTGAGAAGAATGCAAGAGACATGTTCTTACTCATCTTTGCTTTCAAACAAATGGTAACGTAGGGGTGGCAAGCGAATGTCCAACCTGCTGACAATGGGTAGGCGTGGGTATGGGTCATAAATGGGTACCCGAATTACCCATGGGGTCAGGTAAGGGTCAACCCCATTTACGTGAACTACCCAGTTATCTATCTATCTAGCATAGACATTTCTTATTCATAGAGATGGGACATGAAGGACTTCTCTGGTTGAGAAGGAGGCTCCAATGTTATTCTTACATTTTTACTAACCATTTCTGACTCTTGGAAATTTAGATGATACTTTGCGGTATAAGCCATGTTGTGGCAATTTGAAGTTGTTGCTTTTGACAGGGTTGCAGATGGCTATTTTGAAGTTACATTTTTGTACAGGGTTTACTACTTAACATGCAGAATCATGTCATATTGTAACCGTAAGTTTGATTTTTGTGCTATGTTGAATTATTTTGAGGCTTATTGGATGTTTATTAGTGTCACTAAGTTGCGCCACTGCCCTCTCCTGCACTTTCGACTACCAATGAGCACATGAGTCATTAAATTGGTTGAATGAGTTATATAGGTCAACATAAGACTTTCAGTCTTTTGGTTTTCCTAACCTGACCTAATTATCCTGTTCATCAATCTTTGAATGGGCTGTGCTGGGTCAACCTGAAAATAAATTGGGTTGTATGGGTTATTTAACTTGACCTGTTTATTACTCAGATATTTATAGGTCAAGCTTATATGGGTTGACTGTATGGCAACCTCAGCCAACCACACTGGACCAGGCCCAACCCTATTGTCATCCTTGTTAATATCTCTGTGTGACTAACATAAAGGAATTATTTATTTGCCAAAAAAAAGTAGGATAAAAACATCAAAATCCACAAATGATACGTCTTTTCATTGAGGATTCAATTAAAATATAAAGTAAACTAAACACCCCAAAAAGAAAAAAGAAGGAAGATAAAGTGATAACTGATAAAAATACAAAAAAAAAAGGTCAATTCCTCGAGATGCAAAATGATTAGTGCTGATTTACCCATGCTATTTGAAATATAAATGAAAATGATTAAATTTTATAAAAACCTGAACATCTTCCACAACTATTCGATTCAAACCATGTTCCATCGGGCACATATCCCCTCTTAGGCAAAATCCCCGCTCCTCAAAGTCTCTACAACGTTGACGAGGGATACCAAGATTCAGGGGAGGGTTGATACTTGGTCCTAGAGCACCTTGCAAGCCAAGTGGGTTAAGTGGATCCATAATCCCATTGGACATTCCAGGGATGAAGCCAAATCCACCCCAAGATGAACTTTGCGTACTCCCAGCACTTGGTAAGCCTGTTCCAACAAAGAGATTAGGATGTGCAGGCCCTTGTGAAGCCATCTGAGAAGCAAAATCAAGGGCGTCATGTGGGTTAAATCTTGAATCATGTTGATTCCAAGGGACAGTACTTCTTGCTCTTCCTCTACCTACAGGACGACCAATTGATGTAGATAAATCATAGCGTGGGCCAGGATCATTGCGAAATGGCTGGCTGAATCTTGTTCGCGGGCCTAAATCTATTGGAGCCCGCAGGAGTGGCGCCAAATCAGAACGGCGCTTATCGAATTTTGTTGAGGTATTCCTATCCAAACTAGGGTTGTATTCTTTATGAATCTCACTTAACTGGAGATCAGTATCAAGTAACCTTTTTCCATTATCATAAGGCTTGTTCCGCTTCCTGTTAGATCTCCTAAATGATTGCTCTTGGGTATCAGTTTCAAGAGAATTCGGCCGAGCCTCTCTTCTACGATGTTTATGATTGCGGTCATCATCATCATCACTAACTTCTTTATCTTCGGGGTCACTGGACGATTCTGAAGAAGTAGAAGAATGATTCACTTCCTCCAGTGAAGAATTTTTCAAGGGATGAATTCCCCCTATAGGCAGAGCCTCAGATGGTTCCAATTTCTGGATAACATCCAAATTCCTGTCTATTTTTACAATTGAACCATCATCAAGTGCCTGAAACAACTTCGCAGTGAATGATTTTGCTCCTGCAAATATGACGAAGAGTGAAAGTATAAATGGCAAAGGAAAGAAAAATCTCTAAGCTGTTAATAAAAGTCAAATCTAATTGCCTTCCATATGAGTAATCGTTGAAAGAAATTGAAAAATAGTAATTAGCAAAATCATTAATGCTTAATCAAAATGCTTAACGCTCATCTTTCTTCGCAATGGTGTAAACCACAGGAACGTGAATTAGCAGAGTTTTCTGTGCATAAGTAACAATCAAAAGATTTAACTGGTACTTGACATAAAAGGACATATTTAAATAGGCATCAATGCTGGATGATAACTTGATTTTTTTATTAAAAAAATAAAGAAAGTGGAAAGTATCAATTGAGAAACCATATGACAAAGCCCAATAAATTTAAAAAAGAAAATAAAATTACCCTCCTTTTATTAGAAAAACCAAAATACCAGGATAATGAGCACATATTTCCACAATGCCATCAAGAAGAAATAAGAATCAGAAAAACGTCATCCTAACCAAAATTTGAAGGATAGGCTCGTTTATCAATTGAACAAGTAAAGACCAAGAACTACCAAATGAAGGGATATATATATTGCATACCGTTGCCCAAAAATTCCACCAAGTTATCTGCGCATAGTTTCTGCAGCTCCTTTGAAGGTTTGTCTTTATTCAACAATGCTACCACATACTTGGCAAGAATCACAGGATCGGCCTGAGTCCTATTATAACAAAGCAACAAGATAAATTGTTTTGGGACAAGTTCAGAACTTTTAGACAAATGATCTACAAGTAAAAATACATACTCAAACATTAAGAAATGTATCAGCATTTATTTATGAAAAATCTTCATTTCGGTCTTAACCCCATTAGAAAATAAGTCCATTATAAATATTTATTGAAATGCAAGAAGTTTCATCAACAAAAGCTAGTCTATAGGTACATGATATAAATGAAAAATGTTGTTATTCTCAAAGATGCTCTTATGTTTTGTGCCAACATTTTAAACATGCTGCAATTGGATAGGGATATTTGTTTTCTAAGTTGTCATTTTATTTTTGAACATAGAACTCCAGTAGCAAAAATTAAGGAGGAGGAAAAGAAGACAAGGAAACTCTCTGGTCAAGACATTGTTTCTTACCACATCAAGAAAGGAAGTGCAGAAAATAATAGGAAATCTACAAGGTTAACCACGACGTATCAGTTATGGAGATATTTTAGTAGGAAACAATTTTATTAGAAGTTACCAAAAATTTAAAAACAATTAAGGATGTAGGTAGCTCAAAGCTTCAACTAGGGTTACCAGAAACCCCTTGGGCCAGAACCAAATCCAACCCGGACTGTACCGTGTACCCACTTATGGATGGTAGATAGATGGCAGATATCAGGTATAATGAACGTGCATAAAATCAGGCAGGGTATGCCCATATGGGGCATCATTTGAATAGACCTGACCCAGATGCATCACATACCATTTAGTCACGGAACAACGACGAATATCGTATAAGTTGGTTGAACCAGACCCACACATACAAGATCCAAACCCGTCAACTTACCTGTTTGTCTAAATTGAAATGATTTACTAGTGCATAAGGGTAGCTAATTTAACCTATTTATCTTGAATTGAAATAATTGTGTAATGTATAAGGTTAGCTAATCTAACCTATTTATCTTGTTTCATTTCCCTAAGTTGGAACATCCTTTATGCACTTGACTAACCCAGATCCAAAGCATATACCTAATATTAGGGGGGATATTTAACTTCTGTGTGGCTCCAAAAGTTTACTCCTGTTGGAACTACCTCAGAGAGATGGGTCTCATTTTCTCAACGTTGCCCCCATTAAGCTTGAGGTCAGATCATAACCCTGTTGTCTCTGTTGTTTCTAGCTCTATTTTAACCTCTATTTTACGTATCGTTTCAGAACTTCTTATAAGTTCTGTTTTCATGATGTGGCCCTCTTTTTTCAGCAGCAATTTATATGACATCTTCAAGAGCATACAGGTCACAAAGTTATCCGCAAGTATGTGGGATTTTTTGGGGGGGATGAGGAAATCCACATAAGTTTGTAGAAATGTATCAACAAGATCAGTGGATGACTACTGCATAGTCACAATGTTAACTTCAAAGAAACTTAGAACATAACATATAGGTTTCAAGAGGCTTAAGAGTTGCACTCACAATCTGGATTTGAAGCAAATTAATTTTTAATACAACAAACTGTTTGAAAAAGACTAAAACCAGAAACAAGTTAGAGTTAGGTTTTGTGTTCCTTGTCTGTTCAGGTAAGTTGCATCATAATGGTCAGAAGTCTTTAAAGAATAGGCACCTGTCTGGTAGCTAACTATTCGACAATTTTAAGTCCATTCCTTTTTCTTATCAATTTGTATTAGTGTTACAAATTGCCGTTACAAACTTCTCATGATCTCCAACAAAAGGTTCCATTCACAAACACTTGAACAATATCCAGCCCCAACATATAAAACCTAATGGTTAAAGAGGCAAAGACCATCATCTAATCAGAACATATTCAGAAACCAATAAGTCTTATAGTTTATTTTTAGTTCTATCCAAAATCTCAACATCCTCATCTAGTCCACAGTGCCAACTGAATATACAAAACATGTTTAACGTCACCCTTAAGAGTTAATTAGAACCCAGTACTTGAGGGCTTCCTGTTACTACTCACAAGGTTCTCATTACTGATTTTGTGTCTCTATTCTACACTCCACATACTTGCTACAATCAGTAACACATGCATGGCATGAAAAAGTTCGATCAAAAATACAAAAGAGGTTTAGGGTTACAATCGGGACCTCATTGAACCGACTCCAAAGCTTATTTTAGGGTTCCTCAAGTAAAAGAAAATCAACAAATTAGGTTTCAGGTGGTTCTTACATTGGCTTGAGATTATCCACGAGGTAACTGGTACATAAGGCCTCCTCATGAACTCAGGGATGATGAGTGCTAATAAATAAGCTGGGCGGTGATAAGTGCTACTAGAGTTATAGATGTGGGGGTTGCCTAACTATTAAAGGAGCAGAATTAATCCTTTTGTTACTAAATGCCATTCTACCCAATATCTAAAGATCCTCATCCAGTCCATGATGCAAACTGAGTATATAAAAATTTCACTTTTTTTAGGGTTTTAAAGATGAAAATCCAAACTAAACAACCCAGAATTTGAGGGCTTGCCGTTACTATTTGCAAGGTTCTTACTACTAATTCATGATTCTATTCCATACTTCAGCTCGATTAAAATCGTAAAATCGGGGTTTAGGGTTACAATCAGGTAGGGTTTCTTGAACAAAAGGAAATCGAGAAATTAGGGTTTTAGGGTGACGCTTACAGAGGCTTGAGGTTATCGACGAGGTAGCCGGTGAGCGAGGCCTCCTCAAATTTCATGTCTTTTACCACTCGCCTTCTTCATCGGAGGAAAACAAAACCCTAGGCAACCATTAGAAGGGGAAGAAGATGATGGCTGTGATGGCAGGACGGTAATTATTGAGGAAGGCGAGGGATTTTTATGTTCGGATAGGGCCTATCTCGGCGTTTCGGAGACGAGAATGGGGAGCAGAAATTTGGTGGAAAAATAGGAAAAAAGAAATTACGAGGGCATCAACATTGGAAGAGCTGCAACGAAATTGAAGAAATAATATGTTTTTCTGGGTATATATTTGCAGTAACAACCTTTCTAGTTTAAGAAATGACGATTCCAGTTTCCTATATGATGATTATTTAATCATGTAACCGTATAAAATACATATGTTTCCTTAGCCTTATAATGAGCCTTAAACGTATTAGTTTGGTAAATTCATCTTCATAAACTAGTGAAATTGCAGCAACTTAAATTAATTTGATGGTAATTTACCCTTTTCAAGAGAAAGAGATCAATGTATCCTCACAAGCGGATCCACTTCCATGGAGGTGTTTTTTATGTGTCCTTTGAATTAAATTGAGAAGTTATAAAGCTCTAATGCACGTGACACGCTGTCTATGTAACCAAACCATCACAATAAGCTTTCATTACCATACGGGCTCATAGATTACACATGACCCGTCAATAGGGGTGCCAAACTGTATCCGTATTCGAGGAAATATCCGTAACCGTATCCGTTAGGATACGAATATGGTTACTCAAATCTATTACCGATAGGATATGGTTGCGGATATGGTTTTGTAGTGAAATATCTGTATCCGTATCCGAAAATATCCGAATACATATTGGTAATACTCTTACGATAGTTTCGATTCTTAGATTATGGATTTGTGGTTAATTTTGATGATCAAGATGTCTAATCTTAGCTTTTCAATCATAATGAACATATTAACGAACTCTTTTTGTATCACATGACTATATTTTTCTGAATACTATCTAGTTTTCTCATATCATTTTTGTATCCGCATGCATATCCGTTTATATATCCGCATCTAAATCCGTAACCGTATCCGATTTTGGCGGATATGGATATGAATTTTTCTTGCCGACATATATCCGTATCCGTATCCGAGATGGGTAAGCGGATATGGATATGGTAAGTGCTATATCCGAGCCGTATCCGCTCCGTTAACACCCCTACCCGTCAACCATACATGAGGGTTACAGTTCTGATTTGGCAAACCAAAAAACCCTTCCTAGGCTATATATTTTATGATTGAGTTACTAAAGTGTGTTTATGTACTCAATATTTGTTATTTATGATGTATTTGGCAACATTACTAATGATGTGATTATGTAGTTTTTTTTTTAAAATATAAAATGACATCCTCACGTTGTAGAGTTTTTTAATATTGATTGTATGGTGACACTATTTTTTAGAAATTCTAAATACACTAGCGAGTATCAATTAAGTGAGTTTAGGGGCTGTTTGGTTGTTGTTGGTAAAGTTGTGTATTTATGACAACTTGGAAAGTTGTTGTCCACCTCATCAATTTTACTTTTATACTTTTCTTTGTTTGTTTTTGATTCCATTGGAATCATAAAAACACTTGTTTGGTTTGCAAAATGAAACTTTAATTGTTTGTTTTGAAAGTGTAAAAAATGGTCCCTACTCAAATGGTCATATTGGTTGGAATTATTTTTTATTATTTTTTCCTAACTTCAATGTTAGCTTTCTCCTAAAATCATGTCTTTTTTTTTCATGAAATCACTTTACAAGCCACATCAGCATATGAAATCACTTTACACTATTTTTACAACTACAAACAAACAATTGAAAGTGATGAAAGCTGACGCTGGGACCCACTTTTTTACACTTTACATCCTTTTACATAGTAAAAACATACAACCAAATAGCCCCTTAATTATTTTGTTGGGTCCTCGATAATATACAGTGAATCTAATCTAATTAAATAATAGTAAAGTGCTGCTGAGTAGCTTTTCGAACTTGCAAAAATATGAGGATTGGAAAATCAATCCATAAGCATCAAAGCTACTAATTAGGGCATCCTTAAGATTAAATAACTTAGGACTGTTCGCCACCTGATTTGAAGGTTTATACATAACAATAAAAAAAAATTCAAACCACGCCATTTTCTATAAGAGTGATTCTTATATGATCCTTTATTTATTTTAAATATTTATGATTTATATTAATTAAATAAAATTTACTGTGTAATTTGTTTATACATCTAAGATAAATATTACACGGGCTTAATATCAAGAAAACCCCTTGCTTTGAATGTTTATTAGATGACTTCTCATAACTTTTAAAATATCAGAAAACTCCCTTTTAGTTCAGAGGTTTATTAGAAAAACCCCTTAACTTTTAGTTTTATGAGAAAACCCTAAAAAAATGTAACCATAGTTTTTACTGGGAAAAACATCCTCTTGTGCAAATTTACCCACCCATGTGAAAAATTACTGCTAATGCCACTAGGGGGATTTTCTGATAAAATATTAAAATTAACGGGCGTTTTCTGATAACCCTAAACATATTTTGAAAGATGTGGGCGATTATCTGATAATCGCCCAAAGTTAAGAGGTTTTTTCTGATATTTAGCCTTCTACATGATATAAGGTTGCGGAAATCGTACCATGTTATATCTTTGGGCCCATTGGGGCATCGGCCCAATTCAAGCCCAGACAAAACCAACGCCCTGCTTTATGACCAAATCGCCGTCTCCGTCTTCGTCTCCGGCAACTGAAAGGGCCGAAAGAAAT
>NC_033799.1:11078275-11088306 GCF_001876935.1 Asparagus officinalis | reverse complement strand
TGGCGGGAACAGAGGACGCCGATGATCTCGAGAAAGCGCGGGAAAGCGATTCCTCGTTTGTATGGGACGCCAGCTCCAATCTCTACTTCCACACTAGGTTCCTAAACTTCTCCCTGTCAATTTCCCTCCTAATTTTACGCTTCCTAGGGTTTTCTCTATTTCTAGGGTTTTCTCTATCGTAAGAGTCGACTAATCTGTCACTTAGTTTCAATTAATTTTTATTGGCAGGCTTTAAGAGAGGACAATCGAGAGGGGGGGGGGAGGAGGGGGAGAAGAAATGTCTGAGATTTTATTAAATTTTTTCTTTTGAAAAAAAGAAGAAGAAGGAAATTACGTTAGGACTTCATTACTACTGTTACAACACAGCGATGATGCAAAGGAATCTGACTATCAAGGGTTATTTTGCGCAATAATTGTTTATAATTTAGTAAAATTCTGTAAATTGATGTCATATTTTGTTCAATTCTCATTAACTCTTTGAGGAAATTTCTGGTTTTTCGTCTTGCAGTACTGGATTTTATCATGATCCAAATGCTGGATGGTATTACAGCAGTAGAGATGGTCTCTATTATACATTTGAGAATGGAACCTACGTGCCAATGACATTTGATAAGGTAGAGACTGAGCTTACTTCTCTCTGTGTCTTCTTTATTTTATTATTATTATTATTATTATTATTATTATTATTATTATTATTATTATTATTATTATTATTATTATTATTATTATTATTATTATTATTATTATTATTATTTTGAGATTAAAGGTGAGCATAACCCCCTCATTTAAGTAATATAAGACTTTGTTGAGACATTTGCATGTACAAAAAGTATCCAAGCGTAACAAAAGTAAAACAAATGAAAGTTGTTCATTTGGATATTGAGATTTTTTGGAAGTTTGACTAGATCATCACAATCGATGTAAATGATTTCTTTGTTCTTTAAACTGGCTCAGATTCAGGATGAAGGATCTGAATCTAGGAACCACACGAGTATTGCTGGCAGTGAACCTGTTGAAAATAAAAAATGTATGGTATTTCATAATCCTATCCGCATTGAGTTTGTAGTTTATTTCATGCTCCAATAGCTTATGTCCTGAATTGTATATTTATATGTCTATGAAAAGATTGTTGTTTTATGCAGTGACATGATATATCTTTTGTATTAGCCATGCTACAGGATTGTTTATCCTTGAAGTTATGAGATCAAACCAAATTACTGTTAGAGGTGAAACAACAACATGAACTAGTAGTAAAGTAGGTTTGTTTCCTTTTTTGGTAGGTGAAGAAGAACATTTCATGGGTGATGGGCTTGAAAATCAGCAACCACCATCTGAATGGTTAGTGATTGAGTATGATCTGATAACATTAACACGATTTGGATCGTTCGCACTGGGGGGACCTTTACTCCAATCACAATTGTCTATTATCTAGTAATTTGGAATTCATTCTAAATCTAGCACTTATAATATCCTCCTTGATTATTTCCACTCTTTAATAAATCAGAACTGTTTATTAAATAATGCATGGTTGTAACTAAAATAGTGTTCTCTCCCCCTGCTTTGCTAGTGGAGAGTATCCAAACCCCTGATAATATCAATGTCATATTAGGTGATATGGATTGACCTTTTGTTGTTCATCAGTTTGAACCATTAGCCAGTTGAGCTGTTATTTTGCAGGTTAGAAGAGACATTGATTAATATTTATTTATCGGGTAACTCCAACTTGGGTTGTGGTGCTCAGAACTCAACAACTTTGCAAGGGAACGGTGAGTACAACTCAAGCTGATTAATTGGTGCTCTTCCTACATGACAATACTAGGAGTAATTCAGGCTAAATTGACCTTACAAAGTTGTATTGATCAGAAGAGGAGCAAAGTCTGATCCCTTGTGGAGGACCTGCTGATCAGTTTGCTTCAGATGAATTACCTGGTTGTCATCAAGTTGAGCAAGTAGAAGAAGCATGGATCACCGAGGATGAGCAAAATGCCTTCACTAGTATATCCTCAGAGGAAGGTCAATGTTATTTTTTTAATCTGCTATTTTGATATATTTTCTTCTATTTCAAGTAGATATTTATAATTTTGCTATCACCTTATGATATTTTTCAGTTATAAGTTCAAGCACAGAACAAATGGTCAAAATCATATGACATTGAGATAGATCTAGTTCCATATTATTTTGAAAGAAAGAAGATTCATCTTAAAAGAAAGGAGTCGTCCTTCCTTTCCACGCGCTTGTTATAGTGTTTTCAGTCGCCAAATTATGGCCCCTTGCCAACAACAGACAAATATCTCCCGTCACGCACCATTCAATCAACTCAACACTAAGGACAGTTAGGGTCCCGACCTAGCCGACTCGTCGAGTCGACATCTCGCTAGGTCGATTGGAATGGCGGTACTTGTCAGTCCTCTCATCAGATACGACTCGCTACAAATTCACTCAACCAGTTAATTAGCCGGCGTCTCGCTGGGTCGACTCGAAAGATATTACTTCTTGACGGCCTTCGACATAAGTCAAAAGGCAACTTCGACCTCGGACCCCCCGCTGACAGCGCATCGACATCACATTAAATGCTTATAGGCGTCATTATTTCTCCATCTCCGGCACTATCTTTGACACATCGGACCACCCCAGCTTCGTGTGCGACCTATCCCATCTCATTAATGCCAAAGTGACAATGCTCTTTCCATGACCACTCCATAGCTGACATGCATAAAGTCGATGCTGACTCAGCCGTCAGCTCAGACTTGGCGGGGAAAGACTAAAATGCCCCACTGCATGGCTATAAGAAGAAAAACTATTCCCAATGCAAAGGTAAGCAATTTCTCAAAATTCTTCTCCACTCCACTACATTTAAGAACTCACACAGTTATCACTTCCCGTTTAAGTCTATCATTGACTTAATCGTCGGAGGAACAACGGGGAACTAGTTCCCATCCTCTTACGAGTTGCTATTTATACAGGAAGAAACAACTCAACTCAAAACCAGATATTCGGAGAAGTTAGCGGCCCCTAATCAACATCACCCTCATTACATTATCTGTGTGATTATTAACATCAACAGTTTTGACACCCACCGTGGGGCCTTCTCTCTTTTCCGAGCAAGTATGTCTGGTTTTGAGTATAGGGCTGATTAGTCCATCCCTAGAGGACTACACCAGAGCTACGTTACTCAAGTCTAGCTTAAAGAAACGGCTTAGAAGATCTCTCAATCCCACTAATAACAGCTCGCTACCTTCACCAGCGAGCTCCTCAGCCGGTTTCCACAATCGCAACAAGCTATTTTCATCATTCCTCCTCCCTCAGGAGACCAGCAATCGGGGACTCGCCCCTTTCAGAAGCTCTGCATGTCTTCCTCCCTCGGACTCCTTACACTGCCGCCAAGCAGCGGAGAGATCACGTCGAACACGGGACCTCGCCACCACACCAGTCATCTCGCATGACGGATCCTCGTCGACGCCTCCTCCCTCACTCTGAAGCCACCGGCGAGAGACCCGGCCCTAGTCGCCCAAAGGAGCATGCCAGGGGAGGGATATCCAAGACTCCCCGTAGTCAACATACCTCTCCAACCCCCTCAGCCACCCATGGAGCATTTGGATATGATCGGGTGTACAGAACCATCGCCAAAGCTATTAGAGGGAACACCTCCTTACCGATGACCTCATGAACGCCCCATGCGAGAAATTCAAGATGCCTTACATGGAGAAGTACAAAGGCGAAGGGGACCCCGTCGAGCATGTCCAGAACTATTATGATATGATGAGCATGCTCTAAGCGTCAGAAGCTATTATTTACCAGTGCTTTCCCATCACTTTGTCGGGGAGCGCCAAGCTATGGTGGAATGCCATTGAGAAAAAGTCTATCAGCAGCTTTCAGTAGTTCAGTCAGAAGTTTATCCATCATTTCTTGGCTGACACCAAACAGAAGCTATCCCCTCATGTGTTAATACAAATGAGGCAGAAGCCTGGAGAGAGCCTTCGAGCCTACTTTAAGAGGTTCTAAGCGAAGAGGCTGGAGGTCAACAACCCAGGAAGTTCGGTTGCTATCTCCGCTCTTGTAGTCGACCTGCAGAACAATGAATTGGCCTACTCGTTGGCCAAGAAGTCAGTCGTCAATTATGAACAACTGATGACCAAAGTTCACAGGTATATGAATATGAAGGATGCCCAAGCATATAAGACAGCAGTACCGATGGTGGTGCTAACACTAGAGTTAGTTAGGGGCCCACCAACAAGGTAGGAGTAGCCGAGAGATTCCCCGAGAGTTGACCCCCGCTCCAACCTGTCCGACAGGAAGGATCGACGGAGGTACCCGACACCTAGACCCGCTCTCACTGTCCACTTAACCAGTTAATTAGCCAGTGTCTCGTTGGGTCGACTCGAAAGACGTTACTTATTGACGTCCCTCGACACAAGTCAAAAGTCAACTTCGACCTCAAACCCTCCGTTGACAGCGCGTCGATATCACATTAAATGCTTGACAGACGCCATCATTTCTCCATCCCAACACTATTTATGACATATCAGACCCTATCGGCTTCGTACGCCGCCTATCCCATCTCATTAATGCCAAAGTGACAACCCTCATTCTGTGACCACTCCACAACTGACACGCACAAAGTCGACGCTGACTCAGCCGCCAGTTCAGACTCGGTGGGAAAATACTAAAATGTCCCTCCTGCATGGCTATAAAAAGGAAAACTATTCCCAATGCAAAGATAAGCAATTTTTCAGAATTCTTCTCCACTACACTACACTTAAGAACTCGCACAGTTCATCACTTTCCCACTCAAGTCTATCACTGACTTGATTGTCAGAGGAACAACATGAGAACTAGTCCTCGTCCTTTTACGAGTTGCTATTTGTGCAGGAAAAAAAAGTTCAACTCAAAACCAGATATTCGGAGAAGTTAGCTGCTCCTAATTAACCTCATCCCCATTACATTATTTGTGTGATTATTAACATCAATAGCGCTCATGTTATGTCATTCTATTTTATATGTAGGTGCTTCACTAGCTGAAGAAACTTGGCAAGCTCAGTATGGTCAGGTTGTACGGGTTGAGGATGAAGGTGCACCTCGTTTCCCCATTATCGATCTATGGGATTGGGAATTGATTGCAGAGACTCTTAAAAAAAGGCGCCATGTTGCAAGGTTGTTTGGAAGGGTTACTCGAAATTCCCATAAGCTCCATCAGTCAGCTCCTCGTGCTCTTTTGAAAACGGCACCTATATGTGATGTTCATCTCGACTTAGTTCGTGTTACATCAGGTATTTGTCTTCAACCGTTTGAGAGCATTTATTCCTTCATCGTTGAGTTATGATTAGCTTGCCATCTACTTTTGAGTTCTACTACCAATTATTTAGGGGGAAATAAGTACGCAATTACTTTTCAACATTTTCATTTGTAATGAAATGAATTCTTTTTTTATAAAATTTTGTTCTAAATCCAAGTTGTCTCTATCATTCACATGTTCGTATTTTGTCAAATATTTTTTTATTTATCACATATTTTTTTCTGAGTGCAGGTATCTTAATTTATTTGGTTGTTTGCTTGCTTTTTTGGCTCAGGAAAAGTGTACAAGTTGAGGACCCCTAGCAAACATTATTTGGACAAATTATCAGCATACGAGTCTTCAAATCCAACAAAGGATTGGGGTTTTCCTGATCTATTTGTCAATATGCACAACATTGATTCAGTTGGTTTGAATCAAACTTATACCAACACTACAGATGCAGTTATGAGGGGAAAATCTTCTGCTACTCTTGATCTAGCGCCTCCATTCCAAAAGGTAACTGTATCTTTCACACGTTAATTTAAAATTCATCAATGAAGCTCGTATATAACAGTTGAAGCAGTACATGATGCCTATATATTCATTTTTATTATTTTATTCTTGATCTAGTCATATCTGCTGAATAATTTGACCACTCCCTTCTTAACACGAGTTGTCTCTTTTACTTTTTTCTCCCTTTGGCTTCACCCAATAGTCCTCTCATGCTATTACTGGACTTTGCTTCATATTGCGAACCATGCTATTGCTCACCTGACCTTGTATTCTCAAACCTTTTTATGATCTCTTAATACTCTGTGCTCTTCTTAGTTTATCTGACACCAAACTTGACATGCTTATATCTGATCAAACTATTTTCTAGTATTGGGTTTCATGGTTAGTTATTCGTCCTTTACTCAGTTTACTGTATAGATCTTCTATTGATGGGTGAATTCTACGTGCCAAACTGACTTTCATGACATTTTAAAAGTCAATTACACAAACCACCACAACCCCCCACCCCCTAAAAAAAGGAAGGAGGGGCCTTCCACATAACACTCCTGAACTTTATTTTATCTGACATAACACCCTCCCCCTTGGCCCCTCCCCCTTGGGGGTGGGGACTCTGGGGTGTCTAACAAGACCCCTCCTTAAAAAAAAACTTTTCTCACAGGATCCCCATACATATAATTTGCAAATAAATAAAATTCCTTGAGAGAGAAAACCTCGAAATTTGTGGGCTTGAGTTTGTTGCATGTAAATGACAAATGACAAAATTTTAGATTTTTTTCTCTCAAGGATATTTTATTTATTTGCAAATTAAGAGAGAGAAGGAGGGGCACTGGTGAGAAAAGGTTGAAGTTCAAGGTGCTTTTGCGAGACACCTCCGGGTTTTTTAGATAAACAAGGTTCAAGGGGGTTATGTGAACAACCCAGATTTTAATTACAAATTTTGTTGGGCAAGACTTTATTAGTCTGCAGATGAGAATATAGTAAGACTGTTTCTTTATTAATCTTAGGCTACGTAGGACTTAAAAATTTAAGAAAAACTAAGTTGTCGGTATAGTGCATGTTGACAATCAAGAGGAGTAATCATTTTCATTATTTTGAATTAATCATTCATCGATGTCAATGATAGAGATTGAGGATGATTTGCTTCATCAAATTGAATCGGAATAGTTGAAATGGATGACTGCTTTCTATGGGATAGTACAGTTCACATGAAATTGAAAGGAAAACTCTAGGACAGCTGTAAGACCAAGAAGTATGGGTTGGAATGTTGAGCAATTAAGAAATAATATGTGTAGGAAATGAATGTAATAGAAATGAGAATGTTACTATGGACATGTCAGTATATACCTAGAGATAGGGTAAATAACGATTGCATCCAAAGGACGGTAGAGTTTACACATTAGGGATAAATTTAGGGAGAATTAGAATGTTTTAGCCATATACAACAGGGATCAGCCAATTAGGAGAACCGATGAGATTCTAATGTATGGAAGATGTCACGCCCCGGTTCCAAAGCGTAAATATTTAGAACGTGACTTGGCCGACAATGCAACCACTCGGCCACATTCACACCTCTAAGTCATACTGTATATAGATATACAACCAAAACTACACCACAGAGCATGTAACTAAGATAACAAAAGAAATATATAGATAAAGAAATCTCCAGAAAGACAGAGTTCAACTATAAGTCCACAATTATCCACAATGGAAAACAGTAAGAAAAAATACATCATAGTCTTCTAGCCACATGTAGCTAAAGGAAAAGTCTGAATCAAATAACTACCTAAATAATTCAAACTGAAGAACGGATGGAATAAAATGTGATCACTGCCGCTAAATAGAAAAGCAGACTGTTAGACTATAATATTACCATAAATGTTTGCCTGGTTAATTGATCATGCCTTCCTGCCAAAACTTAGTATTTCTATTGTTTGGAATTATTGGCAATGCCTTGGAATGGGAAGCACTTTGATATTTTGCATAGAATTATAGCTTTTGGTTTTCCGTTTGCTTTAACACGGTTTGAGCATTATGCTCTGTGTTTGTTGTGCATGTGTTTTTGTAAGTGTTGGAGGCAGGGGTTGAAGTTACTGGTGTAAGTTACTTATGTCTGCTGTCCTGTTTTCCTTACAGTGTGGCAGTCTACCTTACAGAGATAGAGCTGCTGAGAGAAGAGCTTTACATGGTGGATACAGCATTGGCCCCGGGCAAAAGAACTTAGGTAGCAACTTGTATGAAGAAGAGTGGACATCACAAAATTCTGATCCTGCAGAAGCAGCAGCAGAAGCCATGAACATGACATTTGGGAAGGGAAGTTATGCTAGAAGAGTTATAGAAAAGATGGGCTGGAAAGAGGTAAGTTTATAGCTAATAATGTCGAGTATGTTTTCATTATGCTCAATAGTTTGCACCTTCAAATCTAAATGCTAAGAAAGATACAGGTTTATGGTAGTTTAAACCTTCCCCTCATTTCAACAATTATGGAGTTTTATGGCAGTTCAAACTTCCTTTCGTTTCAACAATCACAACAAGAAAATCGGAGTCCTCCAGAGGAAAATACATTCAATTCACTAACTGTCCGAGAACTTTGATTCAATAAAGATAAACAGTCCAAAAACATAATGAAATTGAAACTAAAACATACTAATGGTCCAAAACTATGAGTCAAACCAAGGCACTGGCTAGAATCAAAACCCTTAAATGGAGCAAAATTGATTCTTTTCGATACCTCATCTATATATTTAAGCCATCTGTTCACCACTGAGTATGTTATGTCAGTTCTAGGCAACTTATCCCTGGAAATGGATGTGTATGTGTATGATTTTTCCCCCAACTTACCATCTGCTATGAGATCTTCAACTTTCAAGGCTGTTGAAAGTTTTAAGGTTTTCACTAGGATATATAATATTGGAGAAGGTTTATGCTAAACGTATCATTTGAATAATATACTAATACTGAAGATTAGATATTGTATTCAAACTATTGATACTTTATGTTGCTCTATTGTCTTTTAGATCATTTTGTTTTACAATTAGCAAACATTAATTCTGGTTTGATATTGAGATACAAACCTAGATCTTATATTCTTCTGTCGTAAGATATATTTTCGATATTAATATGCCCTTTCTTCTGTCTGATTATGTTAAAGGGAGAAGCTCTGGGGTGCACAAATAAAGGCCTTTTAGAACCTCTTCAAGCTGTTCCTAACAAAGGCTATGCTGGTTTGGGATGGAACCATACTCGTTGAAGCAGTTTGTACATCTCTTGTAGCTATCGCTATCTCAGTTTAGTAAAATTTGCAGCTATACAAGTTTGAAATAATGTACTCATGTATTTCTTGAATATCTTCTTTATGAGATATAATAGAGATCTTTCAAGGTACCATTATATGCAGGTGATCCTTATGGCTAGTGCTAGGAGCTGCTGCTCTTGAGCTGTACTTGCTTCTACTTTAACAAGTCTTAGTGTTGTAAGCTCAGAACTTAAAAGGTCTATTTTCTCAATGGGAGAGGGGGCGAGGTAAATTATGTTGAAATTTTTGGTTGGAAGTACTACGTGAAATCTTATGCATATCGCATGGTGAGATTTTGTGGATGATGAATAACAATGACATAATCTAACGGACAAGCATATCTATGTGATGTATCAATCTGTGATGGTTATGTATCTTGTACCCTGAGGCCTAATCTTGACAACTCTGCTCGAGCAAATTTTGGTTTTGCCATTCAATTTCTCGGTCAAAGGATTATAGTTATTGGCAACTACAAATGCATATGCAAATTATATTGAGCTTCTATCTAAATAGTCCTCGGTCTTGCATGTTAATTATGCTATAGTCACTTAATGTGTATCTATAGTATTTCTACGAAAAAAAATACATGTTCATAATGCACTGATGAAAATAATAAGAATTTATTAAAAAAAGTATGTTTATCTTTTGTGCATCTAAAATTATTTTTGTATCCTCCATTATAATAAGAAGAAAGAAATTGAGCTTAAAATTCATATAATAGATTATTGAGCATTATTTATTATATGCCACTCCCTAATGTACATTGTGCTGCATTTTTTATTTTCTTAAATTTTGTGATTTTTAAAAGTAGCCATGCATGAAATTTTAAATTTTAAATTTGAGAATAAAGTTTAAATTTGAGATGGGGGAATGAAAGTAACGAAGCCATCTAAAAAGAGGGGAGTGAAGTTTAAATTTGAAATAACATGAATGATTTGAAATTTGAAAGCAACG
>NC_033799.1:11068034-11078265 GCF_001876935.1 Asparagus officinalis | reverse complement strand
CATTAATAACAGCTTGATAAATTACCAAATTGCCCTCACCCTTTACTAAAATTTCCCTCTATTCTTTGACAAATTGGTGAATTATTCATTCCTTCGCTTTTGCCTATCGTCACAAAGATTTTTTCTGAGCAGTATAGATATAGAGAGGTGTCAAGCAGTCTCATAACAAGGGACATTAAGTTCAATATATTGTTTGTAGTTTGGAGTGGGTTTCTGTTATAATGTGATATTTTAGACGGTCATATGCTTCTACACCTATTTCTCCTTTATTAATAGTAAAAGAAAACGTTTATTGCTATCAATTTTGCAATTAGAGAATTTCATAATCTACTCGCTACCTTGAGATAGAGGATACATCTTATTACTATTCTTTTCTTTTTTTTTTAATTATTTTTTTAAGAAACGGTTCCTACGCTTGAAATAGGTTTTTTTTTTTGAGAGAAATGATGGATTACCAAAATAGTAATCCAGCCAGCTAAATTAAGCAAAAAGGTTGTTACAAAACAAAGCACTCATCCCCAACCAAGAATGAGTACCCTAGATCATCACAGTTTTACAAAATAAGAAATTTCACCAAGTCTTCTCTCCTACTGATATCTAGCAACAAAATATCAGAAGCTATAGCCCAATACCAACTGTTATACAAATTTTTTATTTTTAAACCACAAAATAGATCACAAAATCTTCCAGCTTAACTTTCATTCCAGCAAGTCTATCACCCCCACCACAGGAACCGAAACATTCCCAGCATTTGCAGCAGCCTTCTTTCTCCTCCTCTCTTGTAATCTAGCTGCACGATCAGAAATCTGTGACCCTATCCAAAATTTTGCAAAAGTCAAAATTTTATTCAAAAGTTCTAATGATCTCCTCCTCTTATTTGTAAAAATTCTATCATTTCTTTCCTGCCAAATACACCAAATAAGAGAACAAATAATCACATCTCTTTCTATATTCCCACTAACATGTTTCTCATCATTCCAACTCTTCCAAATTTCTTTTAAAGAATATAAAGTAAAATCTTTTTTAATATTCATTTTGTGTTGAATAGACCTCCAGATTGAGTATACAAACTCACATTTAACAAAGATATGAAGATGATTTTCCTCTTCCTTAGAACAAAAACAGCACATCATATCTGTATGAATACCTTTCTTCTCCAAATTTTTTTTTGTGTTTAAACCACTTCTTAAAGCCAACCAAACCAAAAACTTCACTTTTAAAGGAACAGGGAGTTTTCAAAGATTGATATATGCATACCTTAATCCTCCATCAGTAAGAAAATGATAATATGATTTAACAGTGAACTTGCCTTTTGCTTCCCAGATCCACATTCTTTTATCCTCCCTGTGAACAAAGTTAACAAACATAATACTCTTCAACATATCAAAATATTGAAAAACCAAATTTCCAGTCAGTTGTCTTTGAAACTTGATATCCCAAACCCACTCATTATTAATTTTTTTCCTTAAACTGCTAATAGAAGCATAGGGAAACTCTGCAATATGAAAAAGCGCAGGAAACAAAGAGGCCAGTGTATTTGTACTTGACCATTTATCAAACCAAAACAGAGTTTGATTTCCATTCCCCACTTTAACACAAGTACTGCACAAGAAGCTTTCAACATTAGTAAAAAAATTCTTCCAGAAATGAGATAAAAATCTCTTGCCAGAATAAAAATATTCTGTCCAGTTTTTGTTCTCAAAATACTTGTAAAAACTTATCTGTTTCCATAACTCCATTTTATTATCAAACCACTTCCAAATCCATTTCCCCAACAAAGCTTTATTCATAGTTCTCAAATTTATAATCCCCAATCCACCAACCTTTTTGGGTTTGCACACTTCATTCCATTTAACTAAATTAGAAGAATTCTTATGTTCCAAAGAACCAGTCCACAAAAACCTTCTCCTCATCCTATCAACTTTATCAATAAGCCACCCAGGAAGAGAGAAAAAAGACATCCAGAAAATAGGCATGGAAGAAAGAACAACATTAACTAGCACTAATCTCCCTCCTCTTGATAAAGACTTTCCTTTCCATAAAGCTAATCTTCTTTCAAACTTCTCAATTAAAGGAGACCAATCTTCTTTTTTTAATTTTCCATGTCTCAAAGGAACTCCCAGATAAGTAATAAGAAAGCTTCCACTTTTGCAATTTAACATGTAAGCCAAATTATGCTGTAAAGTCTCATTATCTTCAAGAGCAATAAGCAAACTCTTGTTAAAATTTATTTTTAATCCAAAAGCTGATTCAAAACAGTATAAAATCATTTTCAAAATTGTTAACTGTTCTCTTTTGTTTTTACAGAAAACAAGAGTATCATCAGCATATTGAAGGCAATAAACCTTCTGATTCATATTATAAGGACCCAATCCCTCAATAAGAGAAGCTTCAGCTGCTAAATTCAGCATTTTAGAAAATGTATCAGCTGCCAAAACAAACAAAAGAGGAGATAGAGGATCACCTTGACGAACTCCTCTTTTGGACATAATCCAACTACCAGTTTTTCTATTTATGTTAATGGCAGACATACCTCCTTTTAAGCACAAATTCACCCAATTTATCCACTTACTTCCAAATTTTTTAGCCTTCAAAACTTCCAGAATAAAATCCCAATCTAGCATATCATAAGCTTACTTGAAATAGGTTTTGAAATATATTTACAATTAAGGATAATATCCCTATCCTACACGCGAAAATACATTTCTACCATTAATAGTTTGTCTTGAATACTGTGATAAAATGTTAAATAATGGTATATTGTTTTAGTATAAATTGTCGTATTCTGCAAAACCGAGTTTGACATAGAAGATATGCCAATTATATTAACGAAATAAGTTCTGTAACCGGTATGTTATTAAAATATAATGTAGTATTTGTGTCTTATATATTTCGTAACATGTTTTTCTAAACTTATTTCTATTTTATTAATGGTAAAAAGAAAAATTATTACAACTTATAGAAGATACATCTTGTTCCTTTTCTAACCAAAAGAGAAAAAGAAAGCTTTATCACTTAAAGTAGGTTTGAATTGGGTGGATTTTTAAAAAAAAAATTTTCCATAGTAGGATATGAGTAAATAAATCACATATATTTGCATTTAGACTGAGATCTTATTTACACGTTACATCCGGATATGAGATGCACACACAAATACATATATAACATTAATAACTCATTTTATATATTGTTGTTATCAATAAATAATAACATAATTGTCTTATTCTACAACTAGTTTGACAAATAAGATATGCTAATTAAATATATGAAGTTGGTTTCTATTACTAGCTAGCTGTTCAAGTAACGCGTGGCGCTCGTGTCTCCTATAAGGTGCAAAAATGCACATTTAAACTTTTTAATATTTTGCCTATGGTGGAAAGAATGATTGTTACCATCAATCTTAACTAAAAAGTTTTCATGATCTACCACTTGGTATAGAAGATACAATTTGTTTTTTGAAAAGGAAAAAATTTGCAATCTTAAATTCGGTTTGAAATAGGTTGATTTTAGTTCAAAAATTATCTAATAGGATATGAATAAATATATAAAATATTTGCATTAATATTAAGGTTAATATTCTTATACTACATGTTACCATCCCTGTATGAGATTAATGCATAAATACATTACTGTCACTCTATTTTATTTACTGCAGTGAACTATAATTAAAGATAAAATTGTTAGTATAAATTGTTGTATTCTGTAACGGCTAGTTTGATGTAGAAGTTATGCTAATTATATTTAATGGAGCAAGTTATACGGTTGTTAAGTTGTTCAAGTATCACGTGATGTTGGTGTCTCCTATAAATTATTAACGTTAGATATGTATTTGTGTGTGCATCTATATCCGGATGTAACAATAAATAATAACATAATTTTCGTATTCTATGCCTAGTTTGGCAAAGAAGATATGCCAATTATATATATGAAGTAGGTTTCTATTACTAGTAAGTTGTTCAAATAACGCGTGGTGCTTGTGTCTCCTGTAAGTTGCAAAAATGCACATTCAAACTTTTTTAATCTTTTTTCTATGGTGGAAAGAATGATTGTTACTATAAGTCTTAACTAGAGAGTTTTCATGATCTACAATGTGGTATAGAAGATACAACTCATTTTTTGAAAAGGAAAAAGTTTGCAATCTTAAATTAGGTTTGAAATAGGTTGATTTTAGTTCCAAAATTATCTATTAGGATATGAATAAATATATAGAATATTTGCATTAATATTTAGTTTAATATTCTTATACACCATGTTACCATCCCCAAACGAGATTAATGGATAGATATATTTAGGCCTGTCCATCCGGCTCGGCCCGGCCCGGAAATCCGGGCCCTGGCCGGGCAAAACCGGAGCCCGGACCCTGACCCGGGTACCCCGGGCCGGGTTCCGGGCTGGCCTGGAATTTTTTTTAATTTTTTTATTAATTTTTTTTTATTTTTTTTAAAATTTTAAATTATACAAAAAAATACAAGAAAAATTAATAAAAAACAATAATTTTATTAATAACTTAAAATGACATAAATTACAAATAAAAATGATAAAAACAAATTCTTTATTAATAATTAATAAATCGTTTACAAATTATAAGTACAAATTTATTTTGGAATTCATCGCATCACAATAGATAAGTACATCCCAACTAGGTTGGCACCTACTCACCTATATCACTATCATTTGCAATTATTTCCAAAATAATTCTTTACAAATTTTAAGCTAAGATATAAAAATTACAATTTATTCTTAATATCTATCTGCTAGTCCCAATTCTTTAAATTTATCTTCAATTCCAGCCATCCGATCGATGCCTTGCGTTTGCTTCTCGTACCTCCACCAATCATGTAAGCACATCACCGCTTGTACAGTATACGGATCTAAGCATGTTCTGTGGTCGTCGATCAAACGTCCTGCTGTGCTGAAGGCGGATTCCGAAGCTACTGTCGAAACCTGCACTATTAGTAAGTCACGAACCATGGTGAAAAGTATAGGATATGAAACTGATCCATATACTTTCCACCATTGCAAAATATCTAAAGCATTTCCTTGACATTTAACTAAATAAGCAGATAAATATTCATCTATTTCAGAAACCTCCAATGATGACGATCCAAGTCCAGATCCACCAGTTAGCTCAGCTACCATTGCATACCTATTAAAACTTACACTTTTACCTCGGGATGAGCTCGAAGAAACCGAAGCTGTAGATTGTTGTGTAGCTACACCATGTCTAGCTGCATACTCATTATATAAGGTTTGAAAATAATTTCTAATAGCTAAATGATGAGTAGTAGCAATAAGGGTGGTTCCATCATCTAAGTCTATAATCTGATTACCATACAAGGATTGTAACAAACTTCGAAGACCAATATCCTTCAAGCATGGATCAATAAGAACCCCCAAACCAAAAATATGAGGAATAGGCCTAAAATACTTATTAAATTTGCTCTCCATTTAAAAAATCATAGGTCCAAAAGTATCATCCATACGATATTTCTCAAAAAAATTTTGAATATTTAAAATTTGTAAAGCAGCTAAAGTAATGGTTGGATAATAACAGCCAGATAATAACATTGTAGCATCATAAAAAAACTTATAACATTTTATTTAAATTACATATAATTGTCCATTCATCTTCAGTTATTCCATAAGTGCTACCAGAACTAGAACTAGAAGCATAATAGTTTATAAAATCAGTTATAATGTCTTTATATTCTATGGCTACACTTAACATTACATAGGTGGAATTCCACTTATGGTCAACATCTTTTGGAATTAGTCTGGGCTTTACATTTTTTCTTTTACAAAATTATTTCCATCTTTTAAGTCTTTGTTCAGAAACATTATGCATATAAGCAACTGTTCTAACCTTTTTTATCATGGGTTTAATTTTAGTAAATGCACTTTGAACAATTAAATTTAAAATATGACAGATACACTTAATATGAAAAAGATCACCATGACATGGCAATGTCAGAGTTGATCTGATAAAATCAACAGCTACATTGTTATTACTTGCATTATCTAGTGAAAGAGAAAATATTCTTTCTAAAATTTCTAATTTTATAAGTTCTTCAATTATTAAATTTGCAACATTAATACCAGTATGTGACTCTTCTATACCAGTATGTGACTCTTCTATTGTAATAAAAGAAACAACTCTTTTAAACATTTGCCAATTTTCATCAATACAGTGTGATGTGATACATAAATATCCAGTTTGTGCTCTAGATGTCCAAATATCAGAAGTTAAAGAAAATTTACAGTTTAAATTTTTAAAATAAGAAATTATTTTTTCTTGTTCCTCCTGATAATATTTTAAAATATCACGTTGACAGGTTTGACGAGAAATTTTTTTAAATGCAGGATAAAAACCATCTCTAAACATATCTTCAAATTCATCATCTTCTACTAATTTAAAAGGAAGGTTTTTAAGAATGATAAACCTGATTACGCATTTCCTGGCTCTGGCAGCGTCATAGTTCCAACTACCGAGACTACCAGAAGAGGAGGATTGAGAAATCATAGATTGTCGGATATCACCTTGAGGAGTCTGGCCTTTGTTGTGTTTATCTAAATGGCGTTTGAGGTGGTTGGTGCCGCTCTTATGATGAGCTTGAAAAATCTTGCCGCACAAAGCACACTTAGCCTTCTGGGTGAGGATCCTACCGTGTTCATCCTTGGTGACGTCGATCTTCTCGTAAAAATTCCACACATCGGATCTTGGCCGTTTAGGAGCTCTTGGTGCAGATTCGTCGCCACCGGATTCGGGATTAACTTCGGTAGGAGGACTGATAGTAGGAGGACTCATAGTAGGAGGACTCAATTCAGGATCGGGAGATATGTTTTGCTCTTCATAATCAGATCCGGAAGCCATTTGGGGATTGGATTAGAAAGTATAAATAAGAGAGTATAAGAGTATAAGAGAGAGTATAAGAGTATAAGAGAGAAGAGATGAGTTTTTGGTGTGAAGAAAACAAATGAAAACCCCCCTCTATTTATAGAACCAGCCCCCTAGGTAAATGACCAAAATAACCTCACAAAATAGCCGTTTTTTGTTGCCCCCGGGCCGGGCTCCGAGCCCGGGCTGCCCGCACGGATTGTTGCCCGGCGCCGGCCCTGTTCCTGGCCGGGCCCGGGCCGGGCACCGCTGAGGTAGCCCGGACCCGGGCCAGCGGGCTTTTTCGATAGGCCTAGATATATTTCTAGTTTGACGTAGAAGATATGCTAATTATATTTAACGAAGCAAGTTATACAGCTGTTAAGTTGTTCAAGTATCACGTGATGTTGGTGTCTCCTATAAATTATTAACGTTAGATATGTATTTGTGTGTGCATCTCATATCTGGATGTAACAATAAATAATAACATAATTTTTCAAATAAGGCGTGGCGCTCGTGTCTCCTATAAGTTGCAAAACTGCAAATTTAAACTTTTTTAATCTTTTATCTATGGTGGAAAGAATGATTGTTGCTATCAGTCTTAACTAAAGAGTTTTCATGATCTACCACGTGGTATAGAAGATAGAATTTATTTTTTGAAAAGGAAAAAGTTTGCAATCTTAAATTCGGTTCGAAATAGTTTGATTTTAGTTCAAAATTATCTAATAGGATATGAATAAATATATCTAATATTTGCATTAATATTAAGGTTAATATTCTTATACTACATGTTACCATCCCGATACGAGATTAATGCATAAATACATTTCTCTGTTTTATTTATTGCAGTGAACTATAATTAAAGATAGAATTGTTAGCATAAATTGTTATATTCTGCAACGGCTAGTTTGACGTAAAAAATATGCTAATTATATTTAACGAAGCAAGTTATATAGTTGTTAAGTTGTTTAAGTATCACGTCATGTTGGTGTCTCCTATGAGTCGCATATGTTTGACCAAATCTACCGTTTTTCTTCTCTTCTTTCTATAAAAGAGCAGATGATATTGTTTCCAAATGATCTCCTTTCCGTCTCAATATAATGATTTTGGAATGTGAGGATTTTGAAAAATGGACCAAGCTTCATGCACAGCTAAATGGCTCTTTCGAATAACTTCTTGTTTATCCTATGGAGAAACTTCAAGGTACATTATTATTGTTTGTTAAGACAAATTTTCCTATCAAATCTAGGTAGACATCTTTATATGTTTCTTTAATTTAGAATAGCTATATTTCTTCACAATTTTGCATTTGAGAAATATTGGGGATTTAAATCAAGAACCTTAAAAGATCTTAGACCGATAAATAATTAGATCTGCTTAAAATTAGCTATTTGATGGTTGTCTATTTATTTCTTTGGGATTTTTAACATTAATAATTCTAGGTTTGATTCCTATTAAAATTAAAATTAAATATTCTTTTTATCACCACGTGTAGACTGAATTATTCTAGATTACTATTTCACAATTTACAATCATTTTAAAGAGAAATCTTATATTTGAACCCCAGGATTATTTGAAGTAATAGTTTGTGAAAATTAGTACTTTCATCTTGTCACGCTGCTATTACAATATTATCTTCTTTTTTCTAATGATATTGTTCGTAGTTAATTTTCTTTTACAACTAAACAGAACTTAAAAAAGTATATCATATCAACTAAGGCCAACCGTAGTTTCGGCCTAGAGCCCAATAAGCCCATTATTCCTGTAATCTTGCGTACAGAAATCCATGTCATTGGACTAAAATTAACAATTAGTAAGGTTTCGTTTGCATATAGTGGTATTTTCTTATTATGTTTTTATAAAAAACACTATAGTGTTGTGTTTATATTTAAATTGTTTTCAAACATCATGTTAAGTTTTTTTTGTGAACACTAGTTTGACCCATTAGAATATTAGTATCAAATATATTATTAATATATTATATATTAATTATAATAAAATATGTAAAAATTAAGATGTTATTATATTAAGTTTATATTATTATAATATTATAAATATTAAATTGTACTTTAATGTGCTATATTATATTACAATTACTACATATTATTTGCAAATAATAATATATTTAGTTATTTTGGTATATAAATTTGTTATTGTTATATATTATATAATATTTTTTAAATATTTTTTTATTAATGTAATATTATAATGCTATTAATATAATTTATATTATTAAAATATTAATATTATGTTATTACTAGTATATTATTAATAAATTAACATATTATAAATATTTTAATATTATACAATATATTATAGTTTCTAATGCTAAAAAAATTATAATGATCATAATATTGTATATTATATTCTTACATTATTATATTATTAATAACTTTTTATTATTTTAATTTTATATTTTATTATTATTTATTATTTTATAATACATTATCAACATATTAAATACTAGTATTTAATATGTTATTATATTATTATATAAGATATTTTAATTATTATATTTTTATATTATTTAATAAATATTATTATTATATTAAATTAACTATAATATATAGTATAGTATAATATAATATAATAAACATGTCGATAATAACTATATATTAATTACATTTAATATATTATGTTAGATATTATATTAACACGTCCTCAAACTCAAAACCAAAACACCAAACTTAAAACACCTAAAATGTGTTTTGAACTAAGTATTGTATTTTTTATTTGAGGATGATTTAGCTTAAGTGTGTTTGGTAATCAAAGCGTGTTTGCGGAGAAAGTTGCTATTTCCATTGTTATCGAATCTATTACAACTTTAGTCGTTACAATAAACTCGAATGAAATAAAAAGTTGATCTTTTTATAAGATCTCCTTACACAATGAAAATAAAAAAAAAGTTTACAACTTTATCAAACAAACGCAGAGATCGTTCATCGGTCTTCTGCTTGCGTGGGATCTTTGCCTGTGCCGGGGTTTATCCGTGGACCACCGTCGATCAGATCTGATTGCTGAAAAATTGGGCAGAGCTTCGTCGATCCGCGAGAAGATCTAGAAACTTGAAGCGCCTATCTCGATAAAAGTGAGATATTTGCTCTTCTTAGTATTACCACAACGGGATAAGACTAAGGATCGGGTATGGGTGATGTAGATCTGACGAATCTCTCTCTCTCTTGCGTTGAAGAACTGGATCCGATCTCTCCTCCTCCTCTCTAAAATCCGTGCACCTTCAGTCTTCAATCCGGCAGGGCTTCACCTAATCTCCAAAATTCCAGATCTGATAAAATGAGGCCTAAGGCTTGTATTTATAGGCATGAGGGGTTGCGGAGCGGTTAAAACGGGCTAAAGACC
>NC_033799.1:11036062-11067034 GCF_001876935.1 Asparagus officinalis | reverse complement strand
ACGATTTGGAGTGTGGTGTTAGGGTTGAGGGAGAGAAGGCTATCGGGTTGATTTGGGGGTTGGGGGGAGAATGAGACACGGAATCTCAAAAACACCTAAAAGGTGTTTTGAGAAATCCGTGTAAGTTCTGCATTTTGTAGTGGGACAGGTTAAAAAAACACATCGGTTCTCAAACACATTTCGGTGTTTTTTTTGAGAAAAAAAAACAAAAACGGAAAAACACAATGCTTACCAAACGCTCCCTTAGTAAACTGTTTGTGGAAAATTTGATGTAAAAGAAATAATGAAAGAAAAATTGATTTGTATTCTCTCAAAATCGATTACAATTTGGATTCCGATTACAAAATAGAGGAGAATGAATTTGATTCTCCCCTTTGTTTAAAACTGGGTTCTTCTTGGTAGTGATGGAGTGCCTCCTTCGATTGCTTGCGTCGAACTTGCTCTCCGTTGACGATCCGAACGTCTTGATTCACTGGAACATGATTTTCTCCTCACGATTTGACGTTGTGGAGAACTTGCGTGACAAGTTTGAAAATAACTCTTAACAAGTTAATAACTCAGAGCGAGTTTTAGAAGGACTTGCAGAGCAAGTTTTGAAACTGTGGACAAGTTGATAACTCAGATCGAGTTCAACTCGAGTTTAACTCTGAACGAGTTTGAACTCTTGAAAAAGAGTTGATTTAACCGAAAGTCGGTTATAAGCCAAGGATGAATGCTCCAAGGACTTTGTTGCTGCAGAAAGCTCCAAGATGCCCAATCAAGGATCCCCAAAGAGCCAGCTCCAGCCAGCAGAATATCACTTCTTTGCTGCCCAAAAAGAAGGATCCGAACTCAATTGAGTTTCGAGGTATTTATAGGGGATTAAGGGGTAACTACCCCCTTAATCCACTCCTCAATGGGCTGAGTGGGGTGTAACCGCCCCCCATAAATCTCTCCATGATAGGGTAGTGATCCCCTAAAATCTTGGGGAGAAAACGGTTCTGGAACCGTTCAAATCGTGCTTGAACGAGTCAAACGCTGAAAACAGCGTTCTGGGCCTGAACTGTGCGTTTCTGGATCTGAAACGCAGGGTTGGGCCTGAAAACGCACAGTTGAGCCTGTTTTAGGCTGAAAACGTACAGTTGGGCCTGAAAACGCACAGCTGGGCCTATTTTAGGCTAAAAACGCACAGTTGAGCCTGTAAACGCACAGCTGAGCCTGTTTTAGGCTGGAAACGCACAGTTGAGCCTGTAAACGTACAGCTGAGCCTGTTTTAGGCTGAAAACGCACAATTGAGCCTGTAAACGCACAACTGAGCCTCTTTTAGGCTGAAAACGCACAGTTGAGCCTGTAAACGCACAGCTGAGCCTGTTTTAGGCTAAAAACGCACAGTTAGGCCGCACAGAGATGAACTCTGCATTTTGGACCTGGGATGCAGAGTTGAGCTCTACATGAACTCTGCGTTTTGATGTTATATCACAAGGATGTCCTCTGCGTTTTGATGTTATAACGCTGGTTTGACCCGTGCGTTTTGACTCTGTAATGCAGAGGCGAACCTTAGGCGGGCTTGGCGAGCTTCAGGCTAAGTCCAATGTTCAGACGAAGTCCAGTCTTGCAGACGGTCTTCGGAACATGACTTGCTGCGAAGAACATGTCATAACTTTCAAACCGTAAGTCGGAATTGGACGAATTATATATGAAAATCGGCTATCTCGACGAGACGGAGCCATCCGAACCAAGCCAAAGGCTTAGGTTCGCTTCCTCCGTTTCGCCAAATTTCTTACGGTTTGAGAGATATCTACGTTTTAATATGAAGAGACCGTCAATTTGTAGTCTCTTTTGCTAGAGCGTTGCAAAGATCGTCACCTTGTAACCTTCGTCTTGGCTCCTTGAAAATATGAGAGTCATCAGATTGTAACTCCCGATGTTGATTGTGAAGGCTGTTGAATTAGAGCTTTCATCAATTGTCGTGAAGGTCGTCAGATTGTAACCTTCAGCGATCTACGTGAAAGTCTTCAAATTATGACCTTCTGGAAGTCGTCAGATTGTAACTTCCATCATCAGTATTTGATGGGGGATAAGCTATCTATTGTGATTTTTAGACAGCCTACATAAACATCAAGGTTTCCAAACGCATGGCGCTTTATTTTTGGCAAAACGTCATGAAAACAAGTAAAACACCATGGTGTCCAAACGGAGCCTAAATAATCCAGACAAAACTCGAACCCAGGACCATAGAAGAATACAAGCAAAGTTCGAACGCAAGTATTTAGTAGATGTTGAGCTTATATATCATTCGACTTGCATGTTAAAATTAAAAAAAAAGAGAAAAAGAGAAAAAGAGAAAATAATTGGGATCCAAACAAGTCTCAGAGTTGGATAAAGTTGCATATCGATCTTACAAGATTTGCCAACTTACTACTGGCGAATCTTCAAAGATGCTCAATCTCATCTCATACAACATTTTCATTCATTGACCAAATCTCGCTTCCCTTATTTAAGTTACACATTCAAACCCACTTCATCATTCATCTCACTTGCGCTTAAAACCGCTTACTTCCAATTTTAGCAACTCAGTAAAATCAATGGCAAGTGCGCAGGCCAAGCAAAGCCAGAGGAAGCTACGCTCTCTGTGGGCACAACCGGCAATATGGTGCATCGCCGTTCTTGTGTCCTTGGCGGTGAACCTGGTCTCTGTTACTTACATCGCCCCTCTATTTGAGGATCTCGGTGACGAAAGAAACAGATACAAGGTGAACATTGTGCACGAAAAAGAGAAGAAGACCGTTGAGAAGAACTACACGGCTGTGCAGGACACCAACATTAGTGCTACTAGCGGGTCTCGGCCCATTAAGGACTCCATCATCAATCTCGACCAGTTAGTAATACGAGCTATTTTAGTCTCTAAGGGTTAACCGCGGGTAGACACCCAGTAGTATTTGTTGTTTTGAATTTACTACCAAATAGGGAGGAAAAAAAGCCTCCATTAGCCTGCCAAACAGAAAAAAAGCCCACGGGTTAGTTTAACCCGCACGTGAGCCCATCAACACATTTATCCCGTGAATTGAAGGGTTAGCTATTCCGCGTTTGTTCCGCCTTCTCATGCGAGGGTAGCCGACGGAATTTTGAAAGAAGAGAACGGAACAACGGTTTTTCATCCCAATTAACCATCGCACGAGAATCCAAACCTATTATTATCCAAAATAACACAACCATATTCACGAATAACCCGTCAAAAAAATTAATGCTAAAATGCCCAAATGAAACTCAAATTCAAACCAAATCAGCACAAATCCAAGCAATTAGTCACCTGTACAGCTCCTCGAAGCTCAATCCACTGGCGTTTTGGTTGTAGATCTCGTGGATCGCATGCTCGAGAATCTTCCATGTCTTCTCCGAGTACTTAGGATCCACCTCCACTCGATGCTTGAGCGCCTCAATCTTAAAGTTCCTTTTCTTCTGAGCACTCATCGCTAAATTTAGGGATCCAAAGTCAAAAAAAAATCCTAGAAAATTTCCCCTTTCAACCGAAGAGTAGGGTTTCTAATGGGAGAAGTGAGGGGGGAAAGAGAGAGAGTTGGAAGAAGAAATGGGAAGCTTTTGGGTGGGGTTGTGGGTGTAATAAATGTTTTTATTTTGTTGGGGTCACAAAGGTGCGGGATTAAGTTTCTTTATAAGTTCTGAGACAATTCTTTTGCTAAAAAATGTTCTCATTGAGAAAAATGCTTTTAAGGCCAACTAAATATGTAAGCTACAATGAACAACTATGTATATTTTTATACGGAATTTTGCATGCCCTTTCAAATCGAGTATTAGCTGAGATATTTTAACACTCAGGAGAGACTATTAGCAGACATTATAATAATGTGCTTAATGCTATATTATTTTTGATGAGGTAATTATTTATAAATTTTTAATAAGGGCGAAAGTGATATTTTTTAAAAAGTAATGAGATTAATCTCCTTAACCCCTCTTCATTTGCCAAACACAAAAGACTTAACCACTTGTCTTAACTATCGTATCCAAACGGGTTTAGAATTTATTTAACCCTTCACGATGGGTTAACTAAGGTAACTCTTCTCTTTAATCCCTCCTCCTTATCCCTTTGCCAAACGCAACGGTCTAGTTTTATTTTTGCGGATAAACCCCCTTGAGTGATTTTTTTTGTTGTTAGGGAGTCTATTTGTCAAAACAATTTTCTTTTTCTCTGAGAGTAAAAGAGTCAAAGATAAAACTAGACCGTGGTAAATTCAAAACGGTTATGCTGCAGAGAGTTAACACGCAATTGAACCTATGTAAAAATGTTATATCATTAGTTGATATATTTTCTTTTGTTTTAGTGGCGACCCAACAATATTCGAGGAGTTTTGGGCGAGGAAGGGAGAGGAGGCAGCAGTCGTGATCCCTGGATGGCAAGCGCTGAGCTATTTCTCGGATGCTGGCAACGTGTGTTGGTTTCTTGAGCGTGATTTTGGCCAGGAGGTTCGTCGACTGCACAAATTGGTCGGCAATGCTGTGACTGAGGACAGATACATTGTTGTCGGCACAGGCTCAACACAATTGTATCAGGCTGCAGTTTTTGCGCTCTCGCCTCCTGATGCCTCGGAGCCCATGAGTGTTGTCTCTGCAGCGCCATATTACTCGGTAAACTTTAAGGGCAAAAAAATTATTTGAATAATTATAGCTATATTTTCAATGCAAGCAAGAATCTATTCTTTGCTTAAAGCTGAAACTGGATTAATTGAGAGAAACATAGGATTCTCTAACTTGCGGCATACTTTTGTTTGGGTTCATGTAGACATGACCCGAGGCTCATGCATTGATTCGTTAAGCAAGTACTCATCATAATAATTTAATTTGATCTAAATAATTACTTTGATAACACATTTCTTTCTGTAAGTTGAGCTCAGGCATATCATACGAAGACGGCCTACCTCCGTTCGGGGCTATTTCGATGGGCGGGCGATGCCCGTGCTTTCAAAGGAGATTCCTACATTGAGGTTGTTTGTTATCCAAACAACCCCGATGGGTTCATGAACAAGGCTGTTCTCAGCTCGGATACTGGAAAGACGATCCACGATTTAGCTTACTACTGGCCTCAGTACACGGCCATCACTGAGCCTGCAGATCACGATATCATGCTCTTCACTATCTCAAAGAGCACTGGCCACGCTGGTACCAGGCTCGGGTAATCAAACTAGTAATTCTGATGTTCGATTTCTAGAACACAAATCTTATCGGAGTATTCTCTATTGAGAGTGAGTGTTCTAAACCATGAAGTGGACAATTAAAATTTCGAATTTGCCTCCTTATGATCGAATGAGACGCTAAACATCCTACTTTCATGCTGGTGTTCTGATAAATTTTGTTCTCATATTTTTATATACACATGTCAAATTTTATCAATACACACATGTTATATCGATCACATGTTACTGAAATTTGGGCTCTCGAATGAATTCAGGTGGGCTGTAGTAAAGGACCAAAATGTTGCGAAAAAGATGACCAAGTTCATAGAGTTGAACACGATTGGGGTATCAAAAGACTCGCAACTCCGAGCTGCTAAAATCCTGAAAGTGATTTCGGATGGCTATGAGCTCCCCAACACTGAGTCGCCGATGATTAGACTGTTTGATTATGGGCGAGATTGCCTAGGTAAAAGATGGAAGAGACTGAGAGAAGCTGTGAAAGCTACCGGACTCTTTAGCCTGCCTGAGTATCCAACAGAGACCTGCAAATTCACTGGGGAGAATTTTGCTCCGTATCCTGGTATACATACAACTTAAAAACTTAAATCAATTTTTGTTGTTGTTGATTGAACAATCATTGTTCTGATTTTTGGCATTGTGACCGACCGCGTAGGTTTTGCTTGGATGAAATGTGAGAAAGAAGAGATCGAAGACTGCGAGAGCTTCCTGAAGGGTTTAAAGATTCTGACTCGAGGCGGGAAGCATTTTGGAGTGGGCATGAAGTATGTGAGAGTTAGCATGTTGGATCGCGAAGAGACGTTTAATTTGTTTATCGAACGACTAGAATCTCTTGCATGATGCATTTGAACCACTTCAAGTTGTTCCATATTAATTCGTCGAATTGAGCAGTTTGTACATCTCTTGTAGATAATTAAGCTGAGTAAAATCTGCAAAATCTGCAGCTATGTTAGGTTCAAATGGTGTACTTGTTATTTCTTAAATACCTTGTTTATGAAATTTTAAAGTAGTTCTAAACACCCTTCAACTGTACCGAAATTTCAAAGTTACCACTAAAAAAAGAGCAAATTAGAAAAGGTAGAAATGATATGAATACAAATATTGTTTATTTACTTGGGAGACTTTCTATTATGATGTGGTATACTATAGACGGTAAAATATAAATTTTATTCTTATTAATTTCTCTTTTATTAATGGTAAAGAAGAATGACTATTCCTAACAGTCTTTTCAACAATGTTTGAACTTTTATTTCTCTGATTTTGTTTTAAACTTCCATTACATTAAAATTTTGAAGTTATAGGAAACTTTAGATATTATGACTTTATGCTCCAAATAAATAATAAGTTAGAGTAAACAATAAGAAGTCCAAATTCGAGTCTTGAAACATAAGCAGATAAGATAAAAGTAAAAGTGTTATGAATACATTTTTAATTTCTGCAATTGTTCCTATGATAAGATAATATCAAATAGTAACGTATACTTACATGCTCATTTTTAATGGTAAAAAGTGATAATTACTATCAACCTTCGAAATAAAGAGTTCGAATGATCTACTTACCAGCTTAATACAGAAGATATATCTTTCTCTTTACAAAAAAAAAAGAACATAAACTTAAAATATGTTTGAAATAGGGCAACTTTAATCCCTACGTTATCCATTAGGACATGGGTAAAATCTTAGGCATTTGATAAGAGTAAGGAGGCAATCCTTATCCTACATGCTATCATCCCTCCTTGAGAAGCACACAAAAATAAATTTCTGCCATTAATAGTTTGTCTTATATATTGCTAAACTATAAATAATTATAGAACTGTTAGTATAATTGTCGTATTCTACAACAACTAGTTTGACCTAGAAGCTACGGTAATTAAATTTAATAAATTAAGTAAGATATATGGTTGCTAAGTTATTCGAATGTCACATGATGTCCGTGCCTCCTATGAGTCGCATATGTTTGACCAAATTTGTTGTTTTTCTTCTGCTCGCTCTCTATAAAAGTGCAGATTATACTATTTCCAAATGCATCTTTCGTCTGTTCAAAAATGTTTCTTCTATTTCTTCTTCCTCGTTCTGCAATTTCTATTTTTTTGCTCATCTTATCTTGGAGTTTATTCAATTGTATCATAATAACGCTTTCGAAATGGGAGGTTTTGGAAAACCAGAGCATACTTCATGGCCAAAATAGATCTTCTTAATATCATCTCTTCTTTGTCTTGTGGAGAAATCTCCGAGGTACAATATTGTTCGCTTTTGCAATACATTTTTTCAATTTGAAATTTAGCTAGACGTTGTTATAGTTTTATAAAATTTACTCATCCATATTTAATTCTTGACATAATGTTTACAATAGAAGAGCATTGGTTTAAGAATATATTGAAACACGAACTTTAAAAGATCTTAGACAGATAAATAATTAGATGCGTTGGATCTTAAACTTACCTATGTTTGATGGTTATCTTTTTTTGTTGTTGCTTCTTAAAACAAGGGTAATCGTAGGTTAACGTGTGTAGTGAACTTTTCTAGATTACTAATTCACAATTTACAATCGATTTCAACAGAAGTCTTACATTTGAACCCCCAAGATTCCCTAAAGTAATGATTTGTGGGAAAATATTATTTTTATCATGTCCCACTGCTGTTACCATAAACTCTTCTTTTTGCTAAGTATATATATATTGTATAACATTTAACCAATTTCCTTATAGTTATTAACAGAAGTTACAGAACAAAAAAAAACAGTGCGTCATTTCAAGCTAATCCAATCATTCTGACGTTTAGAGGCTAGGAGCCCAATTAGCCCATGCCATTGGATTAGAAATGATTTCAACTCAATTAGAAAAAAAACCAAGAAAAAAAAAATTCATATAAAATAAGTAAAGATTTTCATTAAGTTTTATATCGTGCAAGCTTTGCTCTTTTCACAGAAGGCTCAGAAAATACTCGGTTTCTATCGTGTATACAGTATACTGTACATTATCACTTATATTGAAAGCAAGCAATGTTCAACACAAGTATTTCCTCGACATTGAGCATATTATTCAACTTCAATATAATATTTAAAAAAAAAAGAAACCGGGTTTGGAGGTGGATAGAGTTGCATATCTTTAAATATGCACAATCTCATCTCATGCAATATTTTCATTCATTGACCACATCCTTACTTCCCTTCTATAGAAATCCCACATTCAAACTCCCTCCAATTTTAGCAACTCACTAAAATCAATGGCAAATGCACAGGCCATGCAAAGCCATAAGAGGAAGCTACACTCTCTCTGGACACAGCCAGCGATACACCGTATCGCCGTTATTGTGTCCTTGATGATGAACCTGGTCACTGTTTCATATATTACTCCTCTATATAAAGATACAGGGGGTGAAAGAAACAGATGCAAAGTCATCGTGAAAGAAGAGAAGAAGACCACCTCGAAGAATTATATGGCTCCTACAGTTCAAGAGATCAACGTTAGCGCTACCAGCGGGTGTCGCCCCACCAAGGACTCCATCATCAGTCTCGACCAGTGAGTATATAGATTTTTTATATACCTTCAAAACAACCAATCTAGGGGATCTATACATAATCCTGTACATAAATGTTATATCATTAATTGAGAAATTTTTCTTTGTGTTAGTGGCGACCCGACAATGTTTGAGGACTTTTGGGCTAAGAAGGGAGAAGAGGCAACGGTCGTGATCCCTGGATGGCAAACGCTGAGCTACTTCTCGGATGTTACCAACGTGTGTTGGTTTCTTGAGCGTGATTTTGGTCAGGAGGTCCGTCGCCTGCACAAATTGGTTGGCAATGCTGTGACTGAGGACCGGTATATTGTCATTGGCACTGGCTCGACGCAACTGTATCAGGCTGCAGTTTTTGCGCTTTCTCCTCCTGATGCCTCAGAGCCCATGAGTGTTGTCTCTGCAGTGCCATATTATTCGGTAAACTACTGAAATTTGGAAAATCATTTGAATAATTGTTGGTTACTTTGGAAATGAATTTGATATTTTCTTGCTTGTGATGACAAATAATTATGGCCAAGTTTCTTTATGCAACTAAGAATCTAATCTAGCTTAATATTTGAAGTTCGATTGCAAGTTATAGGATTCTCAAACTTGTTGCCTACTCCTGCTTGAGTTCATGTAGACATGACCCTAGATGCATGCCATGTTTCTCTATGCAACTACCCATTATAAGCATAATACTTCACGGTTTTTTAATATATACCCCTTAAATAATGCACATTTGCTAAATAGTCAAATACTTACTCACCAAAAACCAAATACTTTAATTTCTCTAAACAGTTAATTAGTATCATGTTATTCATTTTTGTTGAGCTCAGGGATATCCTATGAAGACAGACTACCTCCGTTCAGGGCTATTCCGATGGGCGGGGGATGCTCGTGCTTTCAAAGGAGAATCCTACATTGAGGTTGTATGTTCTCCAAACAACCCCGACGGATCCATGAACAAGGCTGTTCTGAACTCTGAGACTGGAAAAACAATCCACGATTTAGCCTACTACTGGCCTCAGTACACGGCCATCACTGAGCCCGCAGATCATGATATCATGTTGTTTACTGTCTCAAAGAGCACTGGTCATGCCGGTACCAGACTCGGGTAATCAAACCAGTAATTCTTATGTTCAAGTCCTAGAATACAAATCTTATAGAATACAAATCTTATCAGAATATTTCATATTGGAGTTAGTGTTATGAACCATAAAGTGGATAGTTAAAAATTTCAAACCGCTAAGTTTACTACATAGATGTCAAATTTTACCGATCACGAGTTATTGAAATATTGCCTTTTCAAATGGACGTAGGTGGGCTATAGTGAAAGACCCAAATATCGCGAAAAAGATGACCAAGTTCATAGCGATGAACACAATTGGGGTGTCAAAGGATTCTCAACTCAGAGCTGCAAAGATCTTGAAAGTGATTTCGGATGGTTATGAGCATCCAAATACCAAGTCATCTATGAGGCTGTTTGATTTTGGGAGAGATCGCCTTGCAAAGCGATGGGAGAGGCTGAGAGAGGTTGTGAAAGCTACAAAATTGTTTAGCTTGCCTGAGTATCCATTGGAGACTTGCAAATTCACCAGGGAGAAATTTGCGGCATACCCCGGTATGTAGATCAATAAATTAATCACTTTTTATTTATTTTTTCATTGATGATTGTTTTTATATATATATTTTTATTTTATTTTATTAATATATTATTATTAATACCTTTTCCCCATTATGTAGCTTTTGCTTGGCTGAAATGTGAGAAAGAAGAAATTGAAGATTGTGAGAGCTTTCTGAAGAAACTAAAGATTCAGACTCGAGGTGGGATGCATTTCGGAGTAGACATGAAGTATGTGAGAGTCAGCATGTTGGATCGTGAGGAGACATTTAAATTGTTTATTGAACGACTAGCATCTCTTGCATGATGTATTTCAAGTTACCCTTTCTGGATATTTTGAGAGAGATTGCATAGATGATATGCTTTTTGGAGCAAATAACTATTTTGTCTATTACTCTGTATTTTGCTTTCAATAGCAAAGAGAAACAAAGTTTATTCGATCTATATATATTTCAACTTCTTTATTAAGCTTCATTTTTGCTCAATGTTTATTCAGCTCAACAGATTGTACCTATAACACAGTTTTATTCGTGAAACTGAAGTAGAGGTTTTCAGTTTTTCCCACTTCTCCTCTTAATTAAAACTTAAAACTTCATAGGATACTTCGCTTGAGGGAGCTGATGTGGGCGGGGAAAAGCCCTGATACACTTTTCTAAGGTTGAACAAACAGACCATGAAGATGTCAGTATCTCAGGCTTGGGGTCTTTAGGTGATTGTTATGATCATTGTCTTCATGGGAAAAATAATAAGTTATTTTCATGCTCCTGACATTATAAGCAACTACAACCTCCACAAATGCAAATTGATTATCATTGATTTGGTTCCATGGGTGATAACAATGTATATTTGAGCTAAAGAGCAGAACGATAATACGACAGGACCCTGACCACTATTTTGCTAACCTGATCTGAGCATCGATAGAGATTTCGAAATTAGTAGGGAGGAGACGTTAGTTGAGACCCAAAATGGTTAGTTTCAGATTGGAAACTAACCTCCAAATCAGTTCAGCTCCGGAGCAAGGAGCGAGGGATCAAAACATTACCAGTTTTAAGGCCAAAAAATTGGCCTAACAAAATCATATGAAGTCATGGTCCAGTTTTTTTGCTACACTAGGATGAGGACTTAAACTGGTCTTGTTCCACTAAACCAGTTTACTTGGAACTGCCAAACAGGCCCAAAAGCTAGTAGACAATTTAAAATCTAACAATGTGTAGTTATCAACAGTTTGATCTGTACATTATCAGGCTGAGTTACCATAAGAGGTAATCCCCGTCTTGGGTTCGGAAGCAACACTGAATATGAGAAACAACGCCTTCTATTGGGGAATATGATGCGAATCTCACACTCTGTATATTTATATAAATAATCAGTTGAGGGGAAAAAACATACAGTTTTTACATACCTTGATGGTTTCTCCAACAAAGCCGAGGGACGCACTTTCTCCAGGACCTGAATGACAGCCACCAATTTGTGCTTCCTGTACCTAAATAGCAAGAACATGTACTAATCATCCAAATCCTTTCTGCTAAAGAACTTGTCAATCCACAGCAAAATCCAACCATCCAAGAATTCACTTGTGTCGATAGAGCCTATAACTGTTGGCTTAGTGACATATACAAAGGGACCCTTCTCAATGCATTTGTCTCGCTGAAGGCTCCAAGGCCCTGTGCTGATCAAATCCAACTCTGATCTTTCCGGGCTTCAAAAAGAGTGCATCTGTTATAAAGAGTTCAGCTTATCATGAGTACCTGACCCATTTTACCTGTTAGAAGTAATGAATGCAGATTAAGACAAGAGCATCATCGAAGTGTTCGTGTTACAAAGATGGGTAAAAGACTGCAAATTGGAAATTTAATACCCCTGCTCTGGATCATAGCCATCAAACAGATCGATTCTAATCAGTCATCAAGTTATTAAAGTATGTTTTTAGTAAGAAATTGTTAAAAGGAAAATTGTTACTTGTAACCATTTTCTCGATATTACTATTGAAGAAAATACCAGCTTAAGAAAGGTACCTTGGAAATGACTGATTATATCATGAACCTGACATTTAGGCTTTCTTCATAGGACCATGCTTCTGAATTTCAAATCATAATCAATTATATCATGAAACATTAATTTAAACATCCTTCACATAATCGTGCTTCCGAATGTTTGAACTTCTACGAGCTCCTTTTAGATTAGTGGTTCACTTCTAGTACAGCTAGAGAGATGCAATGTCGCGCGATGAAAGCGCCACTCTGATAAATCTGATTAGTCTGACTAAAATGTAAAAGGTCCTTAGTTGCTTGTCGAAATTAAGCTTTTTTCCCTCTATTAGTTGATTCTCTGTTAGAACTTTTTTCTACCTTCATATATATTCCTAATAAATTTCCTGGCACAAAGTAGTTCTTGCTTGATAATCGGCCACAGTAGTTTAACCAAAGCATTGACTGCAGGCTTGATGACAAGAAGTTAGAACCGATGATTGACCGATGAATGCTTTTTAGACTAGATTACAACTTGCTACATAGAGGCCAGAACTACGATTATACTGCATTACAAGAAACTTGCTATACTAAGGGGCGATCACTTATAAAGATAAATGAATCGTTGCATCTATGGCCTAATAAGCATAAACTATAGCAGTCTTTTTGTTGGTTGATATTGCGGATTTTTAGCAATACCAGGAGCTGAAAATGATAAGATTCAATGTTGCATTCTATAACTTGATATAGAATGCATGAAAAACAGATAGTAATGTGGTCGGCATTATTAGAGATATTCGAAGAGAGAAGAAAGTAATCTATAGGCGCAATTCAAAGTGGGAGAAGAAAGTAATCTATAGGCGCAATTCAAAGTGGGAGAAGAAAGTAATCTATAGGCGCAATTCAAAGATCTCTCAACAATAGGCCAATAGCTTCTCCTTTAAGCACCTTGTATAGTACTAGTTTCTCTTGTGTAGGGATGGTAACATATATGATAAGGATCTACTCACTGGTTTCTTTTTTCTAGAAAAACAGTTTGCAAACTTAAATTTGGTATGAAACAGGGTAAGCTTAGTTCCTAAATTATCCTTTAGGATATAACTAAATATATTAGATGTTTGCATTGAGATTAAGGATAAGATCATTATCATATATGTTACCATCCCTACACAAGATGTATGCTCAAATACACTTCTACCATTAATAATTCGTCTTATATATTGTGGCAAACTAAATAACAACAGAAATGTCCATATAAATTGTTGTATTCTGCAACTAGTTTGACATTGAATATATGCCAATTATATTTAATGAAGTAAGTTTTATGACTGTAAGCGCTTGTTCAAATATCACGTGATGATGTCCCTCCTATAGGTTATAACATGTACTTCTATAATTATTAATGGTAAAAAAAAGAACGATTATTACTATCAATCTTTCAATAGAGAATTTTCATGATACTTAGTAAGATGCATCTGTTTCTTTTCTGTTTCGGTTTTCATGTTTGTTTGTCTGGGGGGGGGGGGAGGGGGGGGGGGGGGGAGGGGGGGGGGGGGAGGGAGGGTTGTAAACTTGTAGAAAGTAGTTTTGTAGGATTAGTTTTAGCTCCTAAGTTATTGTTATAGGATATAGAGAAATCATAGTTGATATTCTGCATTAAAGATTAAACATAAAATGCATTAGCCTATATGTTAGCATCCCCTACAGAGACGAGAAGCACACATACAAATAATTTCCGTCTTATATAATGCGGGAGTGGACTTATAAATAATGACAAAATTGTTAGTATAAATTGTCAGATTCTGCAACAACTAGCTTGACATAGAAGACATAGGAGGTTGTTCAAACTTCAAATATCACGTGATTTTCGTGTCTCATATGTGTCGTATATGTCTGACCAAATTGTCGATTTTCTTCATTTCTCTCTATAAAAGCTTACATAACTCTATTCCCAAATCTACCTCCTTTAAATCAAAATGTTTCTTCTTCCTCGTTCCACAATTTCTATAAGTTATGCTCCAATTTATATTAGAACTCGATCAACTATATCAAAATAATCTTTTTGAAATGGGAGGTTTTGGAAAAATCCGAGGAAGCTCCAGAGGCGAGATGGCTCTTTCTAATACTATCTCATTTGCCTAGCAGAGAAAGTTGCAAGGTACAATACTATTTGTTTATAAGACAATTTTTCATATGAAATCTAGACATTAATAGTTTAATATAATTTAGAATAGCCATATTTTGTTGCATAATTTTACAATAGAATTATGTTGATTGAACGGTATTGCTTTTGGCTTTGTGATTGTGTAGGATTTGCTTTGCTAGAATGTGGGAAAGAAAGAACTGAAGATTGTGAGAGGTTCTTGAAAGGTCCAACGATTCTAACTCGACGTGCAAAGCATTTTTGTAGTAGACATGAAGTATGTGAGAGTTAGCATGTTGGATCGTGAAGAGATTTTTAATTTGTTTATTAAACTATTAGAAACCCTTTCATGATGGATTACAAAATTTTGAAATGTTTGGAAAGGGATTGTATAGAAACTAAGAGTAGCGATACTTGGACACTAAGAAGATGACTAGTATATTATTGATAAGAGACTTCATCTCATCTGCCAGCTAAAGCAAAGGAATCACCAGAAATTGTTTCCTATGCCATTCATTTAATAGGAAATCAGAAGTTGTTTGTCAAATAAGGATGATATGTTCCTTTTCTTTCTTTTCAAGATACATATTGTATTCTGTCCACGAAAGAAAACTTATTTGATTTATTACATTTAATTTTTATGTTCTTCATTAGGCAACATGGTCACTTAAACATACTTTTCTTTCATAAGTTGGTTATTATGTATTACAAAACAAGCAGTATAAATTCTTACCTAACATACAAGTTTTGTTAACTTGAGAAATCTAATTTTTCGCATGTTTTCTAACAATAAAACTAGCAAGAGAGTATTTATCCCTGATCATATAATTTAGATACCTTCATAGGGAGATGTGTTAATGTAAGGAGGAAAAGGTAATACTAGCCAACATTACTTGTTGACACGATAAAACAAGTAATTAGTAGAGATAAATCCCATCCCATATCTATAATTCAATATCGATACTCAACGATCATATCTACTACAAGCTACATTCTTCAACAATCAAAAACTCCCAATGCTTCTTCCTTTGAATCCTATTCTGGTGAGGAGCCTAGCAAAGCATATTGCTTTGCATCTTGCATACTTGGTAAACCCCCGCCTTAAATTCTTACTCTAAAGTCACTAGTCCGCAACTTCATCCAGTAGCCTCCAAGCAGCTCACTGGTACTAATAGCCCTCGATACAATTTGGATGCTCAAGCCAATTGATATCTCCTTCAAGGTAGGGATCACACCTGCTCAACATAAATTATCTCGCTAAGTCTCAATAATCCTTGCAATGATGGTGTGAGACCCAACATCATAACCCGCATACTTATCAAGCTTCTTTCTTAGCATGCACAACGTATATGAAAGACTTATTCGTCCCATACATACTATGATTTCCTTCTCTATTTTATATTGAGGTTATAAACTTCCTCGTCTCTTCAACCACAAATAAATTTAACAAAGGGTCTTAAACTCGCCGAGTCCTTGGGCAATATTTAGGACTATAAATAATGACAAAATTGTTAGTATAAATTGTCAGATTCTGCAACAACTAGCTTGACATAGAAGACATAGGAGGTTGTTCAAACTTCAAATATCACGTGATTTTCGTGTCTCATATGTGTCGTATATGTCTGACCAAATTGTCGATTTTCTTCATTTCTCTCTATAAAAGCTTACATAACTCTATTCCCAAATCTACCTCCTTTAAATCAAAATGTTTCTTCTTCCTCGTTCCACAATTTCTATAAGTTATGCTCCAATTTATATTAGAACTCGATCAACTATATCAAAATAATCTTTTTGAAATGGGAGGTTTTGGAAAAATCCGAGGAAGCTCCAGAGGCGAGATGGCTCTTTCTAATACTATCTCATTTGCCTAGCAGAGAAAGTTGCAAGGTACAATACTATTTGTTTATAAGACAATTTTTCATATGAAATCTAGACATTAATAGTTTAATATAATTTAGAATAGCCATATTTTGTTGCATAATTTTACAATAGAATTATGTTGATTGAACGGTATTGCTTTTGGCTTTGTGATTGTGTAGGATTTGCTTTGCTAGAATGTGGGAAAGAAAGAACTGAAGATTGTGAGAGGTTCTTGAAAGGTCCAACGATTCTAACTCGACGTGCAAAGCATTTTTGTAGTAGACATGAAGTATGTGAGAGTTAGCATGTTGGATCGTGAAGAGATTTTTAATTTGTTTATTAAACTATTAGAAACCCTTTCATGATGGATTACAAAATTTTGAAATGTTTGGAAAGGGATTGTATAGAAACTAAGAGTAGCGATACTTGGACACTAAGAAGATGACTAGTATATTATTGATAAGAGACTTCATCTCATCTGCCAGCTAAAGCAAAGGAATCACCAGAAATTGTTTCCTATGCCATTCATTTAATAGGAAATCAGAAGTTGTTTGTCAAATAAGGATGATATGTTCCTTTTCTTTCTTTTCAAGATACATATTGTATTCTGTCCACGAAAGAAAACTTATTTGATTTATTACATTTAATTTTTATGTTCTTCATTAGGCAACATGGTCACTTAAACATACTTTTCTTTCATAAGTTGGTTATTATGTATTACAAAACAAGCAGTATAAATTCTTACCTAACATACAAGTTTTGTTAACTTGAGAAATCTAATTTTTCGCATGTTTTCTAACAATAAAACTAGCAAGAGAGTATTTATCCCTGATCATATAATTTAGATACCTTCATAGGGAGATGTGTTAATGTAAGGAGGAAAAGGTAATACTAGCCAACATTACTTGTTGACACGATAAAACAAGTAATTAGTAGAGATAAATCCCATCCCATATCTATAATTCAATATCGATACTCAACGATCATATCTACTACAAGCTACATTCTTCAACAATCAAAAACTCCCAATGCTTCTTCCTTTGAATCCTATTCTGGTGAGGAGCCTAGCAAAGCATATTGCTTTGCATCTTGCATACTTGGTAAACCCCCGCCTTAAATTCTTACTCTAAAGTCACTAGTCCGCAACTTCATCCAGTAGCCTCCAAGCAGCTCACTGGTACTAATAGCCCTCGATACAATTTGGATGCTCAAGCCAATTGATATCTCCTTCAAGGTAGGGATCACACCTGCTCAACATAAATTATCTCGCTAAGTCTCAATAATCCTTGCAATGATGGTGTGAGACCCAACATCATAACCCGCATACTTATCAAGCTTCTTTCTTAGCATGCACAACGTATATGAAAGACTTATTCGTCCCATACATACTATGATTTCCTTCTCTATTTTATATTGAGGTTATAAACTTCCTCGTCTCTTCAACCACAAATAAATTTAACAAAGGGTCTTAAACTCGCCGAGTCCTTGGGCAATATTTAACAATTAAAATTTTAAATGTTGGGGCAATGAAATTTAAAACCTATCAAAAGTGGCCTAAAGAAGTTAATTCCCCTCAGATATCAGTCTAATAAAGATTCAAACTTTCAGCTCCATTCTAGCTAAAAATTGCATCGATTAATGCAAGCACAACCCTCAATTTCTGGGTAAATTTATACTAGGAAAAAAAATCAAATCTTTCGTAGAAAAAACGATGAAAACACTCAATTGAGCAAAAGGAAAGAAATTAGAGCAGACTGGAAAAAAAAACAACGTACTTGAATCGAAGGGGATTTAATCCCGAGAAATTGGAACGTAGAGATGGATTCTTCATGAAGAAGTTCAAAAAAATTTGACTTAATTGAGATCGGAGAAAGTGATTATAGGGTTAGGGTTTTCCGTACCGGCTGTTTGGTTGTTGTCGGTAAAGTTATGTATTTACGCACTAATAACTTGAAAAGTTGCTGTTCATCTTATCAATTTTATTTTTATATTTTTATTTATTTGTTTTTTATTTCATTTCATTGTAATTATAAATTGTTTGTTTAGTTTGTAAATGAAACTTTAAAGGGCTGTTTGGTTGTATGTTTTTACCATGTAAGATGATGGAAAGTGTAAAAAAGTGGGTCCCAATGTCAGCTTTCATCACTTTACATTGTCTGTTTAAATTCTCTTTTACATGAAAAAGTTACACCTTTTGATGAGGTATCACCGAAAACAAAATCACCAAAATTAAGGGGCTGTTTGGTTGTTGTTGGTAAAGTTGTGTATTTATGACACAATTTGGAAAGTTGTTGTCCAAAAGTTGTGTATTTATGACACAATTTGGAAAGTTGTTGTCCACCTCATCAATTTCACTTTTATACTTTTCTTTGTTTGTTTTTGATTCCATTGGAATCATAAAACACTTGTTTGGTTTGCAAAATAAAACTTTAATTGTTTGTTTGGAAAGTGTAAAAAGGGGTCCCTACTCAAATGATCATATTAGTTGGAATTATTTTTTATTATTTTTTCCTAACTTCAATGTTAGCTTTCTTCTAAAATCATGTCTTTTTTTCATGAAATCACTTTACAAGCCACATAAGCATATGAAATCACTTTACACTATTTTCACAACTACAAACAAACAATTGAAAGTGATGAAAGCTGACATTGGGACCCACTTTTTTACACTTTACATCATTTTACATGTTAAAAACATACAACCAAACAGCCCCTAAGAGTGATTTTGTTGGAAAGCTGACACAATGTCATAAATGTGTCCAAAAAAATAAAAAAAAATCAGAACTTTGTAGAAAGTGGTGAGGTGGATAACAAACTAGAGTTTACGTTATACTATCCAAACAGTGTAATACTATTATTTTAGGATTCACAAAGATTCCTAACCAAACAATGTAAACACTCGAATGGAAAGTGGTGATGTGGATAACCACTTTATATTTTGTGTCATAGATACTCTAGTTTCCTAAAGACATCCAAACAGCCCCTAATCGTTTGTTTGGAAAGTGTAAAATGTGGTCCCTAGTCAAAAGATCATATTGGTTGGAATTATTTTTTATTATTTTTTCCTGATTTTAATGTCAGCTTTCTCCTAAAATCATATCTTTTTTCTATGAAATCACTTTACAAACCACATCAGCATATGAAATCACTTTACACTATTTTCATAACTACAAACAAACAATTAAAAATGATGAAAGCTGACATTGTGACCCATTTTTTTATAATTTCCATTTTTTTACATGGTAAAAACATATAACCAAACATCCCCGTAGTCTCGAAGCTGTTGAAGAAGCTCGACGGTCAACAGAAACGGTTGAAACGGATGGGTACTTTCGTCAACAAAAATTAGACAAACGAGATCGTTATGGGCCGATTTGGGAAGTGGGCGCTCAGATGGGCCAAACCCAATATTAGAGCACGCCAGACTCAGTAACGTGTGTATTTATTGGTTTTGTTGCCTAGAAACCCACGTTTTACCCCTACTTATTTTAAAACCCCACTTCCAGAATCACTTAAACCTAGATTCTTCCAAATGAATTAATTCCCAAAATGGACTTTGTATTTACATTATTGTTTTGCTGTAATTTGCTATATTTTTTCAGTAATTTACTATATTTTGCTGTAACTTGTTGTAAATCAAAATGTTGGAAAGCAAACTATAATTACCCTTAAACAAAGCAAGCTATAATTAAAAATATGGATTTTTTTTCCTCCTAGAAACCACATTTAAAATGAGGCACTATAGGAAACCACATTGGTATGTCAATTAACACATAAATGACCTTCAAAGGGGATTTGTGTCACAATCAATGGCCTTGAATCACTTTTTCAGCCTACTGAAAATCTGAAAAAACCTTAAAAGCTCACGTTCAATACATATGACTTGTATCCTAAGTAAATCTAAAATTTAACTAAATAGGTTATGTGCCTTGAACATGTACTTTTTAAGGTGATCGATTAGGGGCCGAGCTAGTAAGCAAAGGGTGGTGTCACAACCCTAAATCATATAATTAAAGAAGGGTGCGTAAATTTATCAAGCAAAATGATACCCCCAACTCCTTTGAGTAGTGAGTAGTAACCTGTTAACTTTTAATGGGCCAAACCTAAACGTAAATAGCCCCAGGACCCATTAACTTAAATGATCCAATTCACCACATATCAAAGAGCTACCCTTAATTTTGAAAAAGAAAATATACATAAGTTCACACTAGAAATGATATTTAGGGGTATTTGCTTATTTGAATGACACTATTATGCAACGATCCAAATAAAAAGACACGTAGGAATCAACTGTAATTGTATTTAGTTAAATATATTTTGTATCTCATTAATTAAAGTTCCTGATTACATTGAACGATAGAGAAGAATTAGTAATATCGTCTGCTTATATTACTGCGACACTACTATTATGAATTTTTGGCTCGGTCACTATGATTGATTGCTCCTTTTAAAAGTGGTTTATATATTAATTGACACTTAAAGCTGATCTCTTTATAATTATCCTATTTTGATTGTGGTTCTAGAGGGGGAAAATCATAATAATAACTAAATAGTATTTTAGTTTAAGAGTGATTTTAGAAGCGAGCAGGTTTCAAAATAACAATAGCCTTGAAACTGTTTAGAGGCATCATGTGTTTCGAGATAGGAACCAAAATCTCTCTAAAAAGGAGATTTAAAAAAAAAAGAAAGATACGGGCCAAAATGCTTTAAAAGTGTACTGCAGGTATCATCAGTGTGGCAGCGTGCCATAAATTAAAATGAGCTGGACTCAATCGACAAAAGCCTTGAGTGGACGTTCACAGATAAAGAAGAGATGAATGTGGGCTCCTGAGTTTGGTGAGTCCAGTAAAACACAAAGGCTACAACTGTAGTAGTTATCATTGGCTACTACTGTATACACAAAGCACATGTTTGGCAGTAGGTGTCCTTGAGTTAAGACTGAGAGGCACAAACTTGCATTGTAGCTCAACCTCTTCCCAAAACATAGTCGTGACAGTAGACCCATATATTTAAGAAACTTACCAACTTCCTTTTCAAATAGGAAATAATTATCACTCCAAGGGTATAGAATGGTACATATATACATATATGATGTAGGATAGGAGATGTCAGTTCGTTTAACAAAATGAGCTATCAAAAATAAGACCTTGGCGACAAATAGAACGGGCTTCACCAATAATAGTCTACCTTATGAATTGTTACATTTTTCTCTAGATCATCAGCTGTCCAGCTAATAAATACAACGCATGCGTTGAGTGGATTAGTTAATGATAATTACTATCAAATTTCAAACAAGCAAAGCTAGTTTTTTTTGAGTGAAAATAGGGATTTCCCTATCAATATATTACTGAAGCCCAAGGTGGGATGGAACAAAAATGATATCTACTACTGATTCAGGCTGCTGCTCCGAGGTGGAGAACAAGACCAAATCAGTAGTGGATGTCAAAAGGAGAGATTACAAAAGTCAACCAGAAATGTACAGTATAAGTCACTCTAAAACAAAAGAGAAAAAAACTAGGATGTTAACTGCTGCACCAAAATAACCCACAACGATAAGAGCAGGAACCAACTTGGGGGGAAACGGTTCAAGGCGACGAGTTGCTGTCCTCGCTTGATTCAAGGATATCTGAGAGCCCAACGTCGAGGCTTGTTAACATACACTCTCTCTTTTTTGCACCAGTCAAGATTCCCATTGTTGGTCATGGCTCAAGATGATTAAAATATTAATTTTGATTATTAGTTCTAGTTGCATGTTGTCCGGGTCTTGGTATTGTTTTACCAAATGCATGGGGTTGACGACCAAGGCTTTTTAGTGGTTTATTACTTACCGTTCAAAGCAAAGTTCAGACTTCAATGTCTCACAGAGATTTGAACTCATCTATCACCTACGAGTCCTACCCTACAGTATTTATTATTGTGTTTATGGATTACCAACCTCCATAACTTTTTTAAATTCCCAGGCAGTTGGCTAATCAATAAATTGAAGATGAAAACTGCATCATATTCATGTACATTTAATACGTAGGTACCTTCATCTCCAAGCAAATCTGTGTCAAAAGTTATTGTACCCCTTAAATAATTATTTTAATTTATGACTTTTCAGTCCTTTACAACTACATCCATATTACTTGCACACGATAATATGAGAGCTATATGTCTTAGAGCATCTCCAACAGCTTCCCCAAAATTTTCTCCAAAATGAAGAAACAAAAGTCATATTCTCCAAATTATTTTTGCTCCAACTCCAACAGCTTCCCCATTTTGAAAAATCGCATTTATTACAATAATAAAGCTCTCCCCAAAAATTTGAAGAATGCTGCAGATTTGGGGAAGGCTCCCTATTTTTTCTCCTCCTTCCCTATTTTGGAGAATGGGATGGGGAATCTGTTGGACAAAAAAAAAAAGCTCTATATTCCCTAAAATTGAGTATTTCAAGAAGATGGAGAAGTTGTTGGAGATGCTCTTACTAGACTTTGTTAACTTCAGGGTTGTCAACTCTAAGTGTGTAGATTATTTCTTTAGCTGTCTAGAACTGCTACTCACTTAAAAAATGAGTGCCTTGTATGTAGAAATTCTGAAGGAAATAGGTTAATTACACACAGAGTCATTTGTTTATTCACAAGTTTCCTGTAACTGAGAGAAGTGGTCGGCAAATTAATTGATGGAGAGAACTTACTTAAACAAATTCTGAACTTGAACTTCAGTGAATAGATTCAGTATATATACCTAATTTTAAGAGCATATAATAACTCCTAATCAACAGTAATTAAAGGAATTATCAGTTTGACTTCTGTGGTTTTTTGATAGTATCTATAGTTATACACTCTTCTATACTAATTAATAAAGGAAAGATACGCCAGAAACCATGGTATATATTCACTATATATCTTTTTCGAAATTTACATACTCCTCCCTGAAAGTTGTACAATATACTCAATCATCTGTTAATAACAAAAAAAACCCGAAAGTTAATGGTAAAATAAAATCAATAACCCTCACCAAAAAGAATCTCTTAAATTTCTAAGGACATCTCATACATCTTCCAGGACCCCCATAATAGAAATAATTCCCCCATACTCTATTTACCCCTCCTTGAATGCTATAACAACTTGAATGATCAGCCAAGAGCTTGAGATTTGAACAAGGGATCAAGTTATTATCCCAATCAACAACTTGTAAATTGCGAAAATAGGCCGCTCGGCGAAATCCTTCATTTGCAAAATGACCACTTCCCATTTGAGTGGAAGTATGGACTCCTGAAGATCTAGAGTTCACAATTTCTCCGCCAAATTGAACCATGCTTGCATGTTTTGCTAAGTGATTGAACAAGGATGAAGGCCAGTAGCCTACTAGTAGACCTGAGCCAAATTCTAGCCACCAATGTCCATGCTTCGGATCCTAAACATGGAACAGACCAATTACAAATCAATTAAGTTCTAACTGTATGTTTCTATTGAAGAAAATACTAGCTTAAGAAGGGTAGTTTGCATATAACTGATTGTTCAAACTACCATTTAGACATTCTCCACAGGTTCACAAATCAATTAATTTCATGATTTGAAGTATTTAACATGTAACCACTTTTATCGTGAAATTATCGTGCCTAGTTGATTAACGTTAAATTAGAACTATCACTATTATTTTCACCCATTAATAGCGGATAGACCCCTGTACTATCACCAAATTGAACTTACGTACTATGCCTCTTGTTATATTGTTGTAGACCGAGTGAATTTCTTATCCTCTTACGGGGTCAGTAGATTTTCACTACTCCGTAAGCTCTTTCAGCCAGGGTGTCTATCTACAACAATAGAACTACATGGGCAGTAAGTTCAATTTGACGATAGTACAGGGGGTTCTATCTGCAATTAACCCTTTCTAAAGTTACAGGGTCCATGTTATGGAATTATGTTTATTTATTATTATTATACTTTTAGATATATCATGTTATGAAAATAAGTTGCGAATTTACATCTTCAAACATTGACAAAAAACCAACAGATTCATATTGCATGGTCCCTAAAGTCTCCACCGCGAAAAAGATTGGTGCAGGCTCCTTTTTTTTTTGTGTACCATCATCATATATGCTTCATCCTTTTGGTTGTATAACTTCTTAAGTGGCAACCACTATCCATGAAGTATCAGATCCATCGGTAGTACTATAAGTGGAACCTACATATGACAGTTTGTTGGAGCTATTCATTTTATAGTTAGCGTGAAGATGGCATATTATTGATGAGACAGTATTAGAATCATTGCTAGCGGCACTATGCAGCATGTTTTAAGCATAGAGCAACCTTGTTGACGGATGTATGCATCATTTGATTCTAAGCGATCAGGTGTGATTTATTTCTCAAAATTGGGGGTTATCATGTTAATGTTCAGGGGCTAGATTTTAGCCCGTGCGTGAAAGTTTGGTGAATGTTAAAGTAAGAATCTGTCCTCTAAGTTTTAATTATTGCCGATGCAAATTTTGACTTTGTTTGGAGCTCATTACAAACACATGCAAATTCTTTGACATTTTTAGATTCTTAAATTTAGTTCCTCTAACCATTACACCAAAACTCCGAAGTTATGGTGAGGATCAAGGATTATAGTTTTATATTAATTCTAACATGCCCCCGCAGGTTGAACGTACTTTTTTATGGGTCGAAACCTGGACTCACGTAGCGGTGTCAATTTTTAGAAAATCCGCATTTAATTCGTGACCGGTGGGATTTAAACCTGGGTTGCTCTGATACCATCTTAAATTTAGTTCCTCTAACCATTACACCAAAACTCCGAAGTTATGGTGAAGATTAAAGATTATAGTTTTATATTAATTCTAACATAGATTTTTATGAATTAGGCATGCGGCGAGCTCTGATGCCGGTATGCAAATGTTAAAAGAATGCTAGTCACAAGATGCATTGTGTATCTGTAACGTCTGGCATATGGCATGCTAGAACTTTGCTCAAAGTCAAATAAAACATCCTCAGGAAATTAATCTAATGACGCACGTTGTTTTCAACGTCATAAACCGCTAGTATCTTATGATTAAGATTGCTCAGCTTGAAATTACCTTCCATATTAAGAGACTGATATCAAATTGGCCACCATTAAATCTTGATCTGGGGGAGATAGCTGCTCCAATAGCGATTTTATTGTTTGTTTGGACAAAGCCTGAACACAAGAGATTGTAGCATCCAGTTTCTCGATATGCATCACTCTGTACGATTTTGACAAATATGCAGGTATTATAATAAGTACTCCTAAAATAACCATTATTAAGGAGATTAGAAACAATTGACGAAGAATAAAACATTCTACTTACCGTCCAATAAGTAAAGAACCTAGGAAGGTTATCACCATATAATTGTGGGCTAACCTGTAAACATAGTAGCAGATCCCTTAGGTCAAATACACTAGTTTTATTTTATGTTTAGCTAATATAGAAATATATTAACTGTCATTAATATTTTCAAAGTTTTTCACGGTCACATTTAATTGAAGCTTGACTAAATTTTAAGGTTGATTTGTCAACGGCGAGTACAATACAAGTACTTTGTGCATAATTTAGGCAAACATAAATTATATAAAAACTATAATTTCCTAATCACCTGCCAACCAGCTTCAATGGTGTTGAGATCACCCCCAAACGATCCTGAGATCACCCAAATTTGTGATAAACTGAACTCAGAAGGAGTGGTCACCCGCGGTGCCCAAATATTTAGACTAGCCTTTGCCCCATAGTACTGATTTCCACTTACATAACCAACTGCATGCTGCATCCAGAGTATAGATAAAATGTCATGTGCAAGTAAAAAAAAAATTAGTCAAGTTTCAATTTATAATTAACTTAATTAAGTCTGAAATTCTCAGTCCCTTCTCTGCATACTTGGATGCTAACTAATCTTTCTTAAACAACTTAAACTTCTCTAAGTTAGGCCAACTAAAATATAAGACACAACTAAGCCTTCAACAAACAAATTAAGTAGTTGAGTCAAATGCAAGTTTTTAACAAACACTTAACAACTAACTACTAAGATATGGACTTTTCATGTTTTACAAAATATTTTGTGTTTAGGCTCTGATTAATCCTTATTTGGTAAATGGAGCTACAACCGACAACAATGGTGAAAACTATATTGAAATTTGAGGACTACAATGTAGCTACTCAGACATTGACGTATAGGGCCTGTTATTAATTTCAGGGATGTAGGGGGCCCACGTTTCAGCCTTATATTTATGGAATCAGTATTTTCCATTAAGGTTAATAAAAGTACTATGCATTAAGCAAACATATCCAAAATTTCCCCTAGATACCCATTTCATTAAGTTCATATTTTGCAGATAAACTTATAAAAAATATTCATAAAACACTTTTGAAATCTAACCTGTAATATTTTGAAGGGAAACAAAGCCGCTATGATCTAGGATGAAAAGCCTTTTAAAATCTCAGAAACAAAACAAAATTAAAAGTTTTCAGAAATGTAGTCACTAGTGCTAAAGTTGGTGGAGTGGAAGAATATGATTTATGAAGCCAACACAAATATTTTGGATAGTGTTTGATGATGTTGTATTATTCTTTCGTGTCTAGTTATAAGGAAGAGGAATAAGTGCTAGCTTAATCTCAATGATAAAAAAAATAAATAAATAAATTTGGAGAGAAGGTTTAGAGGTAAATACCTCATGGCCACTGCCAGAAGAATCTCTCCTAACTCTGGCTAATTTCCTCCCAAATCTCCTAACAGAGCTCGCTCTCAAAATATCATCTTCTGTAGTTCTTCTAACAGGAACGCTTCCCTCTGGACAAAACTCACCAGAATCTCTCCACATTTGCAAACTCTCAACCATTTCTTCTGTAATTGACTCGTTGCTTTTAGGCCTCTCTGGTGGATCCTGCAACCAAAAAAAGAAAAAGAAAAAACAAAAAAAACATTAATCCTTCAGTTCTCTAAAAAAAACCCATAACCAAAAAATAATTCTAAACACACCAATGGCCTTTGTCCTCTTAATTTAGGGTGATCAAATGCTGGTTGAAGATGAGAAGCAACACAATCAATAATATCACCATCTGGGCTCTGTTCAAAAAAGAAAATTTGATGAGAAATATTAAGTTTACGATGACATAAATAAATTACATGAGAGAGAGAGATGTAGAGTACCTGAATTGTCTTTAGAGAAGGCTTATTGATTTTTTTAAGATGTGCTCTTATTCTCCTTAGCTTGAGGAGCTCTTTTGCAGGTTTGAATTCAGTGGAGTTTTTGGCTTGTGAAGCCAAGGAGCAGGAGGCAAGGAGAAGGAAACCAACAAAGAAAGTAATGATTGGAACATTAGAAGAAGCCATTTCTGAAGAATTTTGGTGTGTTGATCCCTCTTCTAGAGCTATGTCTACCACTGTCTTTATCTGTGGACATTGGTGTAGTTGTCTTCTTGCTGTGTGAGTCTCATCATATTTTTGGACCCTCTTGCCTTATTAAAAACTTTGATTTAATCAAGCTCTCGCTTACTAATGAGCTTTTGTCTTTAACCACACTAACTACAATTTCATAGAATTAAACCCACACCAACTCTCACCATTTCCAAAGCTTAGTCTGCTCAATATATGAAAAAAAAAGCATAGAAGCCTGATAAAAATGAGTTAATTGTGGATAGACCCCTTTAACATTGCCACATTGCGAATATGCTCGCTGCACTTCTATTGTTTGTGAATATGGCCCCCGTAGTTGAATGAGTGGATGAGAATAAGTCATCTCACTATCAAACACAAAAGTTTGTGCTTAGTACCAAGTTCCTCCATTTCTCTTATCGAACTTTTTGGTTTTTTCTGTTTTTTTGGATGATATAATAGGTCAATCATTTGCTTCATTAGTTCCAACCGTGGCAGCTGCGGAATCTGGTATTGGATCAGCCATCTTCAAAGGACCCTGCAATTAAACCAAAACTCAGAAACCTAGACTCATACACACCGCATAATGAAAACCTGGACGACCTTGGTATCATATCCTAAGATGCTATCCCTGCATCAAAACTCTAGACTTATAGTGAGGATTAAGGGTTATGGTTTTATATTTTAATAATATGCAATGATCATTATGCAAGTTTGTAATAAGTAAATCATTTTATAAGCTCATTTGTTTTAATTTATGAAGCCAAATATTAATTTGAAACTAAAGGAGTTAAGAATCTAAGGGTTTACATGCAACAGTAAAAGTACATGAGGCCCATCCATAATTTGGCGGTCATGTAAGTGTAGAATCGGCGAAATATTTGGTGAAGAACAGGTTTTGGACACAGGGGGAACAGTTTTGGAGTTGTTCGGTCGACCGTGGTACAAGGCCGGTCGACCGAATTCGTGCACAGACCCTAGAATCGAGTCTGGACTTGGTGCGGTCAGCCACCGCGGTCGACCGCCATACCCTGTACCGTCAGTCGGGTCAGGTCCAGGTTAAGTTGTTTCTTGTTCTAAATTGGTTTGGTGTTTGGTATAAATACTAACAAGTTTTAGGGTTTCTTTGGCGCAGTCAATGGGATATTTTGAGCACGGAAAAGAGAGATCTTGCTAAGCTATTAGTTATGGTTATTATTTGAGAGATTGAGAGTTTTGTTGGTGAGATTAGCTGGTTTGTTTTGAATGATTTGTAATCTCAGTTTGTACTCTCCTTCTCTATTAGTGAAAAACTCACCCCCTTGCCCCGTGGACGTAGGCAACTTGCCGAACCACGTAAAAATTAGTTGTTTGTGTTTGTATCATTATTTTTCATTGTTTGAGTTTCTCTCTTGCCGTTTGTGTTTGGTTCTTCAAAGCACAACAATTGGCTTCCGCGCACAACAAGTGGTATCAGAGCTTGGGCTACGTTTGTGCTAGTTGGAGGAGTAGATCGCTTTGGAAGTTCATCTAGAGCTTCGTTTAGTAATAAATATGGGATTTTTACTATTGTGGATATTGTCTACCATCGTGTGGGGGTGAGATCTTTTGGAGGCCCTTGTTAGGGTTTCAGTTAAAGGTAAAAATCTCTCTTTTTTAGTTTGGATCTATTCTTCGTTTGTTCCGCATTGGTTTGTTGGTGCTTTAAGAAAGATGGCCGAGAAAGAATGAGTTGTGGAGGGTACTTCTGGCGTGAAGATTGTCCAAATTTTGAGTATTCACTCTATGAAGATAGATGTGGAGAAGTTTAATGGCACGAACAATTTTGGTTTATTGAGGAGTACTTTGACCTACAGATTGAAATCTTGTGAGCACATTGGTATGAGCAAGGAGACCGAGGTGGAGTTTGACACTTCTATTCATCGAGCAAAGGGTCTTCTAGGTGGTGTTTATTCAAGCATTTGTGGGCCTTCCAATGAGGTATTATTAGGAGGTAATCACTATTTGGTTTCCTATGTTGGGGACTGTTCTAGGCATTTGTGGGTTGCAACCAAGTCTCATTGGTATAAAGTCCTAGTAGTCAATAACATATGGAGAAAGTGTATTGGCAGAAATGTAACATGTTGTTCTGTTTTTGGTAGAGGTTCTTTTCTGTGTTTATGTTGAGCTTATGACAGTTTGAGACACTTCATTGGAGAGGAAACATTAGGGCAACAAGATGAGATGATAGTTTTGATGGGTCGTTCCTTATTGGAGGAGGGTCGATGTTTGATGTCGAGCATTGGTTTTAGTATTCGGGCTTCGACATATTTGGGTCATCTTAGTCATAGGTTGCCGACTGCTACGTTTAGAGATTTTCGATCTGGTGGAGCTGCTTCATATATTGGGTTGCTTCGGATGTTTGGTCGCCTAACATATGGTCACATCGAGGATGTGAGATTTGATCCGATTACACATTTGGAATTCAGAGGCGTGTTTGCTTATCAGGTATTGGCTTCTGATTTTATTCTGAGCAGGTATGTCATATTTAACTCTCGGCATGTGGAGAGTGTTGATCAGATCATTGGGATATCGTAGCGGGTGGAGGGTGATGCTACTCCATGTTTGGTGGAGATTATTCCACATACTCCGGATCATACTGCATCGTTTGGGATTTCAGTTGAGGTGACACTGTTTGGGGATCATGTTGATTTGGATACAGATGATGAGTTGGTTGATTCGAGTGCAGCTGGTGGACAAAGTTTGGATTTGGTTATGGCCGTTGGTTCACCTCAGATGGATGTGTTTGAATCGTTTCACTTTGGGGCCATTTGGAGAGCTATTAGTTGTAGATTTGTTGGTGATGTTGGAGAAGGGTTGAGAACTCTTCTAGTTGATTGAGGGCCTTTGGAGGCCATTAGAGGAACTACGTGAATGCTTGATTCCTTGGACAAGAGGATACGTAGACAGTCATTTTATGATGCAACCGATTTGGTGAGTTGATACCGACTTTTGGAGAATAACCACATTCTCATTTGGGTCTCGACTTGTTGTGGATTGAGTCCGTTGTCGTGAATTTGGTTAACTTCATACTGGACACAACAAGTGGGACATTTGGTTTGATCGGTGTCGACTCAGTTTTGGGAAAACTTCGCCGAGGTGGAGAATTGTAGAATCGGCGAAATATTTGGTGAAGAACAGGTTTTGGACACAGAGGAAACAATTTTGGTGTCGTTCGGTCGACCGCGGTGCAAGGCCGGTCGACCGAATTCGTGCACAGACCCTAGAACCGAGTCTGGACTTGGTGCGGTCAGCCACCGCGGTCGACCGCCATACTTTGTAGGATTTTTCTGGTTCTCTCGTTT
>NC_033799.1:11014885-11036052 GCF_001876935.1 Asparagus officinalis | reverse complement strand
CCCGCCAGTCGGGTCAGGCCTAGGTTGAGTTGTTTCCTGTTCTGAATTGGTGTTTGGTATAAATACCAACACGTTTTAGGGTATCTTTGGCGCAGTCAAGGGGATAATTTGAGCACGGAAAACATAGATCTTTCTAAAGCTATTAGCTAGGATTATTGTTTGAGAGATTGAGAGCTTTGTTGGTGAGATTAGTTAGTTTGTTTTGAATGATTTATAATCTCAGTTTGTACTCTCCTTCTCTATTAGTGAAAAACTCACCCCCTTACCCCGTGGGCATAAGCAACTTGCCGAACCACGTAAAAATTGGTTGTTTGTGTTTGTGTCGTTATTTTTCATTGTTTGGGTTTCTCTCTCGGCGTTTGTGTTTGGTTCCTCGAAGCACAACAATTGGCTTCCGCGTACAACAGTAAGGGGTTGTTTGGTTGTATGTTTTTACCATGTAAAATGATGAAGAGTGTAAAAAAGTGGGTCCCAATATCAGCTTTCATCGCTTTCAATTGTTTGTTTGTAGTTGTGAAAATAGTGTAAAGTGATTTCATATGCTGATGTGGCTTGTAAAGTGATTTCATAAAAAAAGACATGATTTTAGGAGAAAGCTGACATTGAAGTCAGGAAAAAATAATAAAAAATAATTCCAACCAATATGATCATTTGAATTGGGACCACTTTTTACATTTTCCAAACAAACAATTAAAGTTACATTTACAAACCAAACAAGCAATTTATGATTCCAATGGAATAAAAAACAAACAAAGAAAAATATAAAAGTAAAATTGATGAGGTAGACAACAACTTTCCAAGTTGTGTCATAAATACACAACTTTACCAACAACAACCAAACAGCCCCTTACCATGTAGTGCTCTCCGCAATTAACCTTAAAAGATTAAATAGTGCTTTATTGAGTGGGTCTAGTCTTGATGCTATCTCCATGTGGAGTAATGAGGTGGGGGTTGTGTTAATTAAATAACAAGATAATTAAGGGGGGTTTTAATTGGTAGGTGGAGGGAAAAGGCTCAGAATTTCAATACAGCTTGCACAGGACCAGAGAGCTTCAGCTTTCTTTCACTTCTTTACAGGGTTTTGTGGATATTGGGTCTCTTGTGGGATCCATGAGAATTGGCTTTCTTTGGATAATTTTTAGATTGTAGGGGGGTGACTCGGACTTGATTTTTGATTTTGGTTGGTCTGGGGTAATTTTCTGAGTCATCCTTTCTCAGTTCCCTAGATGTTCTCCCTGTCAGATTTTTGAATAAAACCACAGAAAACTAATAATACTTTTATTTGGTCCTTTTTCTCTCAAAGCTGGCAAGTACTTGATTGTCTGTATTGTTCAAAGATGACAAGGATACCTATATTGCTGGTACAACTCGTATTTGACATTTAGCTGTATTAAGGGGTAAAATTGCATATAGACACCTTGTAGTGCTCTGTTTTGAACTTATTTACCCATTTCGTTTCATTATTGTGTATCTACTCTTTGGGGTTAAATTTTTATCAGCTCTTTTACCCTCAGATAAACTCATCAATTCTACAGTGGCACGATATCCGTCAAAATTTAACAGAGGCAAAAGTGCTTAACTAAAGAAGTCCATGTGCAACAATGAAACTATACAGAGGTAGGGGTCCTATGTGCAATTGATCCTTGTTTTTATTGAAGAGCGATATGTAGAACTCTCTTTGTTCTTTAGAAACTTTGCAAGAATTTTTTTATAATATTCTTTAAAAAAAACCTTTGCAGCTGAAAGCAAGCTTATTAATATCCACGAAAACATGTGTCAACTCCTCTACTAAACAACAGTAACATGAAAATATAACTACAGTAGTGGGGATATGTTCCTCATTCATAAATCTGACTTGACTTTTATCTGAGTGCTTTCATGGTTGTATGAATTTATTGTGTTTACTGCTTGTTGGTCTACTCTGTTTTCTTTTTAAATATTCTGCAGCTGTGCTAGAATATATCAATAGAATAATCTCCTCCATGTGTGCCCCTCAAGAAACACCAAAGATGACAGAAAACACAAAAGATCCTATCCGACATTAATTTAGTATCTCACTCTTAAAGATTCCTCCTCTTCTTTAAAGACTATGCTGAGACTAGCCATAGGGGCATAGGGCCATAGCCATGACCAATAAACATTCTTCCTTCAAAACTAACGTAACCTTCAATGAAGCAAGCTTGAAATACAAACTAGTTCTCTTTTAAAGTACTACACATTGATACATCAATACTTGTTTTGGCCAATGTAATACTTGTTTATGAATACTGGCGGGTTTCGTTGACATGGTATTAGAATAACTTAATTAGTTCTAGTTCCCACTAGCGACAAATTTAAAGTATATCTTAAAGACGTTGATATGGCTACTGTTGCGCCTCGAGAAACCAAAACAATCGCCGAGAAAGATAAACAACCAACCAAAATCAACAGCACAAACAACAAAACATCAGTTTTACGTGGTTCGACAAGATGCCTACGTCCATGGGGCAAGGAGGGGGGAGTTTTCACTATTAGAAATCAAGAGGAACAAACTAGGGTTACAAATCTCTCATAAACCCTCAACAATCAACTCTCAATCTCTCCAATTGCTCCTAGAATAGAAGCCCAAAGAAAACTCTCTCAATCTGCTCAAATTCGTCCTTGCACATAACCCTAAAAAACACCCAAAGGGTATTTATACAAATCCAAAACGAAGCGGGTCTGAAAACAGGCCCAACTCAAAACCGCAGCGGCGGTCGACCGGTACGGTCGACCGCGATCCATCGCGGTCCTGAATCCTGAGCTTATCTCTTCAAATCTCCACCTCGGCGAAGATTCTACCAAACTGAGCCGACACCGATCAAACCAATACCTCAACTGTTGCACCCAGTATGCCATGGCAACGGACTCATGACAACGGACTCCAATCACAACACGTCGAGATCCAAACGGGAGTGCGAACACTCAACCCCAAACCAACTGTGTCTACTCACCAAACAACTGAGCCTACACCGACTACACCAAATGCCTCACTTGCTGAGACCCAAATGGGAGTGCGAACACTCTCCCCAAATGTCGATGTCGCTCACCAAATCGGCTGCATCATAAAGACTGCCTACATATCCTCTTGCCCAAGGAATCAAGCCTTCACATAGTTCACCCTATGGGCCTCCAAAGGCTCTCAATCCAATTTGCGGCTGATAGCATCATCAACGACCCCAAACTGAAACGATCCAAACACCTCCACCTGAGATGTAACAATGGTCGTATCCAAAACATATCCATCAGCTGCATCCAAATCAACTACCTCATCATCTGCACCCATAAATAAATGACTCCCACGCTGTGCCACCTCAGCTGGAATCCCAACCAATGCAGAATGACCTGGAGTATGTGGGAAAGTCCCCACCCAATGTGGAGTAGCATCAACCTCCACCCGCTGCGATATCCCTCTGACCTGATCAATACTCTCCACCTGCCGAGAGTCCAAAGTGACAAACCTGCTCAGACTAAACTCAGAAGCTCCCAACTGATAACCAAATGAACTCCTGAATCTCAACTGCGCAATCGGATCCAACCTCACATCAACGATGTGACCAAGTGCTGGGTAGTCAAATATTCGACGCCGACCAAAATCTGAAACATCTCCACCAGATCTAACAACTCTATACGCAGCAGTCGGCAACCTCATAAGATGACCCAAACCTGTCGAAGCCTGAATACCAGATCCACTGCTCGACAACCAATACCGATCCTCCTCCAGAAAAGAACGGCCCACTAAATCCGCCATCTCATCACGTCGCCCCACTGTCTCCTTCCCTCTGAAGTGTCTCCAACTGCCGTGAGCTCGGCACCAATACAAGAAAGGACTCCTACTAGAATAAGTACGACTGGTAACCTTTCTGCCCATACACTTCCTCCAACTGTTGCGGACTACTGGGTCTTTATACCAACAGGACTTGGTTGCAACCCAAATATGCCTAGTACAATCCCCAACATAGGAAACAAAATAACGATTACCTCCCGATGATGCCTCCTCGGAAAGCCCCATAATGCCTGACTGAACACCTCCAATAAGACCTCTCGATCGATGGATAGAAGTGTTGAACTCCACCTCGGTCTTCTTGTTCATACCAATGTGCTCACAGGACTTCAATCTGCAGGTCATAGCACTCCTCAACAATCTGTGCACGGTATAACCAACAATATATCTCAGCACCAAACAATGCCACAGTCTAGCCATAGAAGTAGTCAGCGCCCTATCAACTACCGTGCTCCCAAGCAGATAATACAAGTTACTCCGTCTGACTCCCTTCATCACAATCATGGACCCCGATGTGACCTTCAAGCGAGAATCCGCCAAGATCACCCTATAGCCTGATGCCTCCAATACCCCAAGTGAAATGATGTTCTTCCTCAGTTGAGGAACGACCCTCACATCAGCCAACTCCCGGATCATCCCGTCACTCATCTGAATCCGAACGGTACCAATACCACCAATAGGGCATCTGTGATCATTACCCATGAGAACAGCATCCCCTCTTTCTAACTCCTGAAAGCTGGAGAACCAATCCCTTCTAGGGCATATGTGGTAAGTAGCACCAGAATCCAACATCCACTCGGTGGAGTCGGCAACATCAACTGACGGAAGAGCTGGGCACGAATAGCCCGAAGAATCTGAATCTGAAACATCGCCACTAGCCTTGGCAATATTCACCTCTGAAACTTGAATAGCTTTCCCTTTATTCTTCACAGCTTGCAATTTTGGGCATTCGGCTTTCCAATGTCCATCCTCTCTACAAAAGACACACTGATTCCTACCAACTGCAGGATGCCCCACTCTAGACTGCGACCTTCTTCCACGGTTTGGACTTCTAGCTCTTGCAACTAATGCACCAGCAACCGGCTCGATGGAAGTCTCCTTGTCCTTCTTTCGAAGTTGATAATTCACAAGGGCTGCGGTGACCTCACTATACGAAAGTGATGCCTTTCCATTAATAAGAGTGAGGACGAAGGTCTCATATTCCTCGTCGGGCAAGGAACTCAATAACAACAATACCTTGTCCTCGTCTTCAACCTTGACATCTACATTCGCCAAATCTGCAAGTAGCTTCGTGTAATGGTTCATGTGATCACTAATAGATGTCCCCTTCTTCAATTGGAAGCGATAAAGCCTCCTCTTCAAATGCAACCAAATTTTCGCGCTCTTCGTCAAATATTTATCCTCTAGGACCTCACCCAAAATCTTCTTATGCGTAAGTTTCATTCATCACATCATATTTTAAGGTCTTGGGTAGCAGTACCTTAATCACACAACCGCTTCTATTCATTTTATTCCGAAACCTTATTTATCAATGTCCGGCCGTTTCCCGTCCACTCCATGTATTATTCCAAATTTTGCACACTTAGCGCATCCAGTGGACTTCCGCATCCCCAAAGTCCAAAATTATTTGTGCGTTGAACTTTTCCAGCAGTCTATTTTCATAGAGATGTTATTCATAACTATTGGACGGCCTTCACAACCAGAAGAACCCCCCACTTTTATCTTTTTTCCAGGCTATAATCTCAAGCGCACACCAACCATGCCCGAGACCAAACGACGAATAGATACGCAAATGAAAAAATGACGAGTTCTTACTGAAAAAGATCCCCATTATTTATCACCAACGAAGCCTTTAGAGAACTTCCAAAGCGACTACTCCTCAAATGTCCAAGTGTAGCCCGGAGCTCTGATACAATTGTTGGCCTCGAGAAACCAAACCAATCGCGGAGAAAGATAAACCATCACCAACCAAAATCCAACAGCACCAAAAACAACCAAACACCAGTTTTACGTGGTTCGCACAGGATTCCTACGTCCACGGGGCAAGAGGGGGGGGGGGGCTTCACTATTAGAACATCAAGAGAACAACTTAGAGTTAAAATCTCTCATAACCCTAACCAATTCAACCTCTCATCTCTCAATTGCCTCCTAGAATAGAAGCCCAAAGAAAACATCTCTCAATCTGCTCAAATTTCGCTCCTTGCACAAACCCTAAAACACCCAAAAGAGTATTTATACCAAATCCAAAATGAAGCGGGTCTCGAAAAACAGGCCCAACTCAAAACGCGAGTGGGTCGACCGGCCGCCAGTCGACCGGCCCCATCCAGTAATCAAACCCAGAATCCAGAGAGATCGGCGGTCGACCGCGTCGGTCGACCGCTACCATCTTTGGTCGACCGCGTCGGTCGACCGTCACCACCACCGAAGCCCAGTAAGCCTCGTGCACGAATGCGGTCGACCGGGCCGGTCGACCGCCACCCTGACAACCTGAATCCTGAGCTCATCTCTTCATCTACATAAAACCGGTTTCATCTTATAAAAAACACTTAATCCGCAAGGAAACATTAGAATATATTAAGAAAACCGAAAGTCATGTAATGAAGATTGTGAGCTATAACTCTATATTTTGACGTTTTCTATCTCATGTTAGTTTATTAGTTTTATGAAATGAGATACCAAGATGTAGACCACTAGTTGCTCAAACATGCAAGTTACAATAGAGCAACTGGATGTCACTATTAGTTATCTCTCGGTAACTTATTTTGCTAGATAATATCTAGTATCTTTTTAAGGAGCTAAGATCCCCGTTCAGCTATAATTCAATGTTAGGGGCCTTGTTTCAACTTCTTTTTCTATTCAGGACCTTTGTCAGTGATGCTTGCCACTTACACAACACTCTCTTTACTTTACATGTTTGTTTTGTTTTCTTCCTCTCCCACAAAACCCACTCACTGTTCAAAGAAGACCACTACAGAATTGCCCCCACAAACAAGATAAAAAAAAGGGGTTTTTGCTTTTAGACCCATTTGTTTACTCCCATTTATTTTTAAACCCAAGTACTATTATTTGTATCTTTAAGCCCAATTCACCTTTTGTATTTATCTTTAAACCCAAAACCACTTGTTTTTATATTTTGAAGATTGGGTTTAAAAATAAATACAAAATGTGAATTGGGCTTAAAGATACAAATAATAGTACATGGGTTTAAAAATAAATGGGAGTAAACAAATGGGTCTAAAAGCAAAAACCCCTAAAAAAAAAAGGGGGTTTAAGCACTCTCAGTGGAGAATAGATTCTAATCCCACTCACAAAAAGAAATACATAAAATAGTGTATAAACATTACCTTGTCTACATCACCTAGATTCCATGCTGTCAAATTTTACTTGGTAAGACAATTCTTGCAACACGGTTACTTTAGGTATGGGCAATGGCATGTAAAGGATACAATTAATTAACAAGAAATGTTAAGTATGGGTCTAATAATAGAGGTCAATGCGCACAACCTTTAAATTAGAGAACAGTGAGATTCTTACTAGAGATAAAAAAAATATTAAAAAATAAAAATAAGCAAAGAAATTAGTGGTTTTTGTACGTAGTTGTGGTTGTAGCGTATATATAGGCGGTTAGCACGGATCAAGATGGTTGCAACTCGCAAGCACATGAATACATGCAACAAATAGTGGCATGTTGATGTAAATGGAATCATAATATTAGTAAATAATTAGAGTCACCACTGACACTAGTTTTCACGGGCATGAAGATTTGCGCGCATTAATTCTAAGCTCGCATGCTTCAAGAGTTCAAGGAGTTAGAACTTGGATAATGAAGTCATTTAATAGGAGTTTAGAATGAATACTTTTTAATTTATTACCCAGCCCAGAATCGAACCCAAAATCGTGAGAGCTATATTGGAACGTCCCAATTATTCAGATCGACCACAATAGGTTAGAACGAATACTAATTTTATAGTATTAATTAATTCTTATTAGTTTGAATCTTATCAAGTCATGTTTGATCTTATAAGAAATTTGACCCTAATCACTTTAATTAAGGAAGATTAATGTCTTACATCAAAGTCTTGTTATTTCATGGCTCTTGGTTTTTTACGTTCACCATCTTCATCAAATAAATGACTACGCTATAAAAAAAAAATTCGGTACTGAAATAAGTTGGTTGAAATCTTGGCTAACGTGTCATTTTGGGCAAGCGCGTTGCTGATGTGATACACATTCAAACTGTTACGTATGACCTCGATTTGTTAGTGATTTATATTCTAGCTAGCCAGTTTAGAAGACATGCCATGTCAATGATATATACAACAAAACCACCTGTAAAGACACACCAACCTCGTTTACTCTCCATATGTGCCTTATAAATTGGTAAGTTTGGTGGAAGTAATCATCACAACCAGTATCTCATATATAAAGGTGAAACTTCAATTCTTCCTTGACTTGCTTTTACTGTACTACTAAGGACCATGTTGGTCGCTCTGCATGCTAACATCTGATAACCTAACATCTTAAAAGAAAAGAAAAGTAAGATATATAGAATCATGACTGCGCGTTATAAAGTCATGGGATTTAAAAAAGACTCAAAGTGGAAGGGAAATAGGGAAAAGAGAGTTAAAAAAAACAAAACAAAATAAATGTTATACTTAAGATCGATCTCACGATTTGTCCAGTACTTAGCTAATTGATTAGTTTCAGCTTTACTCGAAAGGTAAATGGCAGCATTGTCGGATACTTAAAAGTTGTGATAATGTATTATGAAATATTTACTGTGTGGCAATTTGTGGGATTTCCTCCTTTTTTTTCCTTTTTTTTAGTGTCGACGGGGTTCAAACGCAGGTTTAGGGGGCATATAAACCCCTGAGGGCATCCCACCACGCATCTGTTCTAATCCTCAGGTGGTAGTAATTATAGTTTTGATTGCAAGTAATTAAATGATGCCGGATTCTTTTACTAGAAGAAAATTTTCTAAATTCTTTGGGAATGTCTAGTTTGTGCAATTATTTCCTGGACTATTTAGAGGAAGTGTGATTTTAGAATTTTTCAGGAAAAATGTCAAGATGATCATCACTTGGGCACTAAGGGGATGGAGATGTGCAAATTTTGGACAGAATCATTTCACTACAAGGATAATGACTTTTACCTGAGAAACATTCATATGTTATGTAAATTTTTTTTTTTTTTACCTTTCCTCCTGTTCTTCCTTTTTCTCTTTTCGCTTTGTGTTAATTGGCTTCTTTCATTTCCTAATTGAATGAGGCAGGTCGAGGTTTTTGACATCTTCCTTTTTTCGATCTTTTAAAAAAAAAGTTTGTAAATTACTGGTAATTTGTATCTTTACATTTCAAAAGTGCAACTCCAGCGTGGAGGAGGATGCATATCTTAATTTTTCGTAGCAAAAGATGTAAAAAGTACTGATATGAAATAAGCCCAACTTTTCCGACCAAAGCGAAAGATGCTTTTGCAAACTGCATGCTTTCCAACATATGGCAATGGAGGAGTCCACCCTTCCCTAGTACTCATGGAATTTTGCATGGAAAGAATGAATATGCACAGAAGAAAGCGATCATGTTCATCACATATGTGAAAGGGTGGTGCTACAGAGACCCAAAAACATGACACCCTACATGGAACATGTGAGGTGTCAGCTCTCTATCCCATAATGTACTGTTCATGAACAGTGCAGAACAGTGCATCATGGATCAGGGAGCCTACACCTCACCTGTCTCATGTAGAGCCCCATGTTTTTGGGTTCCTAAGACATTTTTCTATATGAAAATCATGTTTTTCTTTCCTAAATTTCTGCCACAAACGCGTACTGATTTCAAACATTTCTTCTTTCCATTTTGAGATTTTACTTTATAATTATGAACGAAGAAAGCAAAAAACAGATGGCTGATACCGTTTTATTTTCTTTCAGTGAAAATATAGCGTTACAGGCTTAAAATATATAACCCTCAAATCCTCGAAGAGCAATATAATTTTAACTTCTACCCAACGAGAATTTAAACAAATTAAAAAAAAAAATTCACAGAGTAAGTCCAGGGTTTGGCCTATAAAAATGACAATGCTTTGTTTTCCGGCGGTGGCACGATATAGATTTTTCCCTGGACAGAAGAAACAAAATTAGGTAATGAAGAACGAAGCAAGTGTAATTAACTAATGAAGTATAGTGTTAAACAATAATTAATTTTTGAGAAAAAAGCCTGTGCATGGGATTTACTTGATAGTAAAAGGGAAGTAATATTTATAAATATGAAAATATGCGGAGACTGGAGAGATGAGAACAGACTCATATTTTTGGAGATTTTACCAATTGGAGAATGAGATCGGCCTAGAACTGAGATTGGGCTTATTGTTTTCCGTCACCAGTGGGCCTCAGAAATGAAACAGTGAGCAAGAGATGATAAAACTTAAGAAGATAGATTTATTCTTTGATTCTCAATGGTAAATTTTGTAATCTCTTTCTTCATTCTTATGATCAAGGGTTACAAATTACAATCCATTAATCTCGTTCTTAATGCTTATGATCAAAGGTTACAAATTACAATACAAATAGATGAGGCATATGCTTCTTAAATAGTTTTGTAAATATGCTTGACAATTAACATAAGATGACTATTTGAACATTCATTTTATTATTATCTATTAAACTTAAAACATTAAAAAGATATGTATGTGTGTGTGTAAAGAAAAGATAAAAAGAAAATGACTCAAAAAAAACTTTTTTGACAATAACAATATACATATATTCTGTTTGAACGTTGTTCAGGCAATATCTATTGTTTGATTAATAACAAATTCTAATTTGCTACTGATATATTTGTGAGATGATATATTTCAGGTATATATAAGTATGAACTAGTTACGGTTCAAAATGATGCAAAAATCAATATGAATATTGATTTCAACCTTTGAACCATCGATGGTCACGAGGCACCATCGATGGCCATGTTATGTCATCGAAGGACTATAAGAAAGAATCGGAGATATATAAACCAAATTTTGAACCATCAATTGTCTACATTCCACTATCGATGATCACAGAGAACATCGATGGACTACAATCAACAATCGTAGAAATCTAGAAATTAGAATTTGTATAATCGATGGATTATAATCAACCATCAATGATCATCAACGCACCATCGATGATCGTTAGGGCTGTCCATTTGTGCCCAAGGTCCGGGCCCGGCCCAAGCTTGGCCCGGAAACCCAAACCTAACCGGGTTTCGGGACCGGGCCCGGGTCGCTTCGTCGGCGCCAGGCACTAGGGCCGCGGCCTGGCGCGCGACCAAAGGTAGAGACTGGGCCGGAGTGTCGGGCTTGGGGTCCGCCCGGCCGCAAACAGTCACTTTACGTGACGCCGTTGGTCGGTCGACAGCGGGTCAGACCGTCGTGATCCTTGTGGCCGGCCCGGTCTGAACGGGGCCATAATGGCTAGTTTGTGTTATTTGACCAAAATACCCCAAAAACAGTCAAAAACGGACAAAATTTGAGTCTATTTTTGGCCAAAATAGAGGGGGTTTTCATTTGTTTTTCTCATCCAAAACTCACATGCTTCTCTCTAATACTCTCTAATACTCGCTTTTGCTCTCTAATTCTTCAATCAAATGGCTTCTTCCTCTGATTATGAAGGGCAAATCCAAACTCCCGATGTTGAAATGAGTCCTAATACTCCTACTATAGGAGCTACAACTCCTCCTCCTACTCCTACCGATGTTGATCATGACTCCGATGGCGACGATTCTGCACCAAGAGCTAATAAAAGGCTGAGATCCGATGTGTAGAACTTTTTCGAGAAGATAGAAATCACCAGTGATCAATACGCTAGGCTTCTCACCTAGAAGGCTAAGTGTGCGTTGTGCGGCCATATTTTCCAAGCTTATCATAAGAGCGGCACCAACCACCTCAAATGCTATTTAGAGAAACATAACAAAGGTCAGGCAAGGCCTAAAGGTGATATCTGACAATCTTTACTCTCGCAATCCTCATCTTTAGGTAGTCTCAATAGTTGGAACTATGACGCAGTCCGAGCCAGGAAATGCGTCATCAGGTTTATTATTCTTAAAAATCTTTCTTTTAAATTAGTAGAAGATAATGAATTTGAAGATATGTGTACAAATAGTTTTTATCCCGCATTAAAAAAAATTTCTCGTCAATCTTTTCAACGTGATATTTTAAAATATTATCACGAGGAACAAACAAAAATAATTTTTTATTTTCAAAGTTTAAACTGTAAATTTTTTCTTTAACTTCTGATATTTAGACATCTAGAGCACAAGCTGGTTATTTATGTATCATTGCACAATGGATTGACGATAATTGACAAATATTTAAAATATTTATTTCTTTTATTGCATTTGAAGATTCACATAGTTGTATTAATATTGCAAATTTAATAATAGAAGAACTTATAAAATTAGAAATTTAGAAATAATATTTTCTCTTTCACTAGATAATACAAATAATAATAATATAGGTGTTGATCATATTAAATCATCTTTGCTATTGCCATGTCATTGTGATATTTTTCATATTAGATGCATGTGTCATATTTTAAATTTAATTGTTTAAAGTGCATTTAGTAAAATTAAATCTATGATAGAAAAGGTAGGATAGTAACTTATGCTCATAATGCTTCTGAAAAAAAAACTTAAAAGATGAAAACAATTGTGTAAAAGAAATTTTTTTAAATCCAGACTAATTCCAAAAGATGTTGAATATAGGTGGAATTCTACCTATGCAGTGTTAAATGTAGTAATAGAGTATAAAGAAATTATAAATAATTTTATTGTTTTCTATACTTCTAGTTCTAGTTCTGATAGTATGTATAGAATAACTAAGGATGAATGAATAGTTTTATATAGTGTAAAAGAGATGTTATAAGTTTTTTATGATGCTACTATGTTATTATTTGGTTGTTATTATCCAACTATTATTCAAGCTGATTTACAAGTTTTAAATATTAATTTTTTTAATAATTATCATATGGATAATTATTTTGGAAATATAATTTTTTAAATAGAAAGTAAATTTAATAAGTATTTTAGGCTTATTCCTATTATTTTTGGTTTTGGGGTTCTTATTGATCCATGCTTGAAGGATATTGGTCTTTGAAGTTTGTTAAATTTATTGCATGGTAACATGATAATAGATATTAATGATGGTCAAACTATTATTGCTCTTACTCATCATAATACTATTAGAATTTATTTTCAAAAATTATATGATGAGTATGCATGCAACTAGATATGGTGTAAGTACACATCAGTCTTCAACTTCTGCTTCTATGAGTTTAAGTCGGGGCAAATGTGTGAGTTTTGATAGGAAATTAATGGTAGCTGAGCTAACTGGTAGATCTGGACTCGGATCATTAATAGAAGTTTCTAAAATTGATCAATATTTAACTACATCTTTAGTTAAATGTCAAAATAATAGTTTCTATATTTTGCAATGGTGAAAAGTATATGGAACAGTTTCATATCCTATATTTTCCATTATGGCTCGTGGCTTACTAGCGGTGTAAGTTTTCATGGTAGATTCGGAATCCGCCTTCAGCACAACAATACGTTTGATCAACGACCACATGACATTGTTAGATCCGTATACCATACAGGCGGTAATGTGCCTATAAGATTGGTGGAGGTACGAGAAGAGAACGCAATGCATTGATCGGATGGCTAGTATTGAAGATAAATTTAAAGAGTTGAGACTAGCAGATAGAGATAAAGAGTAGAGATTATCTATCAGTTTGTAATTTTTATTTCTTAGCTGAAAATTTGTGATAAATTATTTTGGAAAAAGTTACAAATGATAGTAATATAGATGAGTAGCTGCCAACCTAGTTGGGATGTATTCATCTATTGTGATGCGACGAATTCTAAAATAAATTTATAATTATAGATGATTAACTAATTATTAATAAAGAAGTTATTTTTATCATTTTAATTTCTATGATTTTTTGTATTTGTAAGTTATATGATTACAAGTGATTAATAATATGATTGTTTTTATCAAAATTTTGTTTAATTTTTTGCTATGTATTCTTAAAAATAAAAAAAATAAAAAAATTAACAAAAAAATAAAAAACTGGGCCAGCCCGGTGCTCGACGCGCTCAGGCTCGGGCCCTGGCCTGGCCCGGCCTGGGCCAACCAGGTTCGGGTCCGGGTCCCGGTTTTGCCCGGCCCGGGCTGACCCGTTTGGACAAGCCTATTGATCGCATTTCACCATCAATGGTTAAGACGAGTTGTGGCATATTTTCAGATTTAATCTTAGTCGTTCGTTGATTCTTTTAATCCCCTATTTAGACTATGATTAGGGTATCAAGGTCTATTTAAAAGGGAATTAAGGAAGAGAACAAAAGAACAATAAGAAGAGAGAGAGAGGAAATTGCATAAAAAGAGAGATCTTATTCTAGGGCTTGTGAGAGAGTTTGGTTTTAATATTCAACCCCCGGAGCCTCATTCAAATTCTTCTCGTCACACTCATCATTGAAAGATTAGTTTCAGTGAGGAGAAGTGCCCTTTTGCATTTGACTTCAACATCTCTTCTTCGCAAATTTTTATTGTCATCGATTTGAAGAACGATTTGTTAAAAATGGCTGTAAGATTTTTCTAGTTGTGCTTTGAATTGTTTTGGATTTATTTTGTGTTTCAAACTTGTAAGTTTGATGTCATCCTCAAGCTGGGATAATTAAGGGTTATCGTATTCAAGCCAGGTTAATTAAGGGTGTGACTAGCTATGATTAGATTTTTCTTTTCTTATCATTACGAAGAGTTAGGTTAGATAACTGATTTCAGGTAGATTCCAGGGTGCAGTCTTTGAAGTACTAAATCGAGTTGTGATTCAGATAAACTTTGGTCATAGTGAGGAAGGCCCTTCGCGAGAAGGAAGAATAGATGTAGGATTTTGATCCGAACCACTATAAAAATATAGTGTATTCTTGTGTTGGTTTGCTTTTAATTTTTTTGCTTATTATATTTCCGCTGCTTACTCTGAGTTAGTCGAAAAATTATAGCAATCGTATTCACCCCCATCTAGGTTTGCATCCCAATTACAACATATATTTTTTTTAAATTAACATTTTTAATCATTGAAACCACCTTAAAAATAGGATCATTTTACAGAAATCATATTTTTTTAATCTTTTAAAGTGGTTTTTGTTCCGATCAACCATCTTTTAGCCAAATCTTCACAAAAATAAGTAACATTAGAAAATGCAAGTTTAAGGTGTGTGACTTGTATTCTAACTTGGCCAAAATATTAACAAAGGAAATCATGCGTAATGTGAATTTTTAAGGGTATTTTTTGATTTTCGGTGAAATTTTTTTACTTAGAGGTGGTTGGTGGGAATAAAAACTCACTTTAGAGGTTGTTTACCTATAAGTTGAAAATTGTAGGTGGGTTCTATAAAAATGACCCTGCTTTTAAGGTGGTTTCTAAGAAAACAAACCTTAAAATTATATAAATGGTTATTTTCAGTTTAATAAATGATAGGTGCACGCTAATTCTTTTCACTATCTATTTAATTTTTATTTTTGCAACATAAATTTTATTAAGCTAGGAAACAATACAATGAATAAAGAGTCACTATGCAGAAGAAAAGTATCCCCTCAGATGGATCACACATCACAAACACTGCTAACCTAACTAAATTATGAGCAACCTCTTTTTCTTCTCGATTTCGATTATAAATCTTCTAAAGATTATTTATATATCTTGAGAAATATCTACTCACATTGTGTAAAAGTGCTCGTATATAAATTGTGAAAAAAAAACAGAAGAATAATATTCATTTTAAATTATTTTTAATTCCTCATTTAATAGGCAAGCAAAAGAAGGAAAAAACACGAATCTATAAAAAATAATAATAAAATCTTGCCTGGTCGAGAGTTTGCGTCCTGAACTTATGTGAAAAATATTCATTTTATCCAAATCTTTATCCTCGCAATCCAAGTTTTTTCATTTTGATTCCTCCACATAAGTATGTCCGTATACGAGAGTAGATAATTAATTTTTCTTTTGTGTTGTTGAAAAAATAAAGGGGGAAAATGGCTCTGCGGTTCTGTCACCCTCTTCGCCTCCCCTCCACCCTCCCCCGCGGCAGCCCGAAGCTGGCACTCCGTACCTTAAAATGCTCCGCGGATAACCAGACCGTCGACACCCGCAAGGTTTATTACTCTCTCATTCCATTGATTTATTTTTTATTTTTCACCTAATTTTCCTCTATAATTTTCTCATCTAAAACGCAAATTCTGCTGATTATTTACTTATAATACTTCATTGTATGAACTGATTCTAGCCTCTAGGAATCTTGATGCGGTTATTTTTCCCTAGGGCTAAAGTTATTCTAGGGTTTCAAGAGTTAATTGAGCTATTGATTTAGGGCTGAAGTTGCTTATTCTAGGGGTTATTTGCACTTTTACACCCCCAAAGTTTCATCTTTTTTGTTTTAAACTTAGATACCCTGAATTTCTATTTTGATAATTTGATGGCCCGTAGTTTTCAATTTGACGTTAATTTCACAATTTGATACCGCAGAGCCCTGACTTTGTTCCTCACTCCCCAAAACTCAAAAGTCTGAAATTTGGCAAGTAAATTGTTTCTCATTCGCATTTCTATATTGATGTTCTTGAACAGAATTAACGTCAACTCTGCCACCTTAGGGTATCAAACTGTCAGAATATAACTTACAGGATTTCAAGGTTAAAAAGGGCGACACTTTGAGGGTATTAGATTGCAAGTAACCCTTGTTCTTGGGAATGTTGCTAGCTCACATGCTCATTGTCATTCGTATTATTCTAATTATAGGATGGCTTTGGAGTATTTTGATTTTTGAAGAACGAAATCAGATATCAGGCTGAGTTAATAAGGAAAGAAGAAAGGCGATTCGTTTGTGAAATTACATGCCTATGGCCACTTCAACATTTACTCCTCTTTTAGAAAAATGTCGGACTGCAAAAGATTTTAAGCATATGCTTGCATCTATGGTTGTTGTTGGACTTTCAAAGGATCCTTTGTTAATAGGCAAGTTTGTAACATACTGTTGTAGAGTAGGAGGTGCGGAGTATGTTGATTTGTTATTGAAGCAGGTCGATGATCCTAAACCTTTTGCATGGAATAATGCTATTAGGGCATATGAACAAAGTCACTACCCTTGGAAGTCGATAAACTTGTATAGATGTATGTTAAGAAGTCACGTATATCCTGACAAGTTTACATTCCCTTTCATTCTTAAAGCTTGTGCAGTTGCCCGTTTAATTCAAGAAGGAAAGCAAATTCATTGTCGGATTTTAAAAAGTCCACTGAACTTGGACTTGTTTGTACAAGGCTCACTTATATTTATGTATGCCAAGTGTGGCAAGATTGAGGTTGCACGCTTGTTATTTGATGAGGCACCACATAAGAATTTGATTAGTTGGAACACTTTGATTGATGGTTATATAAAACATGGGAACATCAATGCCGCATTTGAGTTATTTGAGCAGATGCCAGAACGTGATCTATTCTCTTGGAATACGATGATCGAGGGGTATGCAAAATGTGGACGAGTAGATAGTGCAAGAATGTTGTTTGATAAAATGTCTGAGCGAGATATTGTTTCATGGAATACTATGATTGATGGCTATGCTAAATGTGGAAATATGAAAGCTGCAAAAGAGTTGTTTGATTTAGCACCTTTCAAGGATATGGTAACTTGGGGCATCATGATTGATGGATATGCAAAGTGTGATCAGATTGAAATTGCTCATAATTTGTTTGAAAAAGTCCCATATAAGAATCTGGTCACTTGGAACAGTTTGGTTAATGGATATGTTAAGTGTAACAATATTCTGGCTGCAAGGAAGTTATTTGAGTTGATGCCTTGTAGGAATTTGACTTCATGGAATGTTATGCTTGATGCCTATGCAAAAAATGGAGAGATAGAATTTGCTTATCAGCTATTTGATTCTATGCCCATCAAGGATGTCTTCTCTTGGAACATTATAATTGCTGGTCACGGTAGACTTGGCAGGATGAAAGAAGCAAGAAAATTGTTTGATAAGATGCCTTGTCGGGATGTTGTCTCTTGGAATGCAATTATTGCCAGTTATAAAGAAAATGGACAGTTAAAGGAGGCAATCGAACTGTTTACTGATATGTATTTGCAAGGAGAAACTCCTGGTTCTTCTACTTTAGCTATTATTCTTTCTGCCATTGCTGAATTAGGTCATTTCCAACAAGGCATATGGGTCCATGAATATATTGATAGAAATAACTTTCCCTTAAATAGCATAATTGGTGTTGCACTAATAGACATGTATGCAAAATGCGGTCATCTCGATGTTGCAATGAAAATATTTGATCTTATTCCTGAAAAGAGCAAAGACCACTGGAATGCAATGATATCAGGACTGGGAGGACATGGCTATGGAAGTCTTGCTATTTCGTTATTTCGAAATATGGAGGAATCATTGGTAAGACCCGATGATATAACATTTATAGGTATTTTGAATGCCTGCAGTCACGCCGGCTTATTACGCGAGGGGCATCACTACTTTGAACTTATGAGCACCAAGTACGGAATAACTCCCAAGATTCAGCACTATGGCTGTATGGTTGACCTTCTAGGCCGTGCAGGACATCTAGAGGCTGCGGTTGCATTGGTAAGAAACATGCCAATGCATGCAAATGATTTCGTCTGGAGGGCCCTTCTTGGTGCTTCTAGAAACCATGAAAACCTTGAAATAGCCGAGTATGCTGCAAGGCAACTTATTGAGTTAGCGCCACATGATAGTAGCTCTTATGTGATTTTGGCCAATATATATGGTTATAAAGGTCAAAGAGAAAGTGCGGGAAACATGTGGACGTTTATGAAGGATAGAGGGGTGTCAAAGGCCCCTGGTTGTAGTTCCATTGAACTGGATGGCATATTTCATGAGTTCATTGTTGGGAGAAGTTCACATCCTCAGATCTTTGAGATTTGCCTTTTATTGGATAGTATCTTGAAAGAAATGATGCTTGCTGGTTATGTTCCTGATGCGAAATATTTATTATTTGATATAGCATAAGGATCACTACTATGCACCAAAAAAGCTGGAGTAGCTTGTATTTCGTTCTTTACTTGTTTGGATCATTCAATTAAGGCTTCTGATTCAAGCAAACAAAAAAAAAGCTTGCTTGCTTGATTTGTCCAAAAAAAGAAGACTATCTTCACCGGCCTTGTCAAAGAGGCTACTTGTTCATGGATCTCTTCCTTTTAGAGGTAAACCTTTTTAAAAATAGTGAAGCGTGCAGACGATGAAACAAAAATGGAGGAAGCACAGATAATGAAAGAACACTGGAGGAAGCATTCGTTATCATCATGATTAGTTAATTGTGGCAATGAACTGAACCTGTGATACATTTGTGTGAGGCAGCATTGAAGCAATCTGAAGGTATTTCAGGGTATATGCTTTTGAATCGACGTGCCCCTTTCTTGCGTTTATGTGGCATGCTTTCTTTACGAGTCAACTTTTCAATATTCTTGTCTCTGTCGATGACACCTGTATATTAAATACCTTGATATGCCTATACACACGGTAGCATACATTACATATACATAGATACATATATTAATATGCATGTGTATGCATACGTGCATGATTTACACACACATATGTGCATTTGTATGTGCATAGATACACACATATACTTAGATGCATATTTACATATGCATGCATGTACATACAAGAGTTGATGCAGAGTTGTAGGTTTTCTGAATCTGTTATATAATCGTTTCTGAATTATCTACGTCAATCCATGGTACATTCTTTTACTCAATGATGATACCTTCCTGTCACCTGCAAGTGTGTTTCTACATGTATTTTGTGCTTTTATAAGTAGTTTGCTATACTGGCTAGCAACCCAAGCACTTTTTAAGCATTTATTACATAATATTCTGCGGATGCAAGATCTATTATAATCTTCACGTTTGAATCTGCAGCTTGTGGTGGAAGTCAAGCAAAAGCTGGAGTTGGAGCATCCATACCTACCAATGGGCAGGAACGGAAGAGATGATGAAGACATGATCCTTTGGTTTTTGAAAGATAGAAAGTTCTCTGTAGAAGATGCTACTGCAAAATTACTCAAAGCTATTGTATCCTAACAGTGCATTTTTTGGGGAAGATAGAACTTATTTTGCACAGTTATGGTACATATTTTATGGAGACCCAATATTATCTTAATTATTTGCTGTCTTAAAAAGATTATTCTATTAGTGTTCAATCAAGAAAAAGGATATCAGTTCATGGTTTTTTGGTTACAGATCAGTGTGAATTCTCGACTTTCTTCTGTCCTTTGGTCTTATGCGTGATATAAGAAGCTGCAGCTAGAGTAGTTAGGAAGTCAGGACAATTTGATAAATAATCCCGATAACCTAGGGTACATAAGGAGTAGCATCATTTTTCTTGGCTTTTACATGCATGTGCATAATAGGCTTATCACTGAATAGGATTTGTACCCTGGCAGGATGATGCTTTACTTATTACTGGCATCTTTTTGGAGATGTTTCAATAGAAAATATACAAAATCTTCTAAAATAGATGATCAATTCTGTAATTAAATATTCCTTAGATAAAGGACTCCAGTATGTGACCCAAAGGGAATGACAATAAAGAATATTCTTTCCTTTGTAGTATCTACCATTTCAGTTCTTCTCTGCCATGTCCACCATCAGTTTAAGCAACAGCTGTCATCATCTGAAGTTAAACATCTTTCATAGTGTTATTTGTTCAATTTTAGTTATGTACTCGGTTTTGCTTATTATATTGCCCACATATCACTTAACACGTTAATTTGCACATGAATTATAATGAAGTTAATAATTACATCTTTTTTTATTTATTATCTGTTCTCTGTATTATAACTTATAAGTTAGAACTTAGAAGTTGCAATATGTCAGTGTATACATGAGACATTAGTATTCAAACACTGAAATATGTACTTCAAAAAGAGAATAAGAAGTACAGCTGAACCTTCATTAAATTGTATTGTTTGTGTTTATATGTACATGGACAAGATGCCTTACTATTTTTTGAAAATGAAATTATTTGTATTTTCTTAAAAAATGTCATTACCCTCCGGCTTTCCTTTACAACCATTTCAGCAATGGCGCAAAGAATTTGGTGTCGCTGAATTATCTGAAGAGTCTGTGAAGAACATGTACAGAACAGGAAAAGCCTATGTGCATGACTTCCTTGACATCAATGGTAGACCAGTACTGGTTGTAGTGGCATCCAAGCATTTCCCATCGGTGAGCATCGTTTTTCTAATTTCGCTTAAGATAATAACTGAAATGATATTATTGACGCACAATGAACTATTTAGTAATTA
>NC_033799.1:11000242-11014875 GCF_001876935.1 Asparagus officinalis | reverse complement strand
GTTTGTTGCCTGTTCATGTATGGAACCAAAATAATTATATTGATGTAACTGTGCTTTTAGAGATGTCAGGGTTGTGAACATAGTGACTACTTGTGTCTTCTCTATGTTGTATGTGATTGCAGTGAATTATATTGTGACAATGAAATCCTTTTGTATATAGTGACTGCATGTTTCCTCTGTGAGTTTTAATAGTGATTACAGCTTTTTTCACAATATGATAAATACGGTTTTCTTTTCCTGCTGTACCATGTTATTCTTCTTGGCTGCATCCGGCATCCCCTTTCATATGTGACCCACAATTATGCTTATGATTTTATCATATAACTACTTATTTTGTCAATAGTACAAAGAACTCACTGCATTATTTTATAATTCATCCTACGGAGAGTGGTGGGAGTTATGCTGTCATCGTACATCAGGAAATTGCTCGAGTTTATTGTGTGCTGTCTTCATTATCATTTAGTCATTATAACATCACGTTCCCTGTAACCACAGTGTTTTGGCCTCTTCTTTCTTTGTGCTAGTCTTACTCAAAACGATGAAAGTCTCTTCTTTCCAGAGGGTATAATTGTTTCATTGAAATAGCCAAGCTTCCTTTATCGAATATTTATCCTTACTTATATATGATTTGCCTATTTTGTTAAAGTTTGATTTGAAATAGGAGTCATTTCATTTTAGTATTTTTTTATTGGTTGTTGAGCTTGTTTGAGATAGAGGATTAGTTTTTCTTGAATTAAGACTTCATATCTAGCATACAAAATAAGATTCTTTTATCATTACAATCAGAAAATTAGAGTGCTATTGAAAATGAAAATTTCTTGAGAAATGAGCCAATTGATTTTGTAATCAAGGGCTGAATCCTTGAACACTGTTTCTCGATCCTTTCCCCTTCTTTTCTCTCCTCAAACTTTTCGCTGAATTTCCTCCCTTTCAGCACTTTTGCTATTAGAAAATTATGGCAAAGTATCTATTCTAAATGTCTTAGAAACAACACCTCAACAAGTAGTGTGCTGTTAGTTTTCTCCAAAGTTGGAACTTAATAGAAATATCTATAAACAGGAAGGGATCTACCCACCCCCCCACATGCTGAAAAGTGAACTCTTATTAACTAGCCAGTTTTTTGATTTTATCCACCTAATGAACTCTTACCTATTTGTTCTTCCACTTTAGTTTTCTTTTCACCGAGTGAAGCAATGAAATCATTTATACTTCTTTTGTCCATATTACTTTTTCTATTTTCTCTCTTTCTCTCTCTCTCTCTCTGTGTTTTTTTTTTCTGTTCTTAAGATAGCCTTTTCCTCCAGGTGCCCTGACAATGATATGACGGTTATAATGTGGCCACAGAAGCAGGATACCAGTGAGAATGAAAAGCTTTGTGTATACATGGTGGAGAAGGCAATAAGTAAACTTCCAGATGGAGTAGAGGAAATACTTGGGATCGTTGATCTACGTGGGTTTGGAGTGGAGAATGGAGATGTTGGTTTTTTGAAATTCCTGGTAACTTCTTCAACCACATGCTGCCTTCTTCACTACCTGATGATGTTGGAAATTTTAAATAGAAAATTCAATATCAAAGAATTAATCATTCATTTGCAAAAAAAAATTAGATAAAAGTTGCTCGCTTATGTAATGCTGGCGTTGTATCCTTATCAAACAGTAGATGAGAAACAATTTAATGTCAGGTAAAATGGAAATTTAAAATTTCCCTTAAGAAATGATTAGAGGAGTATCACTCATAAGTTAGAGCAAAATAAATTTTGAGGTCTTGGTTAAAGTCCTGAATATAAAAGTTAGAGCCATCTTTGCGCGTGCTAAATTGACCCCTTGTTTTTGTTTGTATTTCTCAAATGGTTGATATTAAAGCTAAATATACCTATTTCATTATCATTTTCCAGATAGATGTTTTCTACTATTACTACCCAAAGCGGCTTGGTCAACTCCTCTTTGTGGAAGCTCCATTTGTATTTCAGCCAATTTGGAAGCTTGTTAAGCCATTAATGAGATCATATTCTTCCCTGGTTAGTGAGCATCCCTTCTCTTCTCCTTTTCTCTTATTTCTCTCACTAGTACAAACTGCAACAGCCCCAACGGTTACAACCGTTGGGGCTGATCGTGTCCCCAACGGTTAGAACCGTTGGGGCTGCTAAAACGCCCGTTGGGACAAATCCCGTTGGGGCTGATGGTGCCCCAACAGTTGAAACGTATTTTTATTTTTATTTTAAAAAAAAAGAAATTTCTTTGCCCCAACGGTTACAACCGTTGGGGCAAAGAAATTTCTTTTTTTTTAAAAATAAAAATAAAAATACGCCCCAACGGTTAGAACCGTTGGGGCCTTAATTAGCCCCAACGGTTAGAACCGTTGGGGGCAAGTTACCTGATTTTAAAAAAAATCAATTATATTCAATATTAATCACTCTTAATAGAGACAAAAACACAATGCATACACACGAAAAGTATAACAAAATATAAAATTTGTATTCATAAGCTTTAATCAAAATTGGGTTCTACTATACATCCAAATTTAAATGATTTGCGACGAGATTCTTTTTTTTTCCAACCAAGCTAAGATTTCATTTAAAAGCAAAGAGTTACATGGTTACGCCTCTCATATTGAGAGCGAGCCTTTTCTAAAGTGAGGCGTCCCTCACTTTTACAAAAGATTACAATATACATGTATGTGAGAATACAAAATTAAGCCATGTGAGCTATACTCTTAGACAATTGATCCTCATACATGCTTCGAGCATTATACATTTCCAAAGCATTATTATAAGCTATACTCTTAGACAATTGATCCTCATACATGCTTCGAGCATTATACATTTCCAAAGCATTATTATATGCAAAGACAACATTAGCAGGGACCCCATCCAATTCCTGAGTTCATATCGCCAGTGTTCCCTTGTTCCACCTCCCAAAGCCTGTAATTAACTAATTTGATTCTAAATTCATTAAGGGAATAGATAGTTGTTGATGGAATAAAGTACGTATCCGATCAATCTGTTTTGATTTTTCCTGAAAGATAAAACAGTATAGTGATCAACAATTTTGTTCTGTTTAAACTACAAAGTATACTGACATATATTCACATATGAAACTAACCTCATTATTGTCATCACCAATTGTCAAAAAGATCACTTGTTCATACTCTTTGTATGCTTCCCATATCTTGCCGACTTCAACCACATGCACTCCAGCAGCAGTAAAAGCCCGTTCAAATAAGCTTCTCATTTTTAGGATGTCATCCGGTGCACATTGAGACACCAACTAATCGTATTCTTGAACAAAATTTAACTAATCACACAACGGCACATACTGCATGTAAATGAGGTCGATCACTCAACCTATAAATTACTTCAACAAAATTTATAGTTCTGTGAATGAATATATTTGGAATAGTTCAAATACATATAGTTTTATCTTAGAACAGTGAGCCGCATATAAAAATAAACCCTATATGTAAATATAAACCCTGTGCAACAGGTTTACAAATAGGTGCAAGAAGATAGCATCTAATATATGAGTGTTGTCTTTGTCATATTTTCATTTTCTTACTCTATTTATCTGGTGGCATTCTGTGTGCTCATTAAACATTATGCTTTCTTTTTCTTGATCTTTTTTCTTATGTTTTTGTTTTTGTTATAATAAGCTTCTCTTTGTTTTCTTCTTATTTCATTTTTTTCTCTCTTCCGACAAAGCTGCATAATGGTTTCTCCTATTTTTATTTCGTTCTAGTTCAATCTCAATTGGTGTCGAAATTACAAATTATCCTTGGAAAAAGAAAAATTGTAAACACACTTATTTCAGAAATTATTATAAAGTCTGTAGCAATGAGAAAAGATATATACTACGAAAACCAGGAAACAAACAAATCGTATAGAAGTTAATTGAAAGAAAATTACTAATACCAACAATATAGAAGTCTTGCAGAAGCCCCAACATATGTCAGACCCTATAGAAAGAAACTGCAAGAGAAGGAGAAAAAAATTAAACAGGGGGGAGTTTTCTAAAAGATCTTGTTACACAAACATTCCAAATGAAAGTGCCTTTCCAGATATAGTATAGAACAGAAATTAAGGTGCAAACACAAATGTATACTTCATATGTTGTCTACTAGTTACTTGTGGAACAAAATGTACAGTAGCAGAAAGCTCCTTAGAGCTTTTTCACAATTCAAAGCTGTAAATTATAAGCGTAAGATATATTATTGAACTGGTAAAAGAAGTGAAGAAAAAGTGAGCAGATATGTAAGTATCTGATTTCAAAATGTCAAATATAAAAAAAAACTACATAAACTTACAATATATTATACTCAGGATAGCATGACATTGTTGCAAACAGAGTAGCACCTAATTTTTATAAAACTTTACAAGGTCATAAAATTTATCGGCTAATTAAGTATTCTTTATGACGTAACTTTTTATTGTTGCAGACTTGTCACGGATTGGGTTATTGCAGTGCTTGCTTTGAAATTCTTAGTGATGAGAATATAGGGATCTAGACATGTTTCTTATGAGCAGAAGGCACATACATGGTAATATTTGTATAAACTCAAATATCAACACAAGTAATCATTATCGTTTTATCATAGTTCGATAAATTGACATTAGTTCACGTTCGATATAAATTAAACATGAACTTGATTTGCACAAGTTTTTTATTACCAGAAGGTACATACATGCTAATATTTATATTGACTCAAATTTAATTCAAGCAGAAAACATTACCTCCTATTTAAGGAAACTTCATCTTTGGCTCATTCCTCCCACCGTTATATGATTAACATGGAGAAATTTGTCAGACTTGCTTGTAGTATGATGTAAATGGATGGCCGCTACTCTACTCATGTATATATTACCTCTATGTCAATAACATACCTAGCAAATATTAAGGAGCACAATTTTGTATTAAACATAGGATGGTCATAGCATGCTTTAGAGGTCGTGAAAAAGAAAATGGACACTGTTCAACAAGGTTACTAATCAATATGCAAAAGGTATAACTTGGGGGGGGGGGCGCTAGTGAATGTGCCACATGAGCTAAGATGGCTCTTACGGAAAAATTAGACATGGAACTGAAGCAATCAAAATTAGTGGCTGACTTTATGATGATGAGGTTCGTCAAATCTTGCTAAAATTAATAAGAATGTGTACATAAATAAAGCAATGGCATTGTGGCCAAGACTCTGAGGTGATTGTGTCCAAATTAATTTCCCGCACCAAAATTTCATATACTAGATAGATTATTCATAAATTCCTCTCTTTCTTTAGTTAATTTAAACATTCCAGGCTCAAAAAATCACCAAAAGAGGTAAAAATTTAGAACAAACTTACAATTTATAAGGATCAGCTCCTGTGAACCTAGTCGGCTTCTCAATCGGAATCAATACCTACACATCCAATCAGAATTCACAACAAAATGGCAGCAGTCAATATTTTCAATGTTTTTGAACAGTCAATTGCTAAAGGTATCACCAAGGATAATAAAGATATGCAGGGCTTTGGTGCGTCAAAGCCTTGAATCTCAATCTCAGTGAACAGTTGAAATTTCCCTCAAAACACCTCAACATTTTTATCTTCCCATTTCTCTTCATTTAAGACATCTTCACAGACATTAAGCACAAATAAGCTAATCAATCTAGACTCAAATAATCGGTAACAATCGAAAAAAACCCCGGAAATCTGATCAATTACCCTATAAACGAAAAAAAAAACCGATTACAAAATCTGATCAATCGTACCTCACAATTAACCACAAAGATCGGGCAGTGGTGGCCGATCACATCGTGCCAAACCGTTCTCAACTGAAATCACACATTGTCGATAAAAAATTAAAGTGTAGAAGAGAAGAATCGACGAAAAGGAGAGGATTAGGGTTTTGAGACGTTACTCCGTGGTATTGGCCGGATTTGCTCTTGGGGATGATGTCTCCAGGCCTGTAGGCGAGAGAGATGGGAGTAGATTTGAGATCGAGAGGATGAAGAAGAGGAGAACGAGGGTTTGGGTTTTTTGATGTGTGAGAGAGACAGAGAACGGGGCAGGTGTGGGGGTTTTTGTTTTGTTTTTTCAAATTTCGTCAAAATAAAGGGGGGAAATTTCCCTCCGATCTGTTTTTTGGCTAAAAGAACTTGCCCCAACGGTTTTTAACCGTTGGGGCTTGTGCGACCAGCCCCAACGGTTGGACACAACCGTTGGGGCCGAACCTCTTTTTACTAGTGTCTTTTTCCTTTTCTCCCTATTATTCTCTTCTTGACTAATTAACGGAGCATTTTCAGTTGATGATATGCTGCCCATACTTTCCTTTTCAATTTAGTGCATTCATTAAGTTTTTAATGCACTTCATTTTTTATCAGCATTCCTCTTGATTTTTGAAGTCTCAATAAATACATCGATATTGCTGATAATCACATTAGTTTTTGTTATCATCAAGGTTTGGAATGTTAAGGCTTTTAGCTGCTTACGATATCTAAGATTAATAACTGGTCACCAATTTGTGAAATTTAGCCGAAAGGGTAGCAGCAATCTTGTGTAGTCTTATTGTCTGGTTATTTTATTGGCAATGACATGCTAAACTACAAGGTCATTTGATCAAATTTGTTCCCTTTGATTTCTTGCAGGTGAGATTTTGTGATGTGGAGACTGTCAGGAAGGAATATTTTACTGCAGAGACGCTGCCAGCGGACTTCAAAATTTGAGTCTATTTGATCTTTAATTAAGTACGCGACATGTATCAAAATTTGAGTCTATGCAGCTTTGACGATATGTATTTATTCTTGGGTTGTCAACGATAACTTGATACTGCGTTTCTGGTAGACAGCACATTGCATAAGTTTATAACTCGATACTGTGTTTCTGGTAGACAGCACATTGCATAAGTTTATAACTCAACCTCGAAAAGGATGTGTAACATCAGCTTCATCAATTCGAGCAAATAAAGAGGATTACAGGTGTATTGAGTCTTAACTGAATTATGTGATGGTTTATTCATTGCAGGCTTGCAGTAATGATTTGGTAATGGGGAGTTTGCCATTATCGTCGGTATAGCTTCAAGAATTTATTTTACAGGTTAAAGCTTTACTTCTGCACATTTCTGTACAGGTTAGGAGTATGAGTAGCATCATGCCCTCAAAGTCATTATTAATATTTTGCAGGATGCTACGCTAATTTATTTGAATTGAGATTGGAGTGTCAGTGAACCAAGGTCTGACATTCATATGGTACACATTTAATGTCATGGATGTAGGTGCCCTTGATACTTTTAGTCTTTTCCCTTCTGTGGGTTGCGGATGATGCAAGAAGTTGTTTCTTTTATTTGTATATCTATCTCGTTACAATATCTTCAGTGAAAGAAATTTTGATGCATTATAACTTGCAAGAACTCTAAATAATCTCTAGGACATAAAATGAGGTCCAACCTAAACGTAATTAGCCCCCAGTGCAATGCACAAAACAACCAGAACCGCTATGATCATATATCATTTAAGCTGAGATCCGATGGCCAGACTATTCTTCACCATCTTCATCAGGCTATTATTAACCCTCCTCAAAGGAAATGCCATGCCGGGAGCCTCCCTGAAATTATCCTCACAGGTTTTCACGCTGCGCATCGCGGCTGAGATATCGGATATGATAGCCTCCCTGTTGTCCTTGCTCGTCTTCATCAACGTCGCGGCCGCCCGCAGGCTGCCCAGTGCATCATTGTATGCGCTGCGACAAGCGCCGAGGTGGTTCTGCATGGTGCGGTCATGAGTAGAGTATGCAAGCCTCGCGGCAGCTGCACGGGAGTGAATTGCCTCGGGTGGCTGCATGATAGAGGCTTCAGTGAGAGTTCGAGGGTGAGGGGGTTGACAGAGCGGGCGATTTTGGCGCAGAGGGTAGGGTAGTCGGAGGTCTGGCAGAGGGTTGGCGTGCTGGCAGCAGTGGAGGAGAGGAGGAATGTGGTGGTCAGGGCCAAGGCGACAATAGTGGCCGGCCTGGATGAAGAGCTCATGTTAACTTCTGCCGATCTAAAAGAATTTAGTTGGAAGCAATTACGATGGATATGATTATATCTATCTCAAAGAAGAAGATTGCTTCGCAATAGAAATGACTAAAATATTATTATTCATATAGCCAAGCTAAAATTTTGGGATAAAGACATGGGGGGTGACTAAAATATTATTATTCATATAGCCAAGCTAAAATTTTGGGATAAAGACATGGGGGGAGAGTGTAATCTAGGCCTCGAGTTTGAGGTTGTGATTGTCTTCATGGGATATTATCCTCATTTGTTTTAGATACCACTCAATGTTTATTGGTTTATCATGGAAATAGCGTGTGGTGTTTAACCATTTTCTCTTGTTTCTCTCTTTGGAGTTAAAAGAAGAGCACCATGAAATCTAATTCTCGACGTCTTTTGGATACCATAGTGTTTTCCTTATTTTTATTGTATTTTGGCAATAAACAAAACACCATGCGTTTGAAAGCATGATGTTTTTTGACCCAAATCATTCGCAAACTAAAAATACAACTCTTATTTCAAAACATATATTAGTTGTTTTAAATTTGATGTTTTGATTTTGAATTTGAGGTAATATCTAACATAATATATAAAATATAATAAATATATAGTTATTATCGACATGCTTACTATATTATGTTAGATTATATTATACCATATTATAGTTAGTCTAATATAATTGTAATATTTATTAAATAATATAAAATATATTAATAATTAAAAAAATCTTATATAATGATATAATAACATATTAAATACTAATATTTAATATGTTGATAATGTATTACATAACAATATAGTTAAAATAATTTATATAATAATAAATCAGAATAAAATATAAATAATTTAATAAAAAATAAAAAGGTCATTGATAATATATAATAATATGATAATGACATAATAATATACTCTATACAATATTATAATCACTATAATATTATTATTTTTAATAAATAATATGTAATAAATTAATAAGTATAAAATGTTACATCATAGTAATATATTTTATAATAAAATAGTAAAAGGATAGTAATATTATTATAATATATTATGTAGTAAATGTAATATAATATATAAAATGTTAATATATTATATAATAAATAATATAATATATTATAATGTAAAATAATTTATTAATAATAAAATAATTTATTACTAATAAAATAATATTAATTTTATTATATTATATTAATAATAGTATAATATTATTTTAATAATAAAATCCTATTATTATAATATTATATAATATATAGCAATCAAAAATTGATAACCATTATTTGAAAATAACATGTAATAATTATTATGTAATATAATACATTAAGTATCATATAATATTATAATATATTATACAATACTATATTTATTTTTAATGATATATTTAATACTAATATTATAATGGCTCAAAGAAGCGTTGACCAAAAACTACATCATGTTTTGAAAATACTTAGGGAGAAAAGTTGACAACATGGTGTTTTTTTCGTAAAAACACAACATGAAATACACCTTGGTATGCAAATGAAGCCAATTTTTATTTCTTAATATAAAATTTTGAGAGAAAATATGAATTTTTTATGTTTTTTTAAAAATAATAGAGGCTTAGATCTTTGATAATTTGAAATTAGGTCCTCATATCATCAAAATAGTTGATAGGTCCCTCCAGTTTTGTTTCATGCTACAGCGACTCTTGAGTGAATGAAGTAATTTGATACAAGTTAGAATAGCAGTTTCATTTATTTGAGGGACTAACTTTACAACAACTTATAAGAATAGATGAGCCTAATAGAGCTTTTAGTGATTTGATTGATTAATTTTGAGTAAACTGCACTTAAATATCATATAATTTTCCGGTTGTTGTACTTAAATACCATACGTTGTATTTTGGTGTAAAAAATATAATAAAGTTGTAAACTGTGCATGTTACTATCATCGATCATGCAAATATGGAAATTTTCATCCGAATGTTTCTCTGTGATACTTACATATTAATTTTAGAGATTTCTAATAATTATTATTTGTTAAAATTTTTATTACAAATGTACCAACTCTATTTTTAAGTTGAATTAAGATAAGTTCGAAAAAAAATTGGTTGATTAATAGCACATTTAATAAATATTATTAGTTAAAAAACTCTAAAATTAGGATGTAAGTATCATAGAGAAACATTCGGGTGAAAATCTTCTTGTTTGTAAAATCGATGGTAGTAACATGCAAATCTTGGAAACTTCATGGCGTTTTTAGTTATTTATTGCATCAAAATACAACTTGTGGTGTTGAAGTGCAACAAGTGGGAAGCTATATGTATTTAAGTCCATTTACCCATTAATTTCGGACCAACTTGTAAGATTTTGAGATTTAGTAGTAATTTGAAGTGTTTATTGGACTAATTCCAAAAGAAAAATATCCAAAAAAAGGCAAAGCCCACTAACAAAATGTGTGTAATTTCTTAGGCTTCATTTGGATGCCATTGTGTTTTCCTTGTTGTGTTTTTGTAAGAAAATAACATGGTGTTGTGTTTTTTTCCTTAAAGTGTTTTGAAAACATCATGTTGAGTGTTTTTGTTCAACACTAGTTTGACCCTTTACAATATTAGTCTTAAACATATTATTAGTATATTAAACATTAATTATAATAAAATATATTATAAATAAAATGTTGTAACATTTAGTTTACATTATTATAGTATTATAAGTATTAAAAATAATATAATATAATATTGTATAATGTATTACAATATCATATTGTACTTTAATGAGTTATATTATTTTATAATTATTATTATATTATAGCTATTATATATTATTTTTGAATAACTATATATTTAATTATTTTAGTATATCAATTTGTTATTATTATATATTAATAATATTTTTAAATAATATTATTTTATTATTAATATAATATTATGCTATTATTAATATAATACAATACTATTAATAATGTTAGTATTATGTTATTACTAGTATATAATTAATAAGTTAATATATTATAAATATTTTAATATTATATAATATATTATAGTTTCTAATATGTTAGAGTTTATTAATAATAATATAATTATATATTAATAATTTATGGTATAAATCAATATTATTATATTATGAATTTATTATTTTATATTAACATTTGTTAGTAATAAATTATTTTAGTTTATAATATATTAAATTATTTATTATATAGTATATTAATATTTTATATATTAAATTATATTTACTTATACAATATATTATTACAACATTATTTATATTATTATTAAATACATTATTATTATATAATATTTTATAATTATTAATTTTTTACAATTTATTTACGAAAATTTAATAATATTATAGTGATAATAATATTGTATAGTAATAATATTATATCATTATTATTTTATTATTTATTATCAATAACTTTTTTATTATATTTATATTTTATTATTATTTATTAATTTATTAAAGTTATTTACGAAAATGTTAATAATATTATAGTGATATAATATTGTATAGTATAATATTATATCATTATTATTTTATTATTTATTATCAATAACTTTTTATTATATTTTTTATTATATTTATATTTTATTATTTTTATTAATTTATTACAAGTTATTTACGAAAATGTTAATAATATTATAGTGATAATAATATTGTATAGTATAATATTATATCATTATTATTTTATTATTTATTATCAATAACTTTTTATTATATTTTTTATTTATTTATATTTTATTATTTATAATACATTATCAACATATTAAATACTAGTATTTAATATGTTATTATATACCATTTAGAATATTTTTAATTAATATATATTTATATTATTTAATAAATATTACTAATTTATTAGATTAACTATAATATAATATAGTATAATATAAGAAGTACGTTGATAATAACTATATATTAATTATATTTAATATATTATGTTCGATATTATATTAATACCTCCTCAAACTCAAAATCAAAATATCAAACCTAAAATATTTAAAAGGTGTTTTGAAATAAGTGTTGTGTTTTTTATTTGAGGATGATTTAGCCTAAAAATACTATGATTTCTAAACACATGATGTTTTATTTTTGACAAAAACACTATGAAAATAAGTAAAACACTATGGTATCGAAACGGTGTCTAGGAAGTTACTTTTGTATTCTAAGAATTGGGCCTGAGGAATAGAGGGCCCATTTGTAGTGGTCTTGTGACGTTCGTGCGATGACTCCCGACCCGCCGCATCCTGATACACGTGCGACGCACGTGATGAAATTTTCGACCGCCCTTTCGTTATCAGTAAAAGTACCTTTTACTTTGCTTTTTTCTCTCTTATCCATTCCCTACTCTCTCTCTCTAAACCCTAGTCTTCTCTCTCTCATCGAATTCTTAATCGCAGGCCAGGTATTAAAACTAAAGCCCTAGAACTTCTGGTAAGTTTCCTTATGTGAATTTGGATGGAATTTATCCAATTGTTGATCATTTTAATACCTAAGTTTTGGGGATTAATCTCTAAAAACAATTAAAAAGTTTGTCTTGATGTATGGAACAGAAGTCAAAATGTATCCTTTGTAGCCTGTAGAGGCTCGAAATCCTCTTATTCTATGTAAATTTAATGACTTGCATTGCTTTCTCATTGAAATTGTATGGTTGAATTGTAGGATTCTTGAAAAAAATGAGGGTCTGAGAACGGGGACCATGGCATTGATAGCCCATCAAACGCAGGTGCCATTATTTTATCATTTTGCTTTTTTTTTGGAGAAAGGGTTTGGTTTGTTTTGCTATAGCTGGTGGCTTGTTGTAAATATTACTCTATTCTCCTTCTCTGAATTTTTATGTCTCACATAGCATGAAATTTGTTTTGAATCAACCATAGTAGAGTGAAACAATGTCTGCTGTCTTTTATTTTGTGTGGCTTGTGAAGTGGAAAGAGCTTAATATACTTCTTTTTTCACAATAATATATTCCGTTATATCGTCTCCTATTACTACTGAACTGTTCAATATTCTAGTGGATCGTATTTCTGCTCCTTGTTGTCAGAACTTAAGGCAGCTGATAAGACTAGTGTATCTTACCTCTTTAAGGTCCCTCTATTAGGATGTGGATTTTGCCATTCTAGTCTTGAACGCGAGGCCGATGAAAGGCCTAGTATGAGGCTGGAACAGTATCATGCATATACAAGGCATGCAACACTGCCTTACATGTATATGTGTGCACATATACAAGGATACATATATGCATATATCATACATAGATACATAGATACATATATCACACGTATATGTACATGTATGCATATATACAAGGATACATAGATACATATATCATACATGCATTTTTTCTCTGATTGACTGTTCTTTTTTTGGGTTCATTTTACACTTTTGAACATTTTTTCCCCTTAAGAGGCTTTGATGATGATGATTTTACAAATTCATGGTATTGATTGCATCAGAATAAAAAATGGAGTTTGAATTTGATTGCCATACATGTTTCTCTGCTTCAGGGTCCTTATCAACCTGCGTTTTTGAGGCCTAAATCATGGAGGCAAGGGACAAAGCTTAGATCTTTTCTAGCTTTTCAGTTTGTTGATAAAACAGCTGCATTTATTCCATTGAAACATCATTTATATTTGAGGTAAGAGTTCCTTCTTTCAATTAGTATTAGTATAACCTCTATTGGAATTGGAATAGGTCTAATAACAATTTCTATGTATGTCAGTTTGGAAACGAAAAAGTTTCTACTGTAATAAATAAATTGCGGTAGTAATGTCAAATTGATGACAGGATTGACTTATCATGTTCTGCTAATGTGTTATATTATGTGCTCTATGATTTGCGACTTATAAGAATTTTTAGATCCTTGAAGTGTAGAATAAATGAAGATAGTTCTCTATAGCATAAACAACTTTTTATTTTTTTTATTTTTATTGTTTTTGTTTATTCTTTGCCTGTTTGGAGTTAGAGATAAACTAGCATAACTAATCATAGAAAACAATTCTCGCCACAGTCAAATAAACAATTGATAAACTCTTACTTGTCTATTTGCCTAGTTACCTGCTTTTCCGTCCCTTCATTTATCTTGCGTTCCTTCCTTATGGTGGCCTACCTTGAACTTTTTTCAATATGTGATGAACGACCTGATGAACGACCTCATCATTGCTTCTTCTCCAATCATTGATAAGGTGTTGTACCCAAACAAAGTTTTTCTCTAGACCATTCTATTTCCATCTTGAAGAGTTAGTTGGTAATATGATAACTTACAATCTACATCTCATTGTTTCTTACAATCTACATCTCATTGTTTCTGTTTTCTCTCTTTATTTTTGGGCGAGTGAGGGTTTTTCTTTGTTTTTTCTTTTGTTTGTTAACAAAAGAAGTGAGAGCATATGACTTTCATTAGCTGGGAATTTCTGTTCTTATTCAAAATTTACTCTTTCATTTGCTTTTTCGTTAAAATTTTAAAAGTGGAGCATGGAGCTCCTCCAGCCATTTAGTTCATTTCTCAAACAAATTTGAAAAGCTTGTTGGTTCATGGAGAATGGTGTCATTGTTGTTGGTCTTGAACCTAATATGATATGTGATTTTCAGAAATTTCATGCTTCCCTTCTTGTTGTTGTTATTGTTTTTTTTTGTGGGGGTGTTTTTCTTTTTTTTTTGGTC
>NC_033799.1:10980777-11000229 GCF_001876935.1 Asparagus officinalis | reverse complement strand
TGATATGAGACATATTTGGCATATCTGTTCTCTATCTTATGCTGTGATCATACTTTAATGATTGATTTATAAGAAACTTATTTATCTATTCTGTTTCATGGTGTTGTTTTCCTTTTTCATTTGCTTTTGTGCTGAAACTTTTCTCAGGATCTCCATGTAATGTTTTTTTTGAATACATGATCCATTTGTCTCTGAATTCTTTAGCTGTTCGTAACGCCACACTGTTCTCAGACATGCTCGCAACATGCACGTTGACGCTTATTCATATTTCATTTAATCAAACTCGTGCATCATAAAGCCCATCCTAATCCTTTGCATTGTGTGCTTTCTGTTCAGATCCCATCCTATTAATTTGTCGAAGAGAAAACCTTTTCAAGTCTTGTCATTTAAAGGCAGTACCCAGAATGATGAATCAGATCATAGCAATGGTAGTTCCAAGTTCACCAAAACCCCTGTTCAGTTATGTAAAACACAAGAGGAGAAAGAAGTGATAAAGGAATCTCTGGATGAACGAACTCAGTCGATATCCTATGCATCTGAAGACAGAGAAGACATAACAGCGGGATCTCTTTCGATTCAAAAGTTATTCAGTAAGTGGCTCTTGATGTTGTGGACACAGACTTTGAGTCCATCAAATGCGGTTTCGGGTGAAAAAATGGGAGAAAGTGAAGCATCTGACAGTCGGAAAGTACCATTCAGAGGGGAAGCAGGACAAGTATTGAAATCCATGGTGTTGCATTTCCTGAAACTTGATGCAGCAATTAGTCTCCCAATGTTGATCTTGTAAGTTGTTGATATTAATATATTCGGTCCCTTTTTTTTTGGGCTGTTATTTTTAATTTCAATAGTGTGGACGATGTATTCCCTTTTGGCTAATGTTCATACCTAAAAATTGATTTTCTCGCTCGATTGAAATTTTTCCTTATTTACTTTAGTAGTTGCGCTTTATTGTTGCATATTTAAACCATCCTGTTCCTTTAAAGCAATACTTTTCTTTGTGGATGCTGTAGGTTTCTTTCGGTTTCAGTTTTTTCTTGAGTTTTTTAATGTGACATTGTGGATGCAACAGATGACTTGTCCTTATAACTTAGTTGTGTATTTTGGTTTATTATATGAACGAAATGCCTGGTTTCCTTATTTTTGCCTTCTTTGTCTCTGCGATATCTATAACTGCAAGTGCAATTTTAGAGAAAAGGAAAACTTAATTCTCTTAGATCATAGTTCAAACAATCGTGATCAGGTACGTAAGAAAAACTGAGGGGGAAAAGATTCCATCACTTTAGTTTGAAGTACTTCTTAGGATAATTTTCCCCCCGATTCAATGAATCTTATTGTGTCTTATTTGACCACTAGAGATATATAGCTACAGAATACAAGGGGAAAACTATGAGATATTCTCCTTGATGTTCTGACCATTATCTCTCTTGTTGCAGCATTCCCTTCTACCTTACAGTCAGAACGGTGTATGGAGCTGAAGTCACGAAGGAATTAACTCCGATGTGGGTTATTGGACCACTGATTGTTGCTCTCTATGTAAAGATTATACGCGTTCTTTGTTCTCTCTATATCTTTTGTCTTATATCGGCTATCAGATTAGTGAAGAACTTGCCATCCTACTATCTGTTGGTCTATAATTACATATCCGACGGAAAACTGAAAGCATATTTATATGTTCGTTTCTGGAAGCCTGTCGATGATTTCAAGAACATGGATTATAAACAGTTGTTTGCGAGAAAGATGAAACAGCTTCAAGAGTGGGCAGTTGAGAAGTACTTGGATTATGTTGAGTCGATATGGCCATACTACTGTAGAACGATTAGGTTCTTGAAGAAGGCAAATCTCATCTAAAGATGAAACCAGAGGGAATTCTGTGAATTGTGTTTTGTTATCTTCTATGCTTATTCTTTTGCAATGGTGACTTGCGGGATTATTCAAATTTTTTTTGTTGAGCATGTTCGTCGGGGAGAATTAGAGATTAGGCATGAGATATTGTATGCTGCAACTTTCAACCTCTTATTTTTTGGTGAAATCCTTCTCTGTATACTAACATAAAAAGTGGATGAGAGTGTTACATATACACGGCTGTGTGTTTTTGTTATTTTTCTTTTTTTGCTTTCAAACTGAATGGTAATCTTATTGAGTTGGGTATTGTTGAAGTCCTTTCTTTGAGAAATGTTGGACAATAATGATTCGATTGGTGAATTGACGGTTTCTGAAGCTGGTAAGAGTTCAGAGCTGGGGTCAAGTTTATGACTTTCGAGTATAATTTCATTTGTTTAGTTTCTCCCTGGAACTACCAACAATTAGAGATAATTTTGTCCAGTTTCATCATGTGAAAATCACGGGGTTAACTTATGGAACATAAGAAGGTACTAATAAGACAATCATATAGAATTAGGGCCTAAACAAGTTATGCTTAAATAAGATCAAACAAAACATTCAAAAAAAAAATAGGACTAAATAGAACAGTTAAATGGTTTCATTTAATACGGTTCTTAAATCCGCCATTCCCTCCTCAAAACCATTTTATTAATCTTAAAATAAGCAGTCAGAAAATAAAATTTATTACTTTTTTCTGCATATACGTTTCTCAGACTTCCATTTCTATCAAAATATAGAGTTTTACATGATTTACTCTATAATACCCTTGATCTATATATTCAGTAGCATGTACCCCTCTTAACTCATCTAATGTTAGCACTTAGCATGCTGAATTGCAATTTTTAGAAATAAAAGATAAATTGCAGATAACACCTCTCCAATTCTTGAATTGAAGGAGGCCAACTGTTGAGCGCTAAGAAATAAGTAATAACTCAAGGGGCTTGTCTGCTAGTGAGTGTATAAATGGGGGGTTATTTGTAATTTACCCTACTTTATAACATCAAGGATTTAATTTCTGCTAATTTTTCATGCATTTCTTCATTAATTCATGATGTCCTTTATTCGAATTCCTCGAACCCTCACCCATAATATCTCCCAATCTCTTAAACCCTACTCCTCCTTCAATCTCAGATCATCCCAAACCCTAGCCAAACAGCCAAATTCCTCAGACTTTGTAGCCCCAGTTTGCAATCTTTTAGCTCAAGGAGCAAACTGGGACACTCTAACTTCCAAATTTCCCTCCATCCAATTAACTGAAACCCTTGTAGAGAAAGTCCTCCTCAACCTCAAAGAACCCATGAACGCCAAAAAGGCCTTGACTTTCTTCCACTGGTCCTCCCAAGATCAAAACTTTCGACATGGGCTTCGCTCTTATTGCATAGTTATTCACATCCTTGTTCATGCTGGGCTGCTTACTGATGCCCAGGCATTGCTTGAGTCTTGTATAAAAAAGAATTTAGCATCCGAGCACTCGAGAATTTCAGTGGCAGAGACCATTTTGAGCACTTATGGACTTGCATTACCCGGTCCTCGGGTGTTTGATCTTTTAGTACAGACTTATTCAAAGATGAGGACGGTTGAGCTTGCTTTTGATGCTTGTTGTTACTTGAGTGATCATGGGTTCTGTTCTAGTCTCATCAGTTTTAATTCGATGTTGCGTGTTGCTCAGAGATCAGATAAGAACGATTTTGCATGGAAGGTGTATGAATATATGATTGAGAGAAGAGTTTATCCAAACCAAAGAACTGTTGAGATTATGGTCGATGTTATGTGCAAGGAGGGGAGTTTAAGAACGATGACTGATGTTTTGAGTAGAATTCGCAGGAAAAATTGTGGCCCTGGAGTGATTGTTAATTTGAGGTTGGCTTTGAGGATATTTCAAGAGGGTAGAATCGAAGAAGGGGTCATGTTGCTTAAAAGACTTTTGCAAAAGAAGTTGATCTTAGATGATGTGATGAATTCTTTAGTTATATATGGGTATTGCGAGATGGGTAAATTGGAGCTGGCCTATGAATTTTATGATAGCATGGTTAAGAGAGGATTCAGTTCTAATGCTTTTGTTCATACTTCTTTTATAGGAGCATATTGTAAGGATGGAAGGATTGAAAAAGCTATGCGATTGATGGAAGAAATGGAATCCATTGGATTGAAGCCGTATGACAAGACTTACAATTTTCTTATGGGAGGTTGTTCCAGAGTTGGGAGATTGGATGATAGCTTGAAGTTGCATGAGAGGATGCTGAAGAAAGGATTTATTCTTGATTGTTCAGCTTGCAGTGAGATCGCAGGAAAGCTTTCAGAAGCTGGAGAGGTTGAGAAAGCAAGTGAGTTATTAACTGTTTTAATCGATAAAGGGTTTGTGCCAAATGAAGAGATTTACTCTAAGCTCATGGATGGATACGGAAAGATTAGAAAGGCTCAAGAGATTCTTAAAATATACTATGAAATGGAGCACAGAGGCCTCACTATTGGTCCTTTGGTCCAGACTTCATTGATTAGAAATCTTTGTGAATGTGGAGATTTGAAAGAAGCCGAAAAATTCGTAAATATTATTAAAGAGAAATCCATGACCCTCAACAGTTGTATGTTTGATGCAATGATAAAAGGGTGTTGCAGGAAAGGTGAGATTAAAAAGGCACTGGCTTTCTATGATGAGATGATACAGAAGGAGTTGCAACCTTGTGCTAATACCTTTATGATTTTAATTAGGAGCATGTTTGAAGTCGGTAATGTAAAATGCATAAAGATGTGCTAGAAAAATAGACTGCTGAGAGCCTGAGATCAACGGAGATGAGGTGCATGATTGGTTGAGTTGGCCTAGAACGAAAAACATCATTGTATCTCACAATATGGAAATGTGGAATCTGTTGGTCTTTTTGTTTTGATGATGTTTTTACAAACAATTTACAACTAATATTGTTTGTCTAGTGTTTGTGTTTTCTTATTTATTTTAGGCAAAACAATGTGTTGGAGGATGGATGGAATCGAGTTTTCACGATCATATCCAATGAAGGTGGCGGAATAGTGAAGTGAAGCTATGCACATTCAAGTCAAAGATTCAAGTTCAAGCTTCATCCATGTTTACCAAGAAGAGCTCATTGAAGATCTATCAAGCTTGTGTAATTTAGTTTAGGTTTATATTATGTGTGTTCAATACTTTAAGCTCAATATCATATACACACATTTTATTGGTTTATATATATATATATATATATATATATATATATATACATGTTTTGGTTTTTTGTTTTCAAGTTTATATAAATATAAATTTGTGAAAATATTGAGTTGTTTGTTTATGGACTTAACAATCATTATATACATATTTTATTAATTCTATAAAATCATTTTACAAAGTTTTAAAACTTGGTTTATGTCAAAACATCAAAATTCATGTCTATCAACTTTTCATGTTTTAGGTATTTTTGCAAAATGATGACTTTTCACAAATGAGAAGTGCAATTCTAAAAATTCTTTTTATAATATGTTCATTTACATGTTTACAATCATTTCCAAATTTTTTATATTTTTTAGAATTTATTTGCTATTTTTAAATACACTTTAAAATTAGATTTTTTGTTTTAATTAGGCTGATATTATGTTATCAGTCGACTAATACAAGTGTTCAGTTGACTAAAAGAACCGCCTGAAATCATCAATAGTTTCTGTTTCTTATTTAGTTGACTGATCAGTCGGCTGATGAGGTCATCAGTCGGCTGATGAGGTCATCAGTCGGCTGATAAACTATTACCTGTCTGTAACAGTCAGCTCGTCAGTCGACTGAATCAGCTCATCAGTCGACCGACGCCTGTAACGACTAGTTTTTTCAGCTTTGTCCTGTTTTAGATTTTTGGTCTTTTTGCTTTGTTTTTCTTGTGTTTTGGGGTCTCTATAAATACCCCTCATACCTCAGAACTAAAACCAATGAAGAGAAAAGTTTTAAAAGAGTTTTACAAGTTTGTTTAAGGGTTTCAAGTTTGTTTCAAGTTTCAGTTTGTGAAGAAATTTTCATAAGAGTTAGAGGAGATCACCATTTGTGTTTGAGCTTCACTCTTCTCTCTCTCTTGTCATCTTTAGAGAAGTGTTTCTAAACTCTATCTAGCTTTACATTTATATATTTGTTTGTTTAACATTTTTATTAAAGCTAGATTTATAATTGAGTTTAGATTTGTTTTATTTGTTAAATCTCATTGTTACACACACCCACTTGAGGTTTTAGTATTTTCATACATAGTATTATTAGGGTTGTGAGAGTTTATAACATTGAGTTGAGCTTAATTGCTCACCTTGTTTAGAGAATAATCATTTAGTGTTGAGCGTTAATTTGTGAGGTTCATTTTATATTATATAAGTACACCAAGAGGAGTGTAGAGGTGAGAGACGTGGTCGGTACCTAGAGGAGTATTATCGGTAGTAAAGTCTAGTGAGAGGTAGTAATTTCAAGCACTTGAGGAAGACACGTGAGAGGCTAACACTTGAGGTGACAGTTGTGTAGTTACATTGTGAGTGATTGTGAATGTTTGATCGATGAGCGTTGAAAACTGATATTGTGTGGTGTAAACGTTATTCGGGTGAGCGTTCGGTTGTGTAGTGGATTCTCCCCGGGAGTGGGGAGCGGAGACGTAAGACGGAAGGTCCGAACTCCGTGACCATTTTTTATGTGTTTGAGTGTACATTGGCGTTCACTTATATTTGTGCTCATTGCTTATATCGTCATTGTCTCATTATTTAGTTTGTCCACTATCTTGTTTATATTGCTTTGTGTTTACATCATCCTTAGTTTCATATCCTTACATATTAAGTGTTGCATATCTATTTTCCTAGGATATTTATTAATAAGTTTTTAATTTAGCATAAATCAGAATAGATTAGCATAAGACCCTATTCATCCCCCCTCTAGGGTTCTTTCCTAGTGATATTAGGGTCTAACAATTGGTATCAGAGCTTGGTACTATTTGATTTAAGGTCTAATCGCCTTGAGTTAAAGATCCAAGTTATCTTATTGTGCTAATCTAGTTTTGATTATATTTATCTTGCTTGCATATAATTATAATTATGGATATGTACGGTGCACCTAGTCTTGGTTATGCCATTAATATTGCTCCTAGATTAGATAATTTTCCCTATGCTTAATGGTGTGTTAGATTTAAACTTTTTGTTCGATCTAGACACTTTGATTTATGAGAAATTATAGATTGTGCTTATATTATACCCACTTCGGAGAAATCCAAGTGGAGTAAAAATGATCATAAGATGTTTACAATGAATAAGCTCTTGTTAGAATTTTTACGTAATGCTTTTGATTTATCTTTTTCTAACAAGCTTGATTCATTTGATAATGCTTACAAATTATAAAAATTCATAGAAAATTATCTTTTTCTAACAAGCTTGATTCATTTGATAGTGCTTACAAATTATAAAAATTCATAGAAGCACATCAAGAAAACTTGGAGGCAATCCGACAAATTTTGGCGGATTTCTCTTCAAGTTCATGTGGAGCCTTATCGTGCACACGGTCACTAGGCGATAGCCCTAGTGTGGTAAGCAATTCAGAATCCGATAGTGAATTATCCATTAATGAACTCATTTGTGCATATGATAGGTTAATGTATGCCTACACTAAGTTGCATAATAATTTTATTAATTTAAAAAACAAGCATGTTACATTAGAATACGATCATGAGGAGCTAATGTCCAAATTTGATATCATTGTAAAAGAAAATACTATGCTTAAAGAAAACAATGACTTGTTAAATTTGGAAAATAAAAAATTAACCTCATCCATTTCTAGCTTATCTCATGCTAAGAATAATACCATATTAGAAGTAGAGAATATTAAAAATAAGTTTAATTCTTTTAGAAATAATCATATATGTTCTACTTCTAATGTTAATGCATATGTGCCTAATGATGAGTTGAATGATGTTAAAAATCATATTACCTCTTTAGATTTAACTCTTAATTTATGCATTGTTAATCATAAGAAACTTATGGATATGTGTGCCAAGTCTAATGCAAAATCATCCACTCATTATGCACATATATATAGCAAAGTTTACAAATGTTTCATTTGCGGCCGAAAAGATCACATTATTAAATTTTACTATGATGCACGTAAACCCACAAAATCTAATGTTCCTAGTGCATCCCATCAAGCTTCATCATCATATACACATACACATTCATATGCTCATACTCACAAAGTTCATCATAAGCATGCTAATATGTATCAATGTGATTATTATGATAGATTTGATCATTTGACCAAAATTTGTTTTGATTTAAAAAGAGTTTTCTATTTGCAAAATAATTTTAAAAAACAATCTATTTTTGCAAATGTTTCACGTGCACATCCACATGGTCAACAAAAACAAATGCATCCTTTTTATTGTTCTTATTGGAATCGGATGTGTCATTTACGTGAATATTGCTATGATCGGACTCGTGCACAAAATACGCCCAAAAGGGATCATAACCCTAGGACATTGAGTTTTCATAATAGGGGTCATGTCTCTAGACTCTCCGGTACCAAGAATAATTGGGTACCAAAATCTTTTTAATTTTTAATCAAATTTTTTAATGTTTTTATTTTTTGGTTTTGAAAAAAGTGGTTTGAAATTCTTGAAAATGAAAACATTTTTTAAGTCAATTCCTTTGTTTTTATTTTATTAATTTTTATTTTTCATAAGAGGTTTGTGTTTAAGCAACCCCCGGATTTGTTTCATGTTTACCGGGTGATATATGTTTATATGAGTTGATGTGGTTGTCTCTCTTGATTTCTTGTTGAAATTGATCTTGGTTGGATTCATTGATTTATGATTTTGTTTGGTTGAATTGTTTTCATTTGAAAACCTTTTTTCATGATTCTCATGTTTCCTATTCATTTGTTTTCATAAATCTATTTTCATATGGTTTTTATGTTTTTTTAATGACATATCAATATGTGTTCTCATTGTCTTGTTGTATGTGAGTGATATTTGGCATGTTTCTCATTTATGCTTACTCACGTGTTTGCCTTAGTACTCATTTCATATATTCTTTAAGACATTTTGATAGGGGGAGTCTTCCCTATTCCTTTATTGTTTTTATACTCGTCTATGCAAATTTGTAGGGGGAGCTTATGCTTTGTTATCTTTTATTGTTTTCCCCTTCTTGATGTTGTCAAAGGGAGGGAAATATTGTGAGTATACCTTGTTTATTTTTATGCATGATAATCATAATTTATATTCATTTCATATCATGCATATCTCATTGTGTAAATTGTTTGTCATCATAAAAAACGAAGAGATTGTTGGCCTTTTTGTTTTGATGATGTTTTTACAAATAATTCATTACTAATATTATTTGCTAGTGTTTGTGTTTTTTCTTATTTATTCTAGACAAACAATGTGTTGGAGGATGGATGGAATTGAGCTTTCACGGTCATATCTAATGGAGGTTGGCGGAATAGTGGAGTGAACCTATGCACAATTCAAGTCAAAGATTCAAGTTCAAGCTTCATCCATGTTTACTAAGAAGAGCTCATTGAAGATCTATCAAACTTGGGTAATTTAGTTTAGGTTTATATTATGTGTGTTCAATACTTTAAGCTCAAAAATATATACACACACATTTTATTGGTTTCTATATATATATATATATATATATATATAGTTATATATATATATATATATAGTTATATATATACACGTTTTGGTTTTTTGTTTTTCAGTTTATATAAATATAAATTTGTGAAAATATTGAGTTATTTGTTTATGGACTTAACAATCATTATATACATATTTTATTAAGTCTATAAAATCATTTTATAAAGTTTCAAAACTTGGTTTATATCAAAACATCAAATTTCATGTCTATCAACTTTTCATGTTTTGGACATTTTAGCAAATTGATGAGTTTTCACAAATGAGAAGTGCAATTCCAAATTTTTTTTTATAACATGTTCATTTGCATGTTTAATCATTTCCCAAATTTTTATATTTTTTAGAATTTATTTGTTATTTTTAAAGGCACTTTAAAAATCAGATTATCTGTTTTAATCAGGCTGATATTATGTTATCAGTCGACTGATGCAAGTGTTCAGTCCACTGAAGAAACCGTCTGGAATCATTAATAGTTTCTGTTTCTTATTCGGTCGACTGACCAGTCGACTGATGAGGTCATCAGTCAACTGACGAGATTCATTAGTCGATTGATAAGCTGTTAGCTGCCTGTAACGGTCAGCACGTCAGTCGACTGATTCAGCTCATCAATCGACCGACGCCTGTAACGGCTAGTTTTTTCAGCTTTGTCTTGTTTTGGATTTTTGACCTTTTTGCTTTGTTTTTCTTGTGTTTTGGGGTCTCTATAAATATCCCTCATACCTTAGACCTAAAACCAATGAAGAGAAAAGTTTAAAAGAGTTTTACAAGTCTGTTTAAGGGTTTCAAGTTTGTTTCAAGTTTCGGTTTGTAAAGAAATTTTCTCAAGAGCTAGAGGAGATCACCATTTGTGTTTGAGCTTCACTCTTCTCTCTCTTGTCATCTTTAGTGAAGTGTTTCTAAACTCTATCTAGCTTTACATTTACATATTTGTTTGTTTATCATTTTTATTAAAGCTAGATTTATAATTGAGTTTAGATTTGTTTTATTTATTAAATCTTATTGTTACCCACTCCCACTTGAGCTTTTAGTATTTTCATACATAGTTTTATTAGGGTTGTGAGAGTTTGTAATATTGAGTTGAGTTTAATTGAGTTCTCATCTTGTTTAGAGAACAATCATTTATTGTTGAGCGTTAATTTGTGAGGTTCACTTTGTATTACACAAGTACACCAAGAGAAGTGTAGAGGTGAGAGATGTGGTCGGTCCCAAGAGGAGTGACGTCGGTAGTAAAACCTAGTGAGAGGTAGTAATTCCGAGCACTTGAGGGAGACACGTGAGAGGCTAACACTTGTGATGACAGTTGTGTAGTTACATTGTGAGTGATTGTGAACGTTTGATCAATGAGCGTTGAAAACCGATATTGTGTGGTGTAAACGTTATTCGGTGAGCGTTAAAAACCCGGTTATGTAGTGGATTCTTCCCGGGAGTGGGGAGCGGAGACGTAAGACGGAAAGTCCGAACTCCGTGATCTTTTTTTATGTGTTTGAGTGTGCATTGGCGTTCACTTATATTTGTGCTCATTGCTTACATCGTCATTGTTTCATTATTTAGTTTGTTCATTATCTTGTTTATATTGCTTTGTGTTTACATCACCCTTAGTTTCATATCCTTGCATATTAAGTGTTGCATATCTATTTTTCTAGGATATTTGTTAATAAGTTTTTAATTTGACATAAATCATATTAGATTAGCATAATATCCTATTCACCTCTTTTTAGGGTTCTTTTCTAGTGGCATTAGGGTCTAACAGAATCCATGCCTCAACATGTGAATATTTTCAGCCAATTTTATTTCAGAATGCTGAGGAAATGTCATTTATTTTGAATCTTTTGGGAAATACATATATTGGATACTATTTCCGCTGGTCAGTCTCTTTTTGGTAATATTCTACTTATTGAGATGAAGTAATGTATACTGTTATCAGAATGAGTACACTGACCTTAACTACCATCTCTGTTGAAATTTATATAATTACTTTAGCGAAAAAAGTGTGTCTGTAACAAGGCTGCTGTTCATTTAAAAAGATTATCCAAAATAAACAACTGGATACCAAAGTGCCTTCAGCAGATTTTAAGTTTTCCATTAACAATAAATTTCAGCATCTGTTATTTATTATCTTTTTTTTTGACGAAAGTATGTCTTCAAGATAAATGCATTGAAATCAAGAAAGGTGGGGGGTAAAAAAACCTAACATCACTTAGCATGCTTTAATACTGAGCATGCCTGCCAAATATATTTCGCATTATAATCACATTGTCTGTTTCCTTCGGATACTCAATTATTTGTATAACGGAGCCTGAAGTTTTAGCTGTTATCACCAGTTAACTAAATCCTTATTGCATTGTCATATGTAAATTCTTCCTTTTGACCAGAAATTTGGGTGATATGTGAAACCTGGATTTTTCCTGGTGCACTTCAATCATGTTGCCGATACATGGTTCACAAAATAAGTGAACTGGTGCAAGTCCCTTTGCCGATACATGATTAAATAATTTATTATTTCTAGGATACAGGGTGGAAATTGTCCACCTTATTGATTAGAAAACATGCTACATCAATCATATGCATTATGAATGCTGAAACTTCGTTGAGTAACATGATTAAGCATGAATTATCATTAGTTGTAATTACCAGTTTGTATGTACTCATGACTTCCACCTGAGCTCAAAAGATGTTTCTCTGGTGGCAGACTGATGGAGAACGGATAAAGTCTTTACAGATATAGAGCATTGGTTATATAGGCTGACTGAAAGGGAGCACTACTTTAAAGTGTTGATGGAAGCAGGGGAAATTCATCGAACTAAATTCAAGGTATGGCTCCACATTAGCTAATGCATGTTAACTTGGATAAGCAAAACTAACTCTCCCAACTGATGATATGTGTTGGTTACTGTCAAGTCATAAGACTTGGTCAAATGGAAAAATATCAGGCAATCCTGTTTTCTCTCGTCTGAAATTAGATTAAGGCATTGTACTAGGTGAAAGAGTTTTACAAGGTTTGAATCACATCTAAGATGAGCAGCTGTAACTGTGTACAGTAGCTCCTATGGACTAGTACTTAGTTCTTCTGTAAATATTAAGTATATATATGCACGATATTCTTGTGAACTTTTGCCATTTGGTCAAATTTTCTCTTGATTCATGAATTCAAACATGTTCTTTTGTTGGCTCCATTCCTTTAGGACTGTAAGAAAATTTTACAAGATGGACATATGTGTTGCTTCCTTTTGAATCTGCTTGACCATTTGGCTACATTCTAATATCCCGTTCTTGCAATGTTGCCTTGTATATTCACCAGAATATTTGGCTCAGGTTCATAAAAAAGATTTTTGCTGATCACATTTGTGTATTATATATGCTATTATTATCTGAATTTAGAATATTTTTGTAAATTTATTTTCGACGTGATGTTACAAAAATGCTTGGTGAGTTCTCTAGTTTAGTGATTCATATTATTCTGATGCACATTTTAACACATTGGCAGAAACTAAGATTTATTTGGTAGAACAGTTGTTAGTGATAAATCTATCCATATTATTTTTTTCGTACCAAGTTCTCCTGATTTTTGACATATTGAAATAGATCCTTTCAAAATTTTCATGTATGAGCAGCATATATTCTGATACGTGTAAGAATCATTCTCATATGACTAGAAGGGTCAGTCACTCTTCTTTGCTCTGTTGGCTTCTAAATTTTCTAAGCAAGTGGGGCCAAGCTGACCAAATTCATGAAGTCCCTGGATTCTCTTGCTAGCTACCTAATGCTATGAATTGGTTATGGAATTGTGCCCAAATTTGGATACCAAAATCAACATTCATTATTCCTATGGGAAAGTCAACATGTTTCTAGTCAAGAAAGGTCAAGAGTTTGATTAAACAACGAGCCAAGTGGTGGAAATTAAATCAAATACTACTGTCTTCATGTTACCAAATCAAAGGGTGGTTGAGAAGTTGTTCTATATTGCAGCTGATGTCTCTAGATTCTTTCCATTTCAAAACAATGTAAGAGGCCACCCCCTCTCTATAAAAACTATATCACCGTCGTCATTATTGATGCTCTCTTTATTATAATCTTATCACTATTTTGGTCCTCCCATGATCTATACCTTCTCCTTTGTCCTTTCTTGTTTCCTTCAATCTCTCTCCCACTATTATGCTTGTAGTTTTCTACTACAGAAATTCCTTAGCATGTTTCTAAAACTAGGAGAAGGTTTTTTTTGGCTGTTAAATACAAATCTTATCAGAATACTCCCTATACGAATGAGGTGGTTTAAACCATTAAAAAAACGTGTAAAATCCCCAAATGACCCTTTATCCTCTCCCTGAAAGGCTTGAACACTCAACGGATGTTCTGATAAAATTTGTACTCCGCTTAACAGAGCTTGCCATATTATCCTTGACTTGTGGATGTGTTAATTTTAGTTGCTTAATGTATTTCTTTTATATGACTTTAACATGAGGCATGCCATTATTTATTTCCTTGTCATGGACCTTTGATGTGACTTTCCTTTGTGTCTTTTTCAATTGCCTTTGCCTACAAAATAATTAAAGTCCTGATAAACTTAGAAAGGTGAAAGGAGAAAGGAGGGTGTGAAAAGCTAAGGAAGAGAAAATGATTTTGTCTACAGAAGAATTGATGAAATAAGAGAGAGCAACTCCCTCTGTCTGCACACATTTGGGGCTTTCTTCACAGTGGAATCATAAACTGGGGATTAAGTAAGATTACCGGTGAAAAAAAAGCATGCTGGTTTTCGAAGGGGGAGGGTGGTTTTAGTTTTGCCAGTCTGTTTTTTTCTGGTTTAAAATTTTGTATTAGGTGAGTTTTAGGTAGAAGAAAAAAAGGGTTGCGGACCCCAGGACATTGGCTTCACTCAATCTTAAAGAATCATAAGGGTTAGATATAGGTCTAATCAAGCCTAAATACAAAAGGTTGATGAGAATTGGATTTTTTTTTTCTTGTTGATTTTCTCTGTTGTGTTCAGCCTTGCTGTTGAATTTATAGACTAGCATTTTACAACTTCACATTAGACATGTGTTAATTATCTAGAGAAAATTCCACAACTAGTTTGTTAAATGCTAATGCATATGAAGTAATTGCTAGTATGTTATTCATATTGTACATAACCACAACAAAGTGTTTGTCCCAAATTTTTTGAGGTCAGCTGCATGAATCATATTCCTCCATTAAGTTTTATTTTCGATCATCTCCTCTGTAAACTATCATATACTTCTTAATTACCTCCAACGTTGTTCATATTGCTGGCATACATGAAATATTTAATATTATTGGTTCTGTTAATCAAAATACCTTATGTTGACCATAATTGAAAATTTTGAATCAAGAGTTGTGTCAAAGAAATTAGGTCGGTTCATATGGTATTTTCTATCTCTTGCTTGCATTCAGTAGACTTGCAGGACAGATAAAAATGATGTAGCTTTGACTTCATGTGGTATGAGTGAGTAGACTCTCATATTTCCTCCTTGACTCCAACATTTAAGAATCTCACCATCTCCATCATGTTTGAAATACACAGAGATGCAATTGACCATCCATTATCCATTTGATGAGGATCTCCTCTTCAAATCATGATGCAAAGAATTCAACCAATCATTCCTGAATCATGGCACCAAAATGGGAAAAGTGATGATGGATTAAAATAAATAAATAACATTGATATCAGCATTTTGAACTCCAGAAGTGGGTCACCTAGGTATTTTCTAAGCATGCCAAATCTTTCACTATCTCTAGAGTCTTAAGGTTCCAACTTAAATGGGAAATAAAGAGCAGTTGTCCTGTGGAACATTACTCTTATAAAGCATCCATCACTTTCCAACTGCTATTATACCTGTTCAGTTGAACTTACATTCTAGGAAACTCCAAGGTTCATCTTCCCAAACTCCAGCTCTCTCATCTTAGTAAACTAATGCTGTAAGTTCCCATTCTTGACTTGAACTCAGAAATGGGTGGGAAGCAGAACCTCTTAATATTGTTGCTCAGTTCCATTCTTATCACTGTCTGTGGTGATATAACAATTCAGTCTAACATCCTGCTGCAAGTAAAGTCTGAAGTGATCGATCCACGAGGACTTCTTAGGAGCTGGTCATCAGACACTGATCTTTGCAGAAACTGGAATGGAGTTTCATGCTTTGTAGGCGAGACCCAAGACCTTGTGAGTCTGAACCTGTCGAGCAATGGGCTCTCTGGTTCCATATCTTCAAAGATTGGACAACTTACTTCTCTTCAGGTTCTTGATTTATCGTTGAATTCTTTTTCTGGGCCAATCCCTTGGGAGCTTAGCTTTCTCAAGAACCTGCAGGAGTTGCTTCTCTACTCAAATTTTTTATCAGGATCGATCCCTCCTGAGCTTGGCATTTTGAAGAAGCTCAAAGTTCTGAGAATAGGAGATAATCTGTTGTCAGGAGGGATACCACCACAACTCAGCAACTGCACTGCATTGGAAACACTAGCTCTTGCTTCCTGCCAACTAAATGGAAGCATTCCAATGGAATTCCGCAGTTTGAAGCGACTCAATATTCTCAACTTACAGCAGAACAGTCTCAGTGGCATACTACCTGAAGAGATTGCTGATTGCAAGGATCTCCAAGTTCTTTCAGTAGCTGACAACAATCTACAAGGGAATATCCCTCCTTCAATTGGGAGACTCTCTGCATTGCAAACTCTTAATCTTGCCAATAACCGGTTCTCTGGATTGATTCCTACTGAACTCAGAAATCTTTCGAATCTAAATTATCTGTATTTGCTTGGCAATGGCCTCAGCGGCGGGATCCCAGTGGAGCTGAACCAATTAAGCCAGCTTCAAATCTTAGACTTGTCTCAGAACAATCTTTCAGGTACTATCAATCTCTCAACTAGCAATCTCAAGAATCTCGAGTATCTAGTTCTCTCGAACAACTTCTTGGAGGGAGGAATCTCTCTTGATCTCTGCCCTGGTAGCTCGAGCTTGGAGAACCTGTTCGTTGCAGAGAACAATTTAACTGGCTCCTTTGATGCACTGCTGAATTGCACTTCTCTGAAATCGCTCGATATCTCAAATAATAGTTTCAATGGAGTGTTTCCTTCAAATATCGATCGCCTTTCAAAACTAACCAATTTGTTGCTCCACAACAACAGTTTTGTTGGAAATCTACCTCCCGAAATTGGAAATCTTAGCAATCTCGAGATGCTGTCACTCTTTCACAATAGCCTCACTGGTGGAATTCCTGCAGAGATTGGCAGATTGCAGAGGTTAACTCTCTTTCATTTGTATGAAAACCAGATGTCTGGAATAATCCCGCAAGAACTTACGAACTGCACGAGCTTGGAGGAGGTGGATTTCTTTGGCAATCACTTCACAGGTGAGATTCCCGTCACAATTGGAAGGCTCAAGAATCTTGTTGTGCTTCAGTTGAGGCAGAATGAGCTCTCGGGTCCAATTCCAGCAAGCTTGGGCTACTGCCATCAACTTCAGGATTTAGCCTTGGCTGATAACAAGCTTTCAGGTTCTATTCCTCCCACTTTTGGATTCCTATCTGAGCTCAAAGTTCTCACTCTGTATAATAATTCACTGGAAGGCCCTCTCCCGGATTCGCTATACAATCTCAAGAACCTCAGTTTCATCAATTTTTGTCACAACAGGCTCACTGGAAGTCTCTCCCCTCTCTTGAATTCAACTTCTTTAATAAAAATAGATGTCACTAACAACAGCTTCAGTGGAGAAATTTTGCCCTTCATTGGCCAGTCGAGAAACCTGACTCGTCTGAGACTTGGCCACAACTCACTGAATGGTTCGATTCCAGTCGAATTAGGCCAACTTGAGATACTAGACTTCCTTGATCTTTCCTTCAATAATCTCACTGGTGAAATCCCCTTGGAGCTTTCGAACTGCAAGCAATTGACTCATCTCCTTCTCAATGGGAATGGGTTATCTGGAGAGATCCCTTCTTGGTTCGGAGTCCTGAATTTGCTTGGGGAACTTGATCTCTCATCCAACAAATTTTATGGTAATTTGCCAGCTGAAATCGGGGAGTGCTCTCGCCTACTCAAGCTTTCCATTAGCGACAACAAACTCTCAGGTGCAATTCCATTGGAGATTGGGAATCTCAATTCTCTGAATGTCCTTATACTGCAAAAGAACAACTTCTCTGGATCAATACCTTCGACAATTGCAAACTGCAGCAAGCTTTATGAATTGAGATTATCTGAGAATCATCTCACAGGTTCAATACCAGAAGCCTTAGGAATGCTAAGTGAGCTGCAAGTGATATTGGATTTGAGTCGAAACCAGTTATCTGGCAAAATCCCTTCGACACTTGGTAATCTCGTCAAGTTAGAGAGACTAAACCTGTCATTCAACCAACTGCAAGGACAAATACCTTCTCTTCTTGAAAAACTAACTAGTCTCCAGTGTCTCAACTTATCGAACAATCTTCTCTATGGCCAAATTCCCAGTGAGTTCTCCCACTTTCCTGCAACTTCTTTCCTGGGTAATAATAAGCTCTGCGGGCAACCACTGAATTCGTGCATCGTGTTGTCAAATCAATCGAAAGAGGGGCTGTCGAATGCGGCAGTGGTGTGCATTATAGTGGCGATCGTGTTGACTTCAGCAGCAGTTTGTTTGGTGATGCTTTACATAATGCTGAGGATTTGGTGCAACTGGAGGGGGGTCTCGGTTTCGAATTCGGGGGGCGAAGAGGGTGAGGGTAGATGGGGGAATGGAGGTGAGAAGAAAAAGAGTGGTGGTTATTGGAAGGTGAAGTCCGTTATGTGTGTGAATGGTGAGTCTGTTGAGGATAAGCATAGCTCTTCTGCGTCAGAGGCATGCATTCTTGGGATGAAAGACTCTTCATTAGTATAAAAAAGCAAATGCTTATTATTGTTGCGCATCTTAATTTGTTCCTTTATTTTGGTAATCCTCGTCTTTTTTTTTTCCCCCACTCAAGGGGTGCATTGAGTGATGTATCTATTGTTCGTGAGGTTTTTATGTATAGGATATTGCAGAGACAGTTCTTTTTTCTTTTTTTTGGATTTTAGGTAGTGAAATCGGTTTTATTTTAGGTTTTTAAACTTTTTTCAAAGTTTAATATATGTAATCTCTTTTACAACTGCAAAAATTTAACTAATAATAACAGAACTGGCATAATAATGTTATTTAGATTTGGCAGACAATGCAACAAATCTTTCTTACTTGCGTAACTTGTGGTTTGTCTTTTGGAAACGTCGCCTTTTCTGATTTCAGTGACCTGAGAAAACAAGCAAACAGATCAAATAAGCTCTTCACGACCAAAGAAGCGGTTGTCACGCCTAGGACCCTCGAGCCTGTTGTGGGACACACCGACTATAACGTGTTGTTTGGTTTAATCCACTGCTAAAAAGTGCTAGCTCTCGTTACGCTTCATGAAGAGGGCGCGGGAAGGGGCGCCGTGGCACTTTGGTAATAATGTGGTTATTTTGCAAGAGCTCGAGAAGAGGATACAACCAACGGGGTTGATTATGGATAAAGCAAAATTATTGGGTTCGTTTTTATAATTTACCGAAATATGGGGGTTAAGTTGGGAAATAAAGTAGGCCCATCGATCGAAATAGACAATGGTGAAGAAAACACGATTAGGGGTTGGCTCTTTACGAGTTCGTCTGTGCTTGGACATATCGAAAGCCTCTAAAGAGATTTTATACGTCGGCTTTCAAAGGCGATCATACACAGATGAGAATACCTATCAAATATGAAAACGTATGCCAAGGATGTATCTGCGATGTAGCACTAGTTGTTCTTGGACTATGGGCTTTTATCTATTTAAGCCACTAAAAATTCTTCACACTGGTCTACGTGGGACTAAAGTGCGGGGCGTCGCAAGAGGGCTTGGGAACCCTCGTGCAGTTCCCTCCTTGTGAAGTTTAGTGCGCAGTTTTGCTCCCGACTTGCTCTTTCTAA
>NC_033799.1:10957167-10980767 GCF_001876935.1 Asparagus officinalis | reverse complement strand
AGTTAGTTGTGCTGGTCAGGGTTAGGGTGGGTTCTCTCTTTTCCGGAACGAAAATAGCCGTATAAATCTTTTAAGCTTGCTATTCGAAAAGCCATATGTTGTGCGCGACGGAAGTCAAAACCAAACCGATGTGCTTCGAGAAACCAAAACAAACGCCGAGAGAAGGCCAAACAAACCAAAAATAATGGCACAAACTTAAACAACCAATTTTAACGTGGTTCGGTAAGTTGTCTACGTCCACGGAGTAAGAAAGGTGATGAGTTTTTCACTATAGAGAATGAGAGTACAAACTGAGATTGCTAATCGCTCAAACCAATAAACTAATCTCACCAACAAAGCTCTCAATTTCTCAAACAATAACCCTAACCAATAGCTCAGAAAGATCTCTCTTTTCTGTGCTCCAATATCCCCAAAACAATTCCCAATCAAAGCTAAAGAAACCCTAAAACGTGTATTTGTATTTATAGCAAACACCAATCCCAAACAGAACAGGAACCAAGCCCAGACCCAGACCCGACCCGCGGTCGACCGTCGAACCCATCGCGGTCGATCGTGGCAAACGACAAAACCCAAAAACCAATTACAGTGTCTCGCGGTCGAGCCAAAAGTCCAGAGACTTTTCTATGTGCTGTGCATGTTCGCGGTCGACCGCCGCGTCACTCACAGTCGACCGTGCAGCATCCAAAAAACTGTCCTTCGTCTTTTTGCCTGAACTTCTTCGCCGTTGTTCCCAATTCTACACCATATTGATGTAAATGCGTCACTTGATGAAGGCCGGAAAGCACGGAGATTCACGGGCTTCTACGGAGCTCCGGGAACAAGCACGCGTCGTCAGTCATAGGAAGTTCTAATAAAAACTTCGAGAGGAAAATGCAGCTCGATCGGCATGGCTTTGTTGCGGCGACTTCAACGAGATGGTCTCGAATTCTGAGAAACGTGGCCAAAAGTGTGAACCGGCTAGCCAGAATGCGAGCTTTTAAGGAGGTCATCGTTGAGTGTCATTTTCTCGATATGGGACTTGATGGCGGTGGTTTCACTTGGCGCAACGATCAACAAGATGGGAGTGTGGTCAGGGAGAGATTGGATCGTTTTCTAGCCACCATTGAATGGAGCGGACTTTTTCCAAACTATATACAGCATAGTTACACGGTACGCGGTACATAGCGGGTCAAGGTGGTACGAATTCGGATACGCAGTTCGCCTCTTAGAAAAATTTGAATTCGTTAGGGGTAGCTTGCTTTGGTATGCAAGTTCGGTTAGTGGCACATTGTAAATTTTTCTCGAGCGCATTTGAAGTTTTCCAAAGTATATAATAGGAAAGCAGAAGCTAATTATGATTTTTAATACTTTTTCATACAAAATGTTTAAATACATTTTTTCAATGGAATTTGTTTCTTTGTTCGGTATTTTTATACAGAGCTCGTTTTAGGATCATGGCTTCGTTTTACATTTAATTAACATACGTGTTTAGTTACAGTAAAGTCATCAGCTCATATACTCTATTGTGTCTCTCACTTCACTTAATTGCACACATTGCATTGCGTCTTGCGCACGTGCACTAAAAGAGACTTTGCATCTAGCATACCTGTATATGATATGCCAATTTTGGAGAACCGGTTTGTGTATTGGAGGAATCTGTTCGTAAATGTACCGAGAATCAGTCTGCAGGAACTGTTCAAAGGAGGTCCGGGGTATCGTGCAACGATGCTATATAGTGAATCACTTGGGTTACTCATCGAGTGACCGTTGTCCAATCCAACTTTTATCCAATCCAACTTTTATTTAATTCTAGCCCCCAATCAAGAAGCGGGAAGCCAAAATGCACAAGGAGAAGAAGGGAGAAAAAAAAAGTTTAATTTCGATTGGAGGCTATGTGGTGCGAGGAGGGAGAGTGTGTCGATGTGGTCAACAAAAGCTGGTGAGGGTCGACCTCAAAATATCTTGGCATGAAGCCCGACATAAAATTGAAGCAAGAAGGCGTAACTTGATTTCTTGGAGCTCGAATAAATTCGGTCACATGGGTAATAGAATAAAGTTGCTGCAAAGACAATTGAGAGAAGTCCGAAATCATCACGCGCGAGACTCTCTTCTCAATCGAGAGAGGGATTTGGTTTCAGAAATAGGCTTATCAAGTGGCCAAACTTGTATAATACTGTTGAGATCATTATATACACCATCTTCAAAGCGTACAGATTTGACATCAAGCAGCTGCAAAAAATCAACATTACAAGATGGAGAACACCTCCCTCCTCCCCTTCTTTCCTCGGTTCACCCTTTGACAGCCACAATTTACAATGTACAAAATATGGTCTGCAGATCGATTACTTTTCCATCTCCCCGAGTATTTCACCCATGTAGCTGAGTATTCATGTCAAATAAAGCGCGAGATACCTGAGCCTCTTGTCACAAATAAAGAGAACCTGATAAACCACCACCATGACCATGCAAAAATCGAACTTTAAGTAATTTCTGATAGATTTTAGGTAATATTCCTGATGATTGTTTAACTTCGTCATGGCATTGCCAAGGCTTCTTTCTCTCTTCTTGGATCGATCAGCGTTAGCTGTTGCTGATGAAGATTTCTGAAGTGGTAAATTAAATTATCGAACCACTGAGCTTCTAGCTATGAGCACTAAGCATGGTACATGTACAAACTGTTGGCGGCAGCACAAGCAATCAAGTTGTCTGTAGGATGCCAGGCCAAATGGATTAATTTGGACGTCACGTCACATGGAACCCCATTGCTTGTATCAGTGTTCGGACTCTCATGCTCATGACCTGTAATCAGAGGGTAACAAAGAACAGGGAGAAACATATCAAAAGGCTGAAGGAAATCTGGAGGCAAAATCACAGGGGAAAAAAAAACAGACCTCGTTGGTTATGTCCACGAGCAAATCTGGTGAACAATCTTGTGGTTTTAGGACCATTATGACTATGTGATATCCTGGTAAGAACATCATAAATGAGGTAATTGTTTGGCTTGACAAAACTCTCACGTAGATCAGGTACACCAAACAAATAAATTCTAACAATGAGGAGTCTAAAGAAAATTCTTTTTTATGTGTTTCCTAGCAGTATAAGTGTCACAATAATATTACTTTTTGCATTTTGATAGCAACGAGATCTTGTTTTAAATTCTTAAAGGATCTATGAGTGTGACTGCTGTAATTTGCTTATTTTATCAATTTAAGTAGATGAAACAAGTTGGGTGTCACCCAATGGCAATGGCCACCTTCCACAGAAGGTAAATATAGAGTGTTAAGAGACTAATAATGCACACCTTTTACGTTAGATAAGTACTAGATGAGAGAGATAAGTAAATGCAATAAAAAACTAACTTTTAGTTGCATTAATAAACAAGTGCAACTAAACGAAAAAAAGTATTTTGAAAAACAAGTCTTGGCTCGTGGAGCACAACAGTGAATTTATATATTTTTTTCTTTAGTGTATCTATTTTTTTTCTTTGTTTTTATTATTATTAATTTCAAGTGCTAGACTACTCTTTGGAAGTTCATTTTATAAATAATGTTAAAAACAACATAAGCAAAAAACACCTGTTCGGATGTCTGCTAGCTTCCAATGCAATCCCTTCATCGGGTCCATCACGGGAGAAAATTTTGAAAGTATTACTGTGAAAGGGAAAATGGCAGAGGTATACAAGTTCGAGACCTTTAAAATATTTTAAAAATATCCTTTTGGCATTATATTTTGAGGTTGTATTTCAAACAAACCTGTAAGAGCCACTAGCAAACTGACTTCCATCCTGGCTGAGGCAGCAGTCAAATTTGTCGAAAATGGAATCGCTATTATATAAATCTGACAACTGCAAAGGTACATCCCAAGTTTTAGTTAGATTTTCAATTCAGAAGCTTATTCATTTTACTCAAAGACTAAACATAACACAACTAGGGAAGCAATTCAATGGAATTTTTCAAATTTAATTATGACTTGTCCTAGTTTGTTCAACCGATCTTTATGGCTCTTCTATTCACTTATTGCAACAAAGTTTGCAGTCGACCATGTGAGTTTCCTAATAACTTCATGCCCTCAAACTATCGTGTCCGCAAACTAAATTCTCACACCAAATCTCACACACAACCCCACAACTGCACAGTGTAGGTTGACTTATACCAATAGGATTCAGCACAATTCCTACCAAGAGAAAATCGCATTTTGCGGTTTATACCAATAGGATGTAGCAAAATTCCTACCAAGAGAAAATAACATTTTGAAGTATCCAACCTCCAAAGTCAACCTGATGCTTTAACATATTAAATAAAATAAAACTAACTATTTAGAATAGATAAAATTACGATTTGAACTCCCCACTTATTCATATTCATCAAGGTCCCACAAAATTAACAGTTTAAAGAAGTGCTTAGGAAAGGACCATGGTCTATGGGATAAATGTTGAGCATTCAAATCATTGAAAATGATCGGACATGAAAAGTATTTGACCATATATCTTAGAACTAATTATTCAAATACATCGGCGGCATGTACAAGGAATTTTTTTTTTACCTAACATTTGATTTGTCAAAAATCTCAAATGATGCCATATGGATTTTCTACTATAAATAAAATGTAAGGCACAATCAGAGGATTTAAGGTCACAATTGTTGGTATTTGCAATAGAAAGTAGATAATCCATGTTGAAGGAAGGGAAAAAACAGATGCAGGTCCCACATGTGCACTAATGATTAAGAAGATCGTGAGTCATCGTGTGCAATAAAGAGCATAAAAGAACACAGATGAAATACCTTAGGTCGAAGATACTCATGTATCTTAAAAGTTGCAACTGGAGAGGTTTCCATATGCAGGTCCCACAACTGCAAATTTGGAGAAAAATTGCTTGGTAAAAAAATATGTTTAATTTGTGCGCTTTGGCACTAAACACATAGAATACAACAGAAAGAAAAGGTCCTGAAAATTTGCAACGACAATAAAAATTATTCAAATCCAGAGGAGGGAATAACAAAGGGTGTGAATATACCATGTGGAAGTAATATTTTACAAATCATAAACACAAATCAAAGAAGAGAAATGTAATACTTACCCCCAAATTACAAAACGTCCCCACATAACTTTGCAAATTTCCTCTGATTCTTTACACTACAGTGCTCATAAAGATCCTTCACAACGTCACTCACCATCTTTGATCCATCCAATACACAATGATATCAGCTTCTTGTTGACTTCTCCATGGGAATTAATTCTTCTATCACTATTTAAGTTCAGGATAATTCTCTATAGCGTACATTTCTCCATGTATCAAACATTCTCAAAATAAGGTTGCAAAAATGGACTCCGTACAATTTCAAACTATCCTTGTTTGATAATTACCCCTTCTTTTGTGTAAGTGGCAAGGCTCAAGCATGTGCGGATTGTGCAATTTCAAATAAGCATGTGCGTTTTGGGCAATAATGAAGCGGAAACAATCCATCACCTCTTCTTCGAGTGTAAGTGTCTAGTATTCTGTGAATATTTGGGAAAACGTTTTGAAACTCCTCAGGGTCAACACACACCCATCTTCCATCCTGCAAATGAGGGGCACTTTGAGAAACCAAAACATCAAAAATAGTTCAAGATTTCTCTGGGATCTGGGAGGGGCTGCGCTCATTTGGGTGATTTGGAGAGAACGTAATAATAGAATTTTTAACAATATTCATCAACAGTATGTTTCCACATTTTATCAAAGCATGATTAATAGCAATCATTGGTCACCTCTTCTTTAAGAAGAGGATAAGGAGCATGTGGAGCACTTTTTCGCACACTGGCGCAGAGGAGATATAGCGACGGTGTTTCTTCCATCGAGCGGAGAGCGGAGCATGACACTGACACGGAGGAGCATTAGTTCTTGCTTTGAGACTTTCTTTTGAGACAATAAGCCTTATGTATTTTGCTCTTTCTTTTTCTTGATGGAGGTTTTACTGCCCTCTTCCTAGTACTTTTCTTTCTTTTTGTATGATTCGGCAGATTTTTGTTGGCTTTTGGGGGATGTTTTGTTAAATACTTATTAATGAAACAACCGGGTGTATGTTGGTACCATAGTCTTTTTTATTAAAAAATAATAATAATATCCCCTTCTTAGATGGTAAACTTTGTGCTAACTTAAGAACATTGCAATATTGAATATTGAAGGTGTTCTACCCTAGAAATTACCAAGACCAATAAGAGCGGCCACATGATAACTAACTGACTCTCAAAGCATCCGCAAGCACAGCCAGATTGATAAGTCAGTCGACTCGCCTCGTGATCTAGATCCGAGATGAAAGCACCTCCAACCCGGATCCCACTAGATATCCGCTCCGATATGAAAGGCGTTCTCCGCTCAGAGCCGATGCAAGGCGTCTCGAACAATTGAACAGCCTGACAAGCATCATCAAAAGTCACATTGCATTTAATGAATGTACAGTTTACGCCCACAATTCGCCGCCCAGTCGTCATCAAGCAATTAATGCAACATCAGCCATTATGACCTTTCGAACAAGAGCCTTCAAAGCTCCTCGAACATGCCATTACTCCAATAGTCCCATCACTATGCAATGGCGACTCAACCAATCAGCTATCGATACGTGTAAAGTAGAATCTGAACCAATACTGCACACACTCAACTAAAATTACCTACGTGCCCCCGTAAACCCTCTATAAATAATGGTGATTTCCACCAAACCAAGGCATGCAATTTTACGCGTAAAAAGTCAACAAGACTATACTCTATTTTTCTCGTCGGATTAACTAGAAACGGTCACTGACTTGAGCGTTGGAGGGCACGTCGAAGGAAACAACCTCCGGTGCCTCTAACCTCTGTCGTATGTGTAGCGATAGATAGCTCAAAGATCCAAGACGGGAGAATCAACCATCAAATACGATTAAGAGATCTAAAAATTAAGTTTAGCCCTCCTAAATCACGTATTAACTTCACGAATTAAACAGAAGGCAAGAATGTAAATAAGAATATAATCTTCCACAGCGGCTAGAAAAAGATGTAGAACAAAGGTTTATCAGATAGTACACAAGAATCCATATGATGTCTTTTTGTCCAACAATGAAATCAAACTTAGAAATCACATCATTTAACTAACTGAGCACAGCAAAAATTTAAGCTATTTGGATAACTTCAGTCTCCTTGATACCCGATTAATTTCTTTAAATGGCAGCATAAATGATGTTTAAAGTGAATTTCAGCGCATCAGCTGCTGGTTGATTGGTAGCACCAAAATAAGTGGAAAAAAAAGAGGTGGGGGGTATATACTCAAAGACACAAACCTTTAAATTCATGTAATCACGGCTCAAAATATGTCTCCCATCTTTAGCAAACTTTATATCGGAGATAGAAGCAACTATCTCTGTGAAAAAGGATCTAGATCCATGGGCTTCACAATGTTGTAATCTGTACAAGAAAACTCAAAATCATATAAAAGTCAAAACAAATTACCAAGCAAATTACATCAGAAATTTGAAAAAGTCAACTCTTTACTAATTGATGATGATGCCAGAATGATAAATAGACAGAACAAGCTCACATTCTTGCATTTTTGTCACATAATGCTGATCGACGCATGTCAACTAGCCGGATGAAACCTCGTGAACTGCTGTAAGCTAGAAGATTACAGTAAGTGGGATGGAATTCCGCAGATGTTATCACCTCTGAATGAAAATTCAACCAATTATAACAAATCAAGCATGCTATGCCATGTGCAGAATGTTGGGAGTCAAAACTCAAGTGTTGAATGAATCTTCAGATATGAAAGATATAGAATGGAAAATGGTCTCTCAAGGTTCGTGACAACAAGTGTAAGAGCATGCTATGCTAGATTGCAGCGCAATCTAGATGATATGGAGAGTAACACTCAGTATTCTGAGTTATGCTCATTGAATGAATGATTACCGGCCCAAATGGTACCTCAATCAGCTGGGAGTTAGATTACTTAGGCATTAGGACATTATAGGGCTGGAATTTTTTATAAAATAAAAATTATGCGCAGAACTCGATTAGCATTCCTCGAGAAGATCATGAAATTGCATAGAAGTCAGAAAGGAATTGGGAGATGATAATGAAAAGTATGCTTCCATTAAAAGCTTTGGCAAATATATCACCTACGAGATCCTCCATGTCAGAAGGCTTCATGTCAACGATATTGAAGCATTGATTACTGATTTCCACATTCCATAGGTTAATTCTAAGATCATCTGCAGATACAAATGTTTCGCCATCACTGCATATGGCATATGACCCATATCAGGTATATGCTAAAGATAATACAAGATCATTCAAAATGGAACCTTATTCAAAATCTCTCTTAACATTATAAGGGGAATTTGCTAATCTAGAAAATAAGGCTTGAGCCCAAGCCAAAATGAAACACTCTGCAGAGGTTTGGACAATGGAACTTCACCTGTTGTTCGATATAGAGTTAATATTGTAATCATGAGCATGTGAATACACCCTTTGACATCTTGAAGAAAAACCCTCTCCAATGTTAAATGCCTGGAAATTGATACACCAGTGAACTCGATAGTTTATCTAAAAGAGTATACATATTTTTGAGTGTTGCATTGCATATCATATACTTGTCTTAGTTAACTCACAATTTGTAACCAATACAAAAAAAAAATGTAGAGCCCACAATCCATCAGCTTAAGCTTTTGACAAAGTGGATTTTTTATTAGGTACCAGAATACCATGATTCAGGAGGTCCTGGATCTAGACCATCAACTCAATTTGAAATATGTTTATTAACCAGGATTTATTCTCTCTTTCCAGATGAGTCATATTTAAACTGGAGCCCTTTCCATGTGGCTCAAAGGTTGGCATGAGTGCAAATGTTATGTTGCTTAAATGCATCTAGTAGCCTAGAACCATCAGCTTAAGCTTTTGGATGAAGAGGCCATTTAAAATTATGAATTGACTGCACTATTATCTTCAAACAATAGTTCAACGGCGACAAAACTTATACCATAGACTGGTAATTGTAAACTCAGAATAACTTCCAGAGCGCAAGGATGGGCGTAGTTCAGCTTTGGCCTGAACTAATAATATATTTAATTTTCTTGAGGCCAATCTGGACAATTTGTGGTTGGACTGAGCACATGTTAGAACTAAATGGATCAGGTTCAAGCCGTAATCCAACTAATTCTCTAACCACATGTCATGTGCGATCTAATCAGTATATATGACTTAAGATTAATATAAAAAATAGATCAACTCCATCAAGGTTCAACTCAGAACTCAAACCTCATTAGAACTTTATGAGAGATAGCTATTGAATTATTTAGCATTAATACATGTTAGCATAAATATGTGCCCAAGGATCTTCATAGTATCATAACACTTACCATGCTAGGACCATCATGAGATCTTGGAGATGTACTCTGAGGGTTTTTATTTAGCAAGTCAAGATGATAACAGTTTGAAAGAGATGTATCGCTTTGACCTGCCATGAAACTCTTCTCAGCCAAAAGCACATTTTCTGAAAATACATGTGGAGTTGGGTCCACATGAACAATTTCCTTAACTTTTTTCACTTTGTGTTGCAACACCTGATTACCAAACGGGCAAACTGCATTATGCAGGGTTCCTATAACCATTTATTTTCTTTGCATTGAACTGATAACTTATTTCATCAGAAGAAAAAGAAAATGAAAAACTAAAAGAATGATAGAAAGAAACAGGAAAAGAAAAACAGTTTACAATACACAGTCTATATTTTCACCAAAAATATTATTTTTTAATGAAACCTACCTTCCAGAGCTTAATCGTCCTGTCATTTGTGGAAAGGATAAATTGAGAGTTGTTGGGAGCAGCACACCATCTCAGTTTGTTGATCTTCTCTTGAACTTCCAAACTTTTTAAATAATCAAACTACAAATGGCAAATATCATTAGAAACAACAGTCCAAATAGCAACATGTGCCATGTTTTAATCAGCCAGAGTTTTCGGCATAATTGAATCGTAAAGTTTCTAAAAACACACCTCGGGCTCATGACTTTGAAATTCTGTCTTATAGACATATTTAGGATTCGCTGTAGCAGGATGATCCATGCCTTCCAACACTTTCCGAGAAGTTTGCTGGTACATGTTTCGCGAATCAACTGAATACGTCAAGTCACCTTTCAAACTTCGCTATGCAAAAAATACATGTCTAGAGTGTGGATCTAATGCATAACACATCCTGTTATATGCATAGTAATGCACAAATATTTGAACAAAATAATGAAACTTACGTCGTCATCATTTATCTTTTTGAAAAGAACGACTCGACCACCATGATCTCCAGTTGCTAAATACTCCCCTCTACGATCAAACTCAATTGCAGATATAATATCAACTGCAAACAGATAACTTTAACTTGACCAGTATCATGTAGGACAGTGAAGCATCAGGGCTTTAACTTTTAGCTAAATTTTACATTACACAAACAAAGAGCTAAACTAGTAACCCACAGTTCTTACATTGTTTCTCTCAAAAATAAAATAAATAAAATAAAAAAATAAAAAAAGGCCCGCACATTGTAAAATACCAGTTGCTTAAGTGAGTTAACTTGTTACCAGCTGCTTAACAATAGAACACCACTTCTTGAGCAAGAAAACTAACTTCGTAAAAGATAATATCTGAAAATTGTTAGAGGTCAAGCAAGAAAGCAACCAATGTGTTGCCAAATCGCATTACAAATAGCTGGAAATTTTGCTATGTTCCTTGCTTAGATAATTGTGAAGATTCATAAATTACATTTTTTAGTCTTCCAATTTTACTATTTGTTCCCCCTTAACAAATAGCTGAAAATCGTTACAAGCTGAAAACTGTTACAAGCTTAGGCGGGCAGGTGCACCCCTAAAGATTGTGAAAACTTACATTTCATAGTCTTCCAATTTTACTGCTTGTCTCCCATAGTTTAAAAATAGGGCAAATATCAGAAAACACCCCTAATTTTGGATGATTGCCAAAGAAAACCCTTAACTATCATTACCTTAGAAGCAAATCAATACAGTCACCAAAATTTCCAAAATTTAGCAAATTAGCATCCTTCTCTAAACTTTTATCTTCCCATAACTTATACACTTAATTAAAATTTTATAAAAGAAATAAATAAGAAAAAAGGTATTAATTGCTGACCATCTTCAACGGGATCGCCGGGGGCACGCTCGCCAAAGACCTGCGAGAATTTCCATTCCGCCGCCATTTGCCAAATTCTCTCGCCCTCGATTACTCTGATGGCTCAAAACTAGGGAACTGAATTTTTTTTTTCTTTTTTTATTTGAATTTATTCGCCAGGAATTGCTTTGTTCTCGATGACGACGGTTCGGTCGCGTAAATAATAGCAACTACAAATATGTTATCTTTGTTGCGTTCTTTCCATCTAATTTTACTCACTTATCCTCTCACTCTCACTCTCTCTCTCTCTATAAAAAAACTCCTTAGCCTAAAAACTAAAAATCACTATTATCCATTGGATCTAGATGAATCCAATGGCTGGGAGTCAGTCAAACAGTCAACAAAACATGCATTAATTATATGCATTAATTACATGCATTAATTAGCTCAACGAACACAAATCTGGATTCACTACAGTGAAAAACGTGTTCGTTAAGGTAATGAATCTGGATTCACTGTAGTGAAAAATGTGTTCGTTGAGGTAATGAATCTAGATTCACTGCAGTGAATCTGGATTCACTGCAGTAAAGGACGTGTTCGTTGAGGTAATGAATCTGGGTTCACTGTAGTGAATTTGGATTCACTGTGTTGATGTAATTAATACATGTGTTTAATGAGGTAATTAATGCATGTGTCTGTTGACTGTTTAACTGAATCCTAGCCATTGGATGAAGGAGGTTTTTAGTTTTTAGGCTAAGGAGGTTTTTATTAGAACCTCTCCCATTTTTTAAATAACCATCTACAAAAATAACCATCTACAACCAACATTAAAAACTTTAATGAACAGTAACATATGGTATTTTAACAATAACAGTTACATAGATAGATAATGATAATACACAAGATATTTCCCACGTTCCCACATTTTCATGAATAACCAACTAAGCTTCTGAAACTTCCCACGTTCTCCTCCAACTCCACACCCACTCTCCTACAAATTGGTTTTTTCCTTCTCACCCACAACCACAGTATACTGTTTTCCTTCTACACCACACCAAAAATAAGCTTCTGAAATTGTTTCTGAAACATCTGCATCAGAAATTTGAAGGTTAGAATTCTCATCTTTTTAATTAATTTATTTATTTATTTATTATTTATTATTTCATTTATTCATTTAAAGGTGTTATCTTATGATACAATTAAATTGGATAAACTTGGATGTTCAGAGCATGTAATTGGGTATTCAAAATGAAGAAATTAGCATTTCATGTTGCAACTTGCTTGATAATTGAAAAAGAAAAATTAAAAATAGAAGATAAAGGAGGATAAAAAATCCAAAAAAATCCAATACAATCAACGTTAATTTTGAATAAAAATTGACTTTTCATTTGTTTTGGGCAACTGGATATGTTTACTGACAATAAAAAAAAGGAGATGTGAGTTAAAAATAAAAGAGAAAGGAGAGGAGAAAAAACTCAATTAATCCACATTGGTTTTCAAAAAAAAGTTGAGTTTACATAGGTTTTAGCAAATGGAGCTGATAATTTTTCCATCAAAAGTTGGAGATGTGAATTAAAAATAGAAGAGAAATGTCAAGGACAAAAACTCAATACATAAAAATCTTTGGAGATTGATATCGAACTTACCTCTGTAGTTGATCCCATGCATTATCACCTAGAATCAAGTTGATTGCATATTGAAGGATTGTCTGGATGAATAAACTTTTGGATGAGAAGTTGATGATACATCCACACTGACAGGCGAGCTTTCCATTATTTACATTCCAATCAAAATTAAGTTTACAACGGATATTTAATCGATAATACTTTACTTTTATGCATTAGCTATTGCATTCCTTTGTAGGGAGGCAGAAAAAGGAATACATTTTCTCATCTTCACAGGAAAAAATTCAAAGTATAGAGAAGCAACCAGCCCTGTTTAATGACAAAGAAAAAAATGAAGGTGTGAATTTAAAATAGAAGAGAAAGGAGAGAGAATAAATAAATAGAAGATCCAAATCTTTCAATAATGTAATTAAACTTACTGGAAAAAAATTTAGATGAAGAGGTGAGGAAACATCCACTCTAGGAGGCGAGAATGCAAAATTTACATTACAAGTGAACTTTTAACGGACGCACAATACTGGAAAATATGGCACAATGTTAGTAATTGAACTCTGAAAAATTACATGAGGTACATAGTATAGTAAACAATCAAGACTAATAACCAGAATAAAAAGTGTAGCAAAACTACAGTACAATTATTTATGTCGGACTTTGTTTACTGGTCATTCAATTCGAGAACAAAATAGAAAGAGCTGGTTGAAATAATTTTTGTGAGTCTAGCGCAGACATTAATCTGTGCAGGCTATTGGATGTTAGACACATAATTGCCGCCGGACAATGGTAAAATATAAAAAAGTCACAGGATCGACGGGGAGTTAGAAAGTTAACAGAGGAAAGACCCTTATTTAAGCAAGCAGAATGAGAAAACAAATTAACGTAGCAAGCACAAGGAGTTCGATAAAAGGCTTGTCGCGGCTGCCTATATAAATGCATACATATTATACTTGATATACTTTTTTATGTCTTTCCCACTGTATTCACAAGATAATGCTTATATTACTAGATGCAACTTTTCAAAAGACAATTTTGCCTACCAAATATTTAAGCTACAAGTTCATGCCAATAGATGCATTAATTTATCAATGTACAGCTTTTGATGCTTTTCAAACACAAGAAAACATTTAGTTTGTGCATGAAATCCACAATTCTATAAAACCAAGTTCGCAAGAATCCACAATCGTTCACGCCAGTACTATATACCAATGTTATACATCGACAAAAATATCAACAGCTAAAGGAATAAATTTCCTTCATCAAGAGTTGAGCATTACCTTAGATCATGGCAAGCTGTTGGAGTCAAGAACCAACTTGGCATTTTCCGAGTTTTGGCAGCCGGTGTGGAAAACCTGAAGGCGATACTTCCAACTTCGTTTCCTCAACAAAGCTACCCAGTCCTCAAATCGCCGCGGCTGTTACATCTCCCAACAAAGCAGACACCTTCACAAGTCCACAGACAAACATAAGTTGTCGAAATATCAAGTGACATGAGAAAAAACAAAACAACCCTAAGAGAAAAAATTACCCTAGCGCGACAGGGAGGTTTCTTTGTCCCCTTCACTCTCCTGCAGAAATAAAATGATAATTCAGAAGCTGTGATTTAGTATTATTTATGTTGAACTTGTTTACTGGCTATTAGGGACCAGAGTTTGATGAGCAACCTCCAACTATACTTTCAATTTATTTGAGTTTTAGTGATCTTTGTCTTCCAATCTAAAATATCATACAGAGGTGTTAGTGGTTTCAGCAGGGGCTTTTCAAATAAGTTCCTCTTAATTTAAAGAGATAAAACAACAAGTTCCTGTTAATGTAATGAGACAAATACAAGCCTCCAAGTAAACGCAAATATTTTCTGTTAGCTCCATAGCATACATCAAAACATTTAGCAAGAAGGGTACGTTACAAATCAAAGGGTTTGCACACTCACTAACTCGCAGCAAACATGGAGACGATCAACAGAGTTCATCTCAAGGTAACTACACAAATATGAGAATCTGATGCATTTTAGTTATAATATTTGGACTATATGTCTAACAGTTGTATATGTACGCAGGATTTGGCATGCTAAACCAAGGGATTTGACACTAAGACAGATCAAAAGGAAGATGAGAAATCAACATTATCCTACTCAGAATAACATCCTTGAGCCTGAAAAACAACAGCATGATCAAATAATTGTTGATAATGAAGTGAATGCCAACAGCAAAAGGCAAAAAATGCGTCAGTATAAAAGCCAGAAGCAATTATACCTTCTATCATCAATGCAACCGTTGAAGCTACAAATGAGCAGCAGACAAGTAAGAAAACATATAATATTGAAGCTAAATTAACCTGTATAGTAGCGTAATAAAATGAACTATAAAGTTAATTACAATTTCAAACATGAAGGACTTTATTGTTAAAAATCATGTTAGATAACACATTTTACTGAATTGCACCTCTTAAAAATTTTAATTTTGTATGAATATGATATAATGGCACTATTAAATGCTATTCTTATTGAATTGCAGTTGACGCAAAATAAGGCACAAAATTTTGGACCACCCAAAGTTATTTGTGAATATTGCCAAGCTATGCTGTGGTACGAGGAAAGAGCAGAAAAATCTTGGAAACCAAGAAGCACTTCCTTTCTTTGTTGTGGCAAAGGGAAAATAAAATTCCCTCTGTTAAAAGAACCTCCCATTTTTCTTCGAGAACTTTTATACCCAGTGGAAGCAGACAAAGTAATAAATTTAAGGAAAATATCAGTCCTATAATAGTATTTTTGCTTACTTCCTCGGGAGGAAATATTGAATAATACTTACAATAATGGTGGAGACCATATTGTTTCCCTGTCTGAATGGTCAAAATCATCATCGTATAGGGTCTTTGAAACCTGTACCTGGAACAGCTCCAAAATTTTGTCAATTTATACATTATATTACTGAAAATGAAATCGAAACAGGATGATGTCCATCAAATGTACAACAAAACTAGATGAGGGTATTGTCAAGGACTACTTGAAATGTTAGATCTCAACAATGTATTAGTCAAAAGCTTCCGCATGGTACGAGATAGAATTAATGGAGATGAGTTAATGACAGTTAGATTGGTGATCATGGCGTCAAAGGAGTGGTGATGGGAGGAAACAAAATATGCCATCTGCATCAGAAATTGCAGGACTAATTGTGGAAATGTTGAAGAAACAATAGGTATTCGAGATATTGTTGTCGATGATCGAAAGTTAGGATTGTCAAGAATTAGTGACCTAACACCCCTGCTTCATGGCAATGCAATACCCATTTCTTTTTCCTATGGAGGATGGCTATAGGCTGGAGAGTAAAGTTATGGAAGCATCAAATAACAAGTTGAAAAAAAGAAAAGATGTGACAATGAGGGAATATGCTACTTTTCGTATACAACAGCGTCAAGTGAAGGAAGACATTACTTTACTCTGGAAAATTATTCCAAACCTATATTGTTGATCTGTTTACATGCATTGAAGAGATAGACTTCACTGGGTTAAACAAATCAAACCAAGATTAGAGCTGAATTGTACTGTGGAATAAAGGATGCTGTTTTTAGAGGAGATACAGAAGGATCTCAAGTTGACAAAGGATTGTATTGCCATCTTCTTCACAGGAGGTCCACGTTATATGAATCAAAATTATCAAGATGCAATATCTCTATGTCGTGTTATGGGGAATCCGGATCTTTTTATAACAATGACAGCAAATCCAAGGTGTGTTAGAAATCAAAGCAACGTTAGAAGAAATGGTGGACAAGATCAAATGACGAGCCGCCAGAAAGGAGAGAGAATAAATAAATTAGCAAGATCCAAATGCTTTCAATAATGTAATTAACTTACTGGAAAAAAATTTAGATGAAGAGGTGAGGAAACTTATTTTTTTTTTATTGTGATGACTCTTTTCCACTCTAGGAGGCGAGATGCAAATATATTACATTACAAGTGAACTTTTAACGCGACGCACACAAACTGGAAAATATGGCACAATGTAGTAATTGAACTGCTGAAAAATTACATGAGTACATTAGTATGTAAACAATCAAGACTAATAACCAGAATAAAAAAGTGTAGCAAAACTACAGTACAATTATTGTATGTCTGGACTTTGTTTACACTGGTCATTCAATATCGAGAACAAAGATAGAAAGACTGGCTTGAAATATATTTTTGTGAGTCTAGCGCACATTAATCTGTGCAGGCTATTGGATTGTAGACACATAATTGCCGCGGACAATGTAAATATAAAAAAGTCACAGCGATCGACGGGGTAGTTAGAAAGTTAACAGAGGAAAGACCCTTATTTAAGGGCAAGCAGAATCGGAGAAAACAAATTAACGTAGCAAGCACAGAAGGATTCGATAAAAGGCTTGTCGCGGCTGCCATATATAAATGCATACATATTATACTTGAATATACTTTTTTTATGTCTTTCCCACTGTATTCACAAGAATAATGCTTATATTACTAGATGCAACTTTTCAAAAGACAATTTGTCAGCTACCAAATATTTAAGCTACAGAGTCATGCCAATAGATGCATTAATTTATCGAAATTTGTATACAGCTTTGATGCTTTTCAACACAAGAAAACATTTAGTTTTGTGCATGGAAATCCACAATTCTATAAAACCCAAGCTTCGCAAGAACCAGCAATCGTTCGACGCGGCAGTACTAATACCAATGTTACTACCATCGACAAAAAGTATCGAACAAGTCTAAAAGAATAAATTTCCTCATCAAGAGTTGAGCATTAGGCCTTAGATCATGCGCAAGCTGTTGGAGTCAAGAACCAACTCGGCATTTTCCGAGTTTTTGGCAGCCGGTGTGGAAAACCTGAAGGCCGATACTTCCAAACTCGTTTCCTCAACAAAGCTACCCAGTCCTCAAATCGCGCGCTGTTACATCTCCGCAACCAGAAGAGACACACTTCACAAGTTCCACAGACAAACATAGAGTTGTCGAAATATCAAGTGACATGAGAAAAAAACAAAACAACCCTAAGACGAAAAATTACCACGTAGGCGACAGGGAGGTTTCTTTGTCCCCTTCACTCTCCTGCAGAAATAAAATGATAATTCAAGAGCTGTGATTTAGTATTATTCTATGTTAACTTTGTTTACTGGCTAATTAGGACCAGAGTTTAGATGAGCAACCTTCCAACTATACTTTCAATTTTATTTGAGTTTTAAGTGATCTTTGTCTTCAATCTAAAATATCATACAGAGGTGTTAGTGGTTTCAGCAGGCGGCTTTTCAAATAAGTTCCTCTTAATTTAAAGAGATAAAACAACAAGTTCGCTGTTAATGTAATGAGATCAAAACAAGCCTCCAAGAAACGCAAATATTTTCTGTTAGCCTCCATAGGCATACATCAAACAATTTAGGCCAAGAGGTGTACGTTTACAAATCAAAGGTTTTGCACCTCACTAACTCGCAGCAACTGGAGCGACGATCAACAGAGTTCATCTCAAGTAACTACACAAAATATCGAGAATCTGATGGCATTTTATTATGGATTTTTTTTTTTTTTTATTTTTTTAATATTGATATTTTATGTCTAACAGTTGTATATGTACGCAGGATTGGCATGCTAAACCAAGGGATTTGACACTAAGACAGTATCAAAAGGAAGATGAGAAATCAACATTATCCTACTCAGAATAACATCCTTTGAGCCTGGCAAAACAACAGCATGATCAAATAATTGTTGATAATGAAGTGAATGCCCAACAGCAAAAGGCAAAAAATGCGTCAGTATAAAAGCCACAGATTATACCTTCTATCATCAATGCAACCGTTGAAGCTACAAATGAGCAGCAGACAAGTAAGAAAACATATAATTTGAAGCTTAATTAACCTGTATAGTAGGTAATAAAATGAACTATAAAGTTAATTTACAATTTCAAACATGAGGACTTTATTGTTAAAAATCATGTTAGATAACACATTTTACTGAATTGCACCTCTTAAAAATTTTAATTTTGTATGAATATGTATAATGGCACTAATTAAAATGCTATTCTTATTGAATTGCAGTTGACCAAAATAAGGCACAAAATTTTGGACCACCCAAAGTTATTTGTGAATATTGCCAAGCTATGCTGTGGTACGAGGACAAGAGCAGAAAAATTTGGAAAACCAAAGACCTTCCTTTCTCTTGTTGTGGCAAAGGGAAAATAAAATTCCCTCTGTTAAAAGAACCTCCCAGTTTTTCTCGAGAACTTTTATACCCCAAGTGGAAGCCAGACAAAGTAATAAATTTAAGGAAATAATCAGATCCTATAATAGTATTTTTGCTTTTACTTCCTCGGGAGGAAATATTGATAATACTTACAATAATGGTGGAGGACCATATTGTTTCCGTCTGAATGGTCAAAATCATCATCGTATAGGGTCTTTGAAACCTGTACCTGGAACAGCTCCAAAATTTTGTCAATTATACATATATGATACTGGAAAATGAAATCGAAAACAGGATGATGTCCATCAAATGTAACCAAACAAACTAGATGAGGGTATTGTCAAGGACTACTGAAATGTTAGATCTCAATCAATGTATTAGTCAAAAGCTTCCGCATGGTACGAGATAGAATTAATGAAGATGAGTTAATGACAGTTAGCATTGGTGATCATGGCCGTCAAGGGAGTGGTGATGGGAGGAAACAAAAAATGGCCATCTGCATCAGAAATTGCAGGACTAATTGTGGGAATGTTGAAGAAACAATAGGTATTCCGAGATATTGTTGTGCGATGATCGAAAGTTAGGATTGTCAAGAATTAGTGAGCGGCTACACCCCAGCTTCATGGCAATGCAATACCATTGCTTTTTCCTTATGGAAGGATGGCTATAGGCTGGGAGTAAAGTTATTGGAAGCATCAAATAACAAGTTGAAAAAAAAGAAAAGATGGACAATGAGGGAATATGCTCTTTTCGTATACAACAGGCGTCAAGCTGAAGGAAGACATTACTTTACTCTGGAAAATTATTCCAAACCTATATTGTTGATCTGTTACATGCATTGAAGAAGATAGACTTCACTGGGTTAAAAACAAATCAAACCAAGCATTAGAGCTGAATTGTTACTGTGGAATAAAGGATGCTGTTTTTAGAGGAGATACAGAAGGATCTCAAGTTGGACAAAGGATTGTATTGCCATCTTCTTTCACAGGAGGTCCACGTTATATGAATCAAAATTATCAAGATGCAATATCTCTATGTCGTGTTATGGGGAATCGGATCTTTTTATAACAATGACAGCAAATCCAGGGCTGTTAGAAATCAAAGCAACGTTAGAAGAAATGGGTGGACAAGACAAATGAGAGGCCAGATATTGTAGCAAGAGTCTTTAAAATCAAACTTGACCAGCTAATGGAGGACCTTCAAAAAAATTGTCATTTTGGAAAATGTATTGGCGGTATGTTCATTTCTTTAACATTTTACCCAATGCAAAAAATCTAATCATTATTCACAATAATATTTATAAATAATAATTATGAATAGTATATTTGCATATGCATAAACAGCTAATATGACAGTCAAAATTTAAAGGCATTAATTTATAGAGTACATAGAGTACATGTTTAGTGATTTATCAGTGTCATAAATTAAGTGATATATACCCTTAGGTGACATATGATCATTTGCATACACAAAGTTATGTCTAACTTTATTTCACAATTTAGTATCTCAAGTTGACACACACATGTACATGCACACATTATCAATTTTAATTTATGAACACTCAGTTAGCTGTTGATTATATATTAGCATGAATGAATCAGATGTATACACTCATACATAAGATTATCCTACTTTTGACAAATGATAAGGCATTAATTTATAGAGTACATGTTAGTGATTTTATCAGTGTCATAAATTAAGTGATATATACCCTCAGGTAACATATGATCATTTGCAGACACAAAATTATGTCTAACTTTATTTCACAATTTAGAATCTCAAGTTGACACACACATGTACATGCACACATTATCATTTTCAATTTATGAACACTCAATTAGCTGCTGATTATGCTAATGGATAATAACATATAAAGTTCATATATACAAACAAAATTCTTTCAGAAAGCAAATTAATTTACTAAATGGATAATAACATATAAAGTTCAAGTTAATGAAATACTTAAGCAAGGTGAGTTAATGAAATACTTAAACAGAACAAAGAAAAACATGATGATCGAATTTTATCTGACCAAATAAATGATAATAAGTTAGAAGATGAGAAAGCAGAAGTATTCATTTGTTAACACTACCATATTTTAACTATGACACTATAGAATAGCTATATAATTTCCCCTGCCACTTCTCTAAACAACAAGAAGATACAATCAAAAGAAGTTTAAGTAGTTCAAATCCACATAATAAGAAGTAACCAAACAAGTTACCTTCAAAGGCCTCCTTCGCCTGAGGATGCTTGCATTTATTAGGGTGAACTATCAGAGAAATGCAAAAGAACACTCAATTAAATTTACATTCTAATTACAAATCTGTGTCATAGTTATAAACCAATATGTGTACATACTCATTATGAAAGTGATAGCATGTGTAATTTCAAAAGATGAAAACAAATCAAGCCAATATTAGATTCTTCACACACACACACACACACACACACACATCAGAACCATATAAATTTAAACACACACATCAGAACCATATAAATTTAAGAAACTACGTAACTAAAGAAACCTAAACATTCAGATAAATTTTAAATTTCAGCGACTTATTTTCCAGCAAATTAATCTGTTCCAGTATGCAAACAGAGAATAGGAAATCTTCAAAAATTATCACTATGAAATACTTCCTGTACAAAATAAAATTATATATACCTTTGGAGGTTATAATATAAGCCACAATCTTTAACGCATCAAATGTAATTCCGCCATTTTGCCCTCTGAAATAGACCTTCGGGCCACTGGGTATACATTTTTACACTGTGACTACATTTTTAGTTTTCAACACTCCCCAATGCTTATGCATTGGCCATTACAAGTGCTTACGCACAGCAGTCCATAGTCCATAGACAAATAACAGCTACCCAAGAGGAAATAAATGGGAACAGAAACATATAAATGTCGACGCATGTACGACCCAAGCGATATATAATATATTTACATATATAATCCTCAAATATATAAATTAAACGATAGAAGGGTTAATATAACATAAAATTATGTTTGTACCAATGTTTTTTAGTAAATTTAAGACTCTTACATTTATTAAAAAAAATTAAAGTTCGACGACAAGAATGATATATACGAACAATCTGTTTAGTAGTTTACATGTGACTATAAATTGTCATAATACATGTGATAATTAGAATCAGATATTATAACTCACTTTCTCCACCATGCATATATCTACCAAAGAAATAATCTATCTATTACAAAATATTCTAGAAATAAGACTAAACTTTGTATTAGACAGTTGGTTAATAGCTTATAGTTACAAGAACACTCAATTAAATGTACATTCTAATTACAAATCTGTGTCATAGTTATAAACCAATATGTGTACATACTCATTATGAAAGTGATAGCATGTACAATTTCAAAAGATGAAAACAAATCAAGCCAATACAATTCTTTACACACGTATGTAATGCATGTTTGTACCAATGCTTTTTAGTAAATTTAAGACTCTTACTTATATTAAAAAAATTAAAGTTTGACAACAAGAGCGATATATACAAACAAAATTCTTTCAGAAAGCAAATTAATTTACTAAATGGATAATAACATATAAAGTTCAAGTTAATGAAATACTTAAGCAAGGTGAGTTAATGAAATACTTAAACAGAACAAAGAAAAACATGATGATCGAATTTTATCTGACCAAATAAATGATAATAAGTTAGAAGATGAGAAAGCAGAAGTATTCATTTGTTAACACTACCATATTTTAACTATGACACTATAGAATAGCTATATAATTTCCCCTGCCACTTCTCTAAACAACAAGAAGATACAACCAAAAGAAGTTTAAGTAGTTCAAATCCAGATAATAAGAAGTAACCAAACAAGTTACCTTCAAAGGCCTCCTTCGCCTGAGGATGCTTGCATTTATTAGGGTGAACTATCAGAGAACTGCAAAAGAGGTTACAAGACTAATGTTTAGGAAGTGTTGGTAGAATTTTCACTAAAAAAGTGAAGAAAGGAAAATCATTAGCTATAAGCACACCTTTCAAAATTTTAGTGTTTCTTCACTTTTTTTAAACAGCTAGCCCTGCAATACAATCCTTTGATCATTTGTTTTAGGCATGTTTACATCACAAGGTTTTTTCATGTTAATTTGATATATACTCTCACTTATTATTTATTTTCATACACAAGTATCATTTATTTAACCAGGTGGTTGTATAGTGGTTTAAACTGATACATGTATAGAAATAAGACTAAACTTTGTATTAGACAGTTGGTTAATAGCTTATAGTTACAAGAACACTCAATTAAATGTACATTCTAATTACAAATCTGTGTCATAGTTATAAGCCGATATGTGTACATACTTATTATGAAAGTGATAGCATGTGTAATTTCAAAAGATGAAAACAAATCAAGCCAATACAATTCTTTACACACGTATGTAATGTATGTTTGTACCAATGCTTTTTAGTAAATTTAAGACTCTTACTTCTATTAAAAAAATTAAAGTTTGACAACAAGAACGATATATACAAACAAAATTCTTTCAGAAAGCAAATTATTTTACTAAATTGAAAATAACATATAAAGTTCAAGTTAATGAAATACTTAAGCAAGGTGAGTTAATGAAATACTTAAACAGAACAAAGAAAAACATGATGATCGAATTTTATCTGACCAAATAAATGATAATAAGTTAGAAGATGAGAAAGCA
>NC_033799.1:10904113-10947207 GCF_001876935.1 Asparagus officinalis | reverse complement strand
GGGTTTTGGTTGTTAAGTGGGCTTCGGCTGGGTTTTAAGTTTAAATTGAAAATTTTAAAGCTAGGCAGTTGAGGACCGCCTCGCCCTAGGGGTCGCCTAGGTAGGACCACGGTCTAGATTGGGAGCTCTGGTCAAATCTAGGTAACCAACGGTACGTCTATGTCTAGGCGGTCCGTCTAGGATGCTTTTTCTAACATTAGGGGGTGTTTGGTTGTACAATTTTATAGAAAAGTTTTCTCAAAATGTCTGACAATGGCAATTCTGTAATTAAAAATTTTCCGTAGATTTCCGTAACTGTGTTTGGTTCAAAAAAAATTACAGAAATGTTTTCTGTAAAGTACAAAAAAATACCAAAATTTACAGAAATCAATTTCCTCTCAAAATGGTCAGAAACCATCCAGAAATCTGACATCACATTGACACTTTTCTATAAATTTAGGGGGTGTTTGGATCAATTTCTACAAATTATAGAAATTCTTGCTATTTTCTATAAAGTTATGAGTCATTTTCTTGTTTTAACCAAACAAGCAAAGTAAAAAAAAATAAGAAAATTGATACTTTTTTACTTCTCAAAACTTTTCCTATAATTTTTTTAAGAAATACAAGGAAATCATATTTTGGATGGAAAACATTTCCTATAATTTGTAGAAATTTAACCAAACACCACCTTAGTATCAATGACTTGTTCTCTTAGATCATCTCTAATATTTGCTTCATCAATTATAACCTTTTACTTCTTGTCCTGATTGACACATTTTGTGACCTCCATCGCACATGACTAAACTATCTTAATTGATTTTCTCGTACTATACTCAATATGAACAACGTCTAACCTCTTATGACTGTATTTATTTCTTATCTTATCTCATAGTATATCTCCAAGAGTCCGTTATAACATTCTCATTTTTGCTATTCTCATTCTTCATTCCTTTAATTGCCCAACAGATTAGTAAGGAATGTTGCATCCATAATGAATGTCAATGGGATATAACTCGAGCTTTTCCAAATTAATCAAAAATTGGCTGTGTATTTCTTACAAAAGCACGCAGATAAACTTGAAGCCATATGTTGAACCCTGACAACTTAGAAATTTACATTTGGATGAAAACCATGTCAAATAACAACAGATGTTATCTTACCTTCAAGGAGCTCTACAGCCTTATAAATTTAACCATACTGTAAAAAGCCTCTTAAAGCTCCAGGTAAGAATTGGCTGTGTATTTCTTACAAAAGCACGCAGATAAACTTGAAGCCATATGTTGAACCCTGACAACTTAATTGGCTGTGTATTTCTTACAAAAGCACGCAGATAAACTTGAAGCCATATGTTGAACCCTGACAACTTAGAAATTTACATTTGGATGAAAACCATGTCAAATAACAACAGATGTTATCTTACCTTCAAGGAGCTCTACAGCCTTATGGGCCACTTCAGGTCCCACTTCAATATTTTAAGAGACTAGTTGGATTGCACGTGCAATGCACGTGGTAAATTTCTTAATATTATTTTAAATTATCATTTTATTTAGAGAAAGATTTCGTATAAATTTATTAAATGTAAACAATATAGCCAACATATGAACAACCCAATGAACTTTTTTAAAGTTAATTTGTATGTTAAAAATATAATAATAGAACCTTACCATTACTCCTATCATTAAAGAAACCTATTCATGATTATTATATTGAAATTTGATGATTATATCAAAGACAATGTAAATTATTTAACTTAAAACAAACACAAATAAATTTTCTATTATTCATCTAAAAGTAAAAATATAGTAAAGAAACAACCTTGAAAAATTGTGGCCTTTTAGTTAAAAGATCCAAAGTTAAATATATTAAAAAATTGTGACCTTTCAATATATTAAAATTTGTAAGTTTCCTAGCCCTTCAGTATTCTATGGCTTATGACATCGAAGTTTAATATATGTTGACAATATCCTATTGAATATTTATTTGAACATGGAGTTTTAAGCTTATTAACCCAAACCGTTGTATTATTGAACATCCGAATTGAATTGCTCTATTGGTTGCAATCAACATAATTCATGAATGCTTTGATTGATTATCCTATGCATTTAGCGGCTGACATCAAATTCTAAAGAGTGTGATCTCAAGTCTATTAAAATTTGAAATCCAAACTGTTCATCATGATGTGCAGGTCCAAAAAATATGTTTTATGAAATCTGTAGACTTGGACATTACGATTTTAGGATTTAAACATTACATAGTACAATTATTATTTTATTTTTAAGGTTTGTTAGCTCTATCCTTAAAAATATGTCAGAGAATAGACAGACTATCATTTTTGTTAACACTAAAAAACATTTAATTTTTCAATCAGATAAATATTTATGAATTAATGGATCATTTTGTGTTCAATCTTTTGGAAAAGGTTATGCTTGATCAAATGGCAGCACTGTTTAATGAAAGTTGGAGGGCAAAGTTCGAGAGAGTTAAGTAAAATGGCTTCTCGGATCTAAGGGGTCTTTGGGTCCTCCATGAGATTGTAATCCCTATCATCTCGAAGCTTCTGACTACACTCTTTGTTCCCTATGTATTTGCTAGAGGTCTATTCCTGTGCTTGGCTATCCATTGATCATTAACTCTGCGGTCTATCGGTTTGCTTAGCTCGGTTGCCTTCTCTTCAGCGTGATGTTCTTCTGTGCTAAGAGGTTCCTTGTTTGGTTCATTAATCTCCACAACTCCATTAGAGACGACCGATATCTTATTGGCAGGAGATTGCATAATTTCGTCAAAGACTCGGTCGATAAGCGTAATTAACAACCTGCAATTATTCTTAAATACAAGGCGACTTTAACCCTCCAGCTGGATTGATGCATCTTGAGCAAGAAGCAAATGATGTGGGCTGAGGCTTAGGCAGAGAAATATCCCACATCTTCAGCATTTGTTCTAGCTGCAGGGACTGAAAAGGCTAAAACATTTTTCCACAATGTATGTATAGTAATGGTCATCTGTTTGAAAATTGATTCGCTGAATTCGTGAATACACCATGGTTCAAGTTTGTAGCTAATATGGGCTAACTTCTGCTGTGTCAATGAGCAGTGCTGAATGGAAATATAGCCAAGAAATTGATTCTATTCAATGTGTACAGGAAAACATGGTTTGATGACATACAATGTTAAAGTGTACAGATGCAAATGAAGTGCATTTTCGTTGGCATGCTTTATTTTAACTGAAATGTGCGTAGCTGTTGAATTGCGTTTGGTCTGCAAGCTATTTTCTTGTCTGAGACAATTTGCAAGGTTACCGGGTAGAAGATACCTAATTTTATCGTGTGAAGAGATAATTAGCAATGTTAGCATGAAAGTAAGGATGCCTTTTGTTAATAGTTTTTTATTTTTTTCGTCTTGAGAATTGATTGTTTTATTATATCCTCTTCTTAAATACACATGCATAGGCATTGAATATCTTCTAATACAATAGATGAATTTACATCTTTGTTTGCGGCTGTGAGCCTTAGCATGCAAAGAACGAATATTTTTTAAGGCATGTTTAATACCATGGCTTGGAGTTTGTAAACAACAAATACACATTGATTTTGCTATGAGTTGTGGTGCCTACCGCTATACAGTATTTGCATGACGTTCATACCCAAAACATTGACAGTAATATTAATCGGATTATCCTAAAGGATAGCAATACACACAGATTAATCATATGTGCCCACAAATAGATTTAATTAGATTTAAATCCAATATTAATATCTGGCACAACATTAATATCAAGTCTTTGGACAGTAATATTATAACTTGTAATTGATACCTTGTTGCATTGATCAAACATTGACAATAACTCATGACAAATAATGAAACTATCTAATAATGAAACTATCTTTGGATTGATTTATTATTCACATGTAAACCTTATAATTGTCACACGTTTATCATCACAGATGTGTATACTGTCTAAATAAATATTAACCTTCCTTTGGGCTGATTAAATATTTACACGAAAGCATACACACAAACATCTCACATTCTTCATGAATAATCTACACAAAAGATGTTACTTTAGCAACTTCTTATTTTAATTAATCAATTAGAGTGAGAGACAACCTTAATACCTTAGTGTCATAATATTTGAGTTAAATAATTGATTAACTACCAAAATTAATTCAAATTAAACAACTTAATTTGAATTAGAAGAATTTTCCATAGCTTAATTAGGGCCCTGTAGGCTGTCTAAAAACCACAATAGATAGCTTATCCCCCATCAAACACCGATGATGGAAGTTACAATCTGACGACTTCCAGAAGGCTACAATTTGAGGACCTTCACGACAACTGATGAAAACTCCAATTCAACAGCCTTCACAATCAACATCGGGAGTTACAATCTGACGACTCTCATATTTTTAAGGAGCCAAGACGAAGATTACAAGAGGACGATCTGTGCAAAGCTCTAGCAAAAGAGACTACAAATTGACGGTCTCTTCATATTAGAATGCAGATATCTCTCAAACCGTAAGGAATTTGGCGAAACGGAGGAAGCGAACCGAAGCCTTCGGCTAGGTTCGGATGGCCCCGTCTCGTCGAGATAGCCGATTTTCATATATAATTCGTCTAATTCCGACTTACGGTTTGAAAGTTATGACCTGTTCTTCGCAGCAAATTATGTTCTGAGGTTTCCGACTTACGGTTTGAAAGTTATGACCTGTTCTTCGCAGCAAATTATGTTCTGAGGTCCGTCTGCAAGACTGGACTTCATCAGAACATTGGACTTAGCCTGAAGCCCGCCAAGCCCGCCTAAGGTTCGCCTCTGCATTACAGAGTCAAAGCGCACATGCTCAACTCTGCGTTTTCAACATCAAAACGCAGAGTTAATCTCTAAAACAGCACGAACTGTGCGTTTTCAGCCTTTAAACAGGCACAACTCTGCGTTTTCAGCCTAAAACGCAGAGTTCATCTCTAAAACAGCACGACCTGTGCGTTTTCAGCCTTTAAACAGGCCCAACTCTGCGTTTTTAGCCTAAAACGCAGAGTTCATCTCTAAAACGCATGCGGCCTGTGCGTTTCGACTCCCAGCGAGCGCCCAACTCTGCGTCTCATCTTTAAGACGCAGAGTTAAGGTCCGAACGCAAGCGGCCCTTGCGTTTTCAACTCCCAACAAGCGCCCAACTCTGCGTCTCATCAATAAGACGCAGAGTTAAGGCCCAGAACGCTGTTTTTAGCGTTTTGACTCGTTCAAAGCACTAACAGAACGGTTTCAAAACCGTTTTCCCCACTATTTAGGGAGCTGTTTAAGAGGGGGTGGTTACACCCCACTCAGCCCATGGAGGAGCAAATTAAGGGGGCAGTTACCACCCGTAACCCCCTATAAATATCAGAAACTCAACTGAGTTAAGGGCTTACCCTTAACCCCCTATAAATACCTCAAAACTCAACTGAGTTCGGATCCTCTTTTTTTAAGGGGGGAGCTGACTTTTTGGGGATCCTTGATCGAGCATCTTGCCGCGTTCTGCAGCAACAAGGAGTTTTGGAGACCAGCAACAGCAGGAGCATTCTCTTGGCTTATAACCGACTTTCGGTTCAAATCAACTCTTTTTCAAGAGTTAAAACTCGTCAGAGTTATCAACTCGATCAGAGTTCAAAACTTGCTCTGCAAGTTCTTCTAAAACTCGTTCAGAGTTATCAACTCGTCAAGAGTTATTTCAAAACTTGCCACGCAAGTTCTCCACAGCGTCAAATCGTGAGGAGATGACATCGTTCCTTCAATTATTCCAGTGAAGAAGGACGGTCGGATCGTCAACGGAGAGCAAGTTCGACGAGATCAATCGAAGGAGGCACTCCACCACTACCAAGAAGAACCCAGAATTAAACAAAGGGGAGAATCAAATTCATTCTCCTCTCTTTTATAATCGGAATCCAAATTGTAATTGATTTTGAGAGAAATACAAGTCAATTTTTCTTTCACTGTCTTTTTACTTTAAATTTTCCAACAAAAAAAAGATGGTGACTCCGCTGGGGACTAGCTTCTCTGACGAGGAAGTGGTGGTGCAATCCGACGTTCACCTCACTGGAACGACCGTTGAAACTCTGATTATCGAGTTTGATCAAGCCAAGTACGAGGAGACCCTCTCCTCCGGATCCCTTAGCCCCAAGGCTATGCGCAAGATCCACAAAGTTTCCGAGGAGACTAAAGCTCCAGTTGTAGCCAACTCATCTAAAGACTATCTCCCATGGGGGTTGCACTGTTCATACAGTCCCCTCCCTAAGGGAGAAGACTCGATTTCGGCACAACGCCAAAACAGCCGATCCTCCAATCAACGCGAACTTCGCGTTTATGAGCCTCAACATGAGCTCTGCAAAAGCCCAGCTAAACGCAACTCTCAGAAGTGCGTATCAGAACTCAAACGCAACTCTCAGGAGTGCGTTCTATCATTTAAACGCAGACATCAAACCTGCGTTGATCTGGCTGAACGCAACTCTCAAGAGTGCGTCCCAGAACCAAAACGCAACTCTCAGGAGTGCGTTTCACAAACTGAACGCAACTCTCAGGAGTGCGTTTCTGAATCCGAACGCAGATCGCAGGACTGCGTTTCACTAGCAAAACGCAGACTTTGGTCTTGCGTTAATCAAGCTAAACACGACCCTCGTGTTCTTTCTTTGGAACACGATGTGATTCGTCGTGTTCAAAATGATCAACATGGATTTAAAATTCATGTTTACCAAGAACCAGTCCCATCCTTTAACGGACAGGGGGTTCCATCTCTACCCTCACGCTCTGTGAGAGGTGCCAAGGAGACTAAAGCTCCAAAGGTTGCTCCTATGCCAAAGGAAACCCTCTCCTTTAGTCGCCGAGATTACTCGAGCAGCCCTACCTCTAAAGGAGTGGGCTCAGTTTATGCCAAACGCAGCCCTCAGTGGTGCGTTGTGCAATCAAAACGTAGCCTTCAAAACTGCGTTGATTTGGCAGAACGCAACTCTCAGGAGTGCGTTTCAGAACCAAAACGCAACTCTCAGGAGTGCGTTCAAGATCCAAAACGCAGACTTACAAACTGCGTTAACCAACAAAAACGCAACCGGCAAAGGTGCGTTTCATCAACAAAACGCAGACTTCGGTCTAGCGTTAGTAAAACAGAACACGACCCTCGTGTTTCTTCTTCAGAACACGATGCGATTCGTCGTGTTCAAAAAGATCAACGTGGACTCAAGATCCATGTTCACCAGGAGCCAGTCTCATCCTTTAATGGACAGGGGGTTCCATCTCTACCCTCACGCTCCGTGAGAGGTTCATCCCAAGTCTCTGACTTGCGGGAATTGCTGTCGATGTTCAACCGGCCGACGAATGTCGTTTTACTCGATAATCGACGACATCCTCACAGGAAGAAGACTTTAGAGGATGAATACATTGGAGTCACTTCTAACATGGTTGGTAAAGAGAAATCATCAACCCTTAGTTCCGACGAGTCAGAGACAGATCATTCTCCAAGCGTCAGAGAAATCGCTAACAAGTTTGAAGGAGTCTACCAACGCACTCGGACGCAAACAGGAGCCATTTCCCCTGTCAACTATCGGAGTTTTTCCGATGACGAACATTCAGCCATTGCAGAGTCCCAGTCATCAAGCTCTTTTGTTGAACATAAGAGCTTCGCTTATATGACGGGAACCCATGAAGATCTCGCGAAGAGACTTGATGAACAGGAGGCCATGCTCAAATCTCAGCAGGAGGCCAATGAACTCATGGCCATGTTGACTCAAATCGTCGCAGACAAGGCCAAATCTCAGGAGACAGATTCGCTGCTTAGGAAAGAATCTTCCCGGAGAGGAAAAGCGTCTTCATCCCGACCTCACATAAGCAAAGGGAAGGGAAAAGTAGTTGATGATACGACTTCTGACCAAGAAGCCCACAGCCTGGAATCTTCCTCTGATGAAGGAAGAGAGACTGAGAACGAGCAGAATCTTCAGTCTGCCAAAATGGAAGAATTGGAAGTCCGCCTCAAAGCCATTGCTAATAGAAGCGAGCTCCAAGATGAGGGAGTTATCAGAGCCTATCCTGCCGAATGGGATGCAGCCCCTTATCCTCCGACGTTACAAACTTTTGACGGCACGGGATCACCGAACCAACATATTTATCATTTCAAGTCACAGACTGGAAATGTAATATCAAACGATGCCATACTGGCTCGATTGTTCATTGGCACCCTCAAGGGAATTGCCTTCGAATGGTTCAGGAAACTGCCTGCGGGCTGTATCCAAAAGTGGACGGATCTAGAAAGACTCTTCCTGTCAAGATTCTTTGAAGAGGATACAGAAGTCTCCATCTATACCCTTCTCTCTACTAAGCAGAAGAAGAGGGAATCAGTCAAAGCCTTCGTCAAAAGGTTTCGAAATATGGCTTTGCGTTGTCCGACAGGTATGACACAGTCTACCCTAGTACAAACCTGTCGACACAATTTACAAACCGACCTCCTAGCTCGAATAGGAGTTGCAGAATGCCGTTCTTGGAGACAACTAATCTCTCAAGGCGAGCAGGCTCAAAAAATCATTGCCAGGATCAAAGCTGAAGAACAAAGTAGGCAGGATCAGCCCGAGCAATCAGACCAAGCCAAATCTTCTCCTGAGCAACCGGACCAGGCTCACGCTTCCCAGTCAGAAGGGAAAGATACTACAGCCACTGAAGTCAATCCTTTTCAGTAGGATGGCGGGTCCAACAACTATCATGTTAACAGTTACCTCTGATAGTCAAACTCATCAGATAATGGCCTACCTGGTGATGTGATTCTATTCCGACTTCATGGATAGTGCCCCACTAGGTGATGTGCCTTGTCTAACTCTTTTTCTTCCCCTGCTAAATCTTCATCAAGACTGGGGGTTGGTAGGTCCACAAACTCGTCAAGTTAACACCACACCTCTGACGACCAAATCAACTTATCGACTCTCTCCAATTGAGCGATAAGTTCTCAAAATTGCTTCCATAGCAATATCTTTCTTGTCACGTTAACACTACACCTCTGACAAAATCAACTTATCGACTCTTTCCAATAGAGCGATAAGTTCTCAAAATTGCTTCATCGCAACACAAATTTTTGTCACGTTAACAATACACCTCTGACAAAACCCACTTATCAATCCTCGTCAATAGGATGATAAGTCCCCAAAGTTGCTCCAATCGCAACACAAAATTTTGTCACGTTAATAATACACCTCTGACAAAACCCACTTATCAATCCTCGTCAATAGGATGATAAGTCCCCAAAGTTGCTCCAATCGCAACACAAATTTTTGTCATGTTAACAATACACCTCTGACAAAACCCACTTATCAATCCTCGTCAATAGGATGATAAGTCCCCAAAGTTGCTCCAATTGCAACACAAATCCTGTCAAGTTAACACCACACCTCTGACAAAATCAACTTATCGACTCTCTCCAACAGAGCGATAAGTCATCAAAATTGCTTCCATAGCAATATTTTTCTTGTTACGTTAACACTACACCTCTGACAAAAATCCACTTATCGACTCTCTTCAATAGAGCGATAAGTTCTCAAAATTGCTTCCATAGCAATATCTTTCTTGTCACGTTAACACTACACCTCTGACAAAATCCACTTATCGACTCTCTTCAATAGAGCGATAAGTTCTCAAAATTGCTTCCATAGCAATATCTTTCTTGTCACGTTAACACTACACCTCTGACAAAATCCACTTATCGACTCTCTTCAATAGAGCGATAGATATCTTTCTTGTCACGTTAACACTACACCTCTGACAAAATCCGCTTATCGACTCTCTTCAATGGAGCGATAGGTCCACAAACTCGTCAAGTTAACACCACCCCTCTGACGACCAAATCAACTTATCGACTCTCTTCAATAGAGCGATAGGTCCGTAAAATACTGTTATGTTAACATAACACCTCTAACAGTCAACCCCCCAATGAACTTGTTAATTCTTTCGGTGTTTCAAGCTACACAGGAAGAAATGACACCAAAAATCCATGCCTTCACGCATGGGGGACTTTATCTCGATCCCTAATTAGAGATAAGTCTGCATCTAACACATGCTGCCGGGTAGCCTATTCCCGCAATAATAGCAAAGCCTACGTATTCAATATCGTAGCAGGTCGTTATTAATAACGCCAAAATCCATGCCTTACACGCATGGGGAATTTTATCCTGAATCCTAAGTAGGGATAAGTCAATGTCTAACACACGTTGCCGGTTAGTCTTTTACCGTGAAAAGGACATCAAAATCCATGCCTCACACGCATGGGGGACTTTATCTTGATCCCTAAATAGAGATAAGTCTACGCCTAACACGCGTTGCCGGTTAGTCTTTTACCGTGAAAAGGACATCAAAATCCATGCCTCACACGCATGGGGGACTTTATCTCGATCCCTAAATAGAGATAAGTCTACGCCTAACACGCGTTGCCGGTTAGTCTTTTCCCGTCAAAATGACAAAGTCTATGTATTCAAAATCATAGCATCAAGACTAAGAGAGTTCATTCTCTTAGCACAACGTTACATGTGGAACGGACCTAGATGATTCACATGCTAGCCCGACTCAAACGGTAGTCGGTAAAGGCTTATCAAATCCGTTGATGGCTGAGGGTTTGCCAAAAATCCTACGCACATTTGCAGGCCCATCAGCTTAATAGATGTGAGTCGAGACTTAAAACAGATGCGCCAAAGACAAGTCTCAAAGACTTAGTCAAAAATGCACGGAAGCCACTTCCATGTCTTAAGTCAAAATGTTGACCCGCGATGCAAAAAACCAAACGCCGAGGTCACACCTGTGTTCCAAATTCAACATGCAACGGTGAAACCCGCATCTCAAGTTCAAAATGCAGGGTCCACCCCCACATTCCAGAAGCAGGATTATGGCACATACCTTCACACAGGTCCTGCATGGAAAATCCGTTCAACCAAGCTGCTTTCGAAGCGAGTGCAGAGAACAACTCCTTTGTGACAAGGAATCAACAGCTCCAAGATCAGAGTTGAGATCCAAAGTATTCCGAAAATTCGTCCCAGTCAACCGCGAACTTTCGAAAACTTTGGAGGGGGTTCTGTAGGCTGTCTAAAAATCACAATAGATAGTTAATCCCTCATCAAACACCGATGATGGAAGTTATAATCTGACGACTTCCAGAAGGCTACAATTTGAGGACTTTCACGTAGAAGGTTACAATCTGACGACCTTCACAACAACTAATGAAGGCCCCAATTCAACAGCATTCACAATCAACATCGGGAGTTACAACCTGACGACTCTCATATTTTCAAGGAGCCAAGACGAAGATTACAAGAGGACGATCTGTGCAAAGCTCTAGCAAAAGAGACTACAAATTGACGGTCTCTTCATATTAAAATGCAGATATCTCTCAAACCGTAAGGAATTTGGCAAAACGGAGGAAGCGAACCGAAGCCTTCGGCTAGGTTCGGATGGCCCCGTCTCGTCGAGATAGCCGATTTTCATATATAATTCGTCTAATTCCGACTTACGGTTTGAAAGTTATGACCTGTTCTTCGCAGCAAATTATGTTCTGAGGTCCGTCTGCAAGACTGGACTTCATCAGAACATTGGACTTAGCCTGAAGCCCGCCAAGCCCGCCTAAGGTTCGCCTCTGCATTACAGAGTCAAAGCGCACATGCTCAACTCTGCGTTTTCAACATCAAAACGCAGAGTTAATCGCTAAAACAGCACAACTGTGCGTTTTCAGCCTTTAAACAGGCTCAACTCTGCGTTTTCAATCTAGAAACGCAGAGTTAATCTTTAAAACAGCACAACTGTGCGTTTTCAGCCTTTAAACAGGCACAACTCTGCGTTTTCAGCCTAAAACGCAGAGTTCATCTCTAAAACAGCACAAACTGTGCGTTTTCAGCCTTTAAACAGGTCAACTGTGCGTTTTCAGGCCAACTGTGCGTTTATGGGCTCAACTGTGCGTTTTTAGCCTGAAACAGGCCAACTGTGCGTTTACAGGCCAACTGTGCGTTTACGGCTCAACTGTGCGTTTATGGGCTCAACTGTGCGTTTTTAGCCTGAAACAGGCCAACTGTGCGTTTACAGGCCAACTGTGCGTTTACGGCTCAACTGTGCGTTTATGGGCTCAACTGTGCGTTTTTAGCCTGAAACAGGCCAACTGTGCGTTTACAGGCCCAGCTGTGCGTTTTCAGCCTCAGCTGTGCGTTTTCAGCCTCAACTGTGCGTTTTCAGCCCAGCTGTGCGTTTTTCAGCTCCAGCTGTGCGTTTTCAGCCCCAGCTGTGCGTTTTTCAACCTCAACTGTGCGTTTCAGGTCCAGAAACGCACAGTTCGAGCCCAGAACGCTGTTTTCAGCGTTTAACTCGTTCAAGCACGATTTGAACGGTTCCAGAACCGTTTTCTCCCCAAGATTTTAGGGGATCACTACCCTATCATGGAGAGATTTATGGGGAGCAGTTAGACCCCATTAAACCCTCATTAAGGAGATATTTAAGGGGGCGGTTATACCCTTAACCCCCTATAAATACCTCAAAACTCAACTGAGTTCGGATCCTCTTTTTTTTTGGAGGGGGGAGCTGACTTTTTGGGGATCCTTGATCGAGCATCTTGCCGCGTTCTGCAGCAACAAGGAGTTTTGGAGACCAGCAACAGGAGCTTCTTCCTTGGCTTATTAACCGAACTTTCGGTTCAAATCAACTCTTTTTCAAGAGTTCAAACTCGTTCAGAGTTATCAACTCGATCAGAGTTCAAAACTTGCTCTGCAAGTTCTTCTAAAACTCGTCAGAGTTATCAACTCGATCAGAGTTCAAAACTTGCTCTGCAAGTTCTTCTAAAACTCGTTCAGAGTTATCAACTCGTCAAGAGTTATTTCAAAACTTGCCACGCAAGTTCTCCACAGCGTCAAATCGTGAGGAGAAGACATCGTTCCAGTGAATCAAGACGTTCGGATCGTCAACGAGAAGCAAACTCGACGCGAGCATTCGAGGGAAGCATCTCCTCGCCACCATGAAGAACCCAGAATTAAACAAAGGGGAGAATCAAATTCATTCTCCTCTCTTTTGTAATCGGAATCCAAATTGTAATTGATTTTGAGAGAAATACAAGTCAATTTTTCTTTCACTGTCTTTTTACTTCAAATTTTCCAACAAACAGGCCCATAACTTAATTGAATAAATTAAGTATACCAAAGTGGACCCATAACTTAATATGAAAAGCCGAGGCTTAACCATAGTGAACACGGAGTTCGCTTGACTACGAACGCTAGGTTCGTCTGTATTGAGTACGAGACTCTCCTAAGAACGAACGCGAGGTTCGTCTGAAAAAGAACGCGAAGTTCGACCTGAGGATGAACGCGATGTTCAATCTTTGAGAATGAACGCGAGGTTCGTTTGAATCGAGCGCGAGGCTCGCTTGAGAACGAACGCGAAGTTCATTTGAATCGAGCGCGAGGCTCACCTTAGAATGAACGCAAGGTTCGACTTGAATAGAGCACAAGGCTCACCTTAGAACGAACGCGAGGTTCGACTTGAATTGAGCGCGAGGCTCTCCTGAGAACAAACGCGAAGTTCGTTTGAATTGAGCGCGAGGCTCACCTTAGAACGAACGCAAAGTTCATTTGAATTGAGCGCAAGGCTCACCTTAGAACGAACACGAAGTTCGTTTGAATTGAACGCGAGGCTCACCTTAGAACGAACGCGAAGTTCGTTTTAAGCTTTCAAACTTCGCCAAAAATTGAGGTAACCACCTCCTTAATTCCCGCACATTTTTACGCACGAACCCTTAGGGTTTCATTCTGAAACCGCCGCCGCCATTGCTCCTGCACCCAAGGTCGAAACCCTAGGGTTTCCTGACGCCGCCATCACCGTCGGAGTCGAAAGCGAGGCCGCCAGTGATACTTCGCCGGCGAGGAGCACGGGACCGACGACCAAACAAAATAAATCCAAAAATTCCTCGATTCTATTTCAAAACCAGATCCAGAATTGAAAAAAATGAATTTTCTTGATCCAGATCCAAGAAAAATTGAAGAAAAAATCCAAAAAATTAAAAAACCAGATCCAGAATCGAAAAAAATGAATTTTCTTGATCTCAAATAGTAACAAATAAAAAACATTACTGTTCATCCGTGAACAGTTCTTAAAAAACACAAATTAAGATCAAAGAACCCTAATTTTAATCTTAGTTCATCCGTGAACAGTTCTTAAAAAACACAAATTAAGATCAAAGAACCCTAATTTTAATCTTAATCTCTTAGAACAAATCATAAAAAACACAAATTAAGATCAAAGAACCCTAATTTTAATCTTAATCTCTTAGAACAAATCACGGTGGCTTTGATACCACTTGTTGGATCTAAAATTTTAAGATCTAAATCTTAAAGCCATGATTAATTCAAAGAGATTAACAAGAATCAAAAGGTGCGAAAGCATATAACTGAATCCATTGAGGAAAACTTGATTAGGGTTTTGATGATCTTCTAACCTTAGGGTTTCTCCCTTATGGATCTCTTTAGATGGGGATAAGAGAATGAGAGTGGTTAACCCTAGATTAGGGATCATAACCTCATATATATAGGTGTTATACATTTGTAATTTGGCCCCTCATCAAATTATAATTACAACCTGGTATCTGCATGTCACGCCCCGCTTCCCAAAATACCAGGGAATCGGGACGCGAGCAAGCCCGCGACGTATTAAACTGAGAAGAGATAAGTGCTAAACCCCGTCTTCTCAATCTAATACGCTAAGCGTCAAGAAATACAAACGAAGGCACAGGTCCCCGATCACAGTAATGAGAATATAATAAACAACTCAGAACCAAAAGATACATATCACAACTGAAATGATCATCCAGACATAATATTCGGGCCAAACATGCCCTTATACAAACTATCTGAATGAAATACTTGAGAATATAAAATACAATGATCAGGCGAAAAAGGAAATGCTACGAAAATAAACTGAAAGGAATAACTGAGCTTCAACTCTTCTTCTGCTTCGTCTACATGACACTCCTGCTGAGAATACTCGGCTCTGGCGCGTCTCCAAGCTGAACCTGTTCTTCTTCTAAGTCTGACGTACACCAGAAAAAACAGGTGTACGTCAGGTGCATGGCGCACGACAAGACCCGGCCCCACAAAGAAAATAGAACGAACGGAAACACAAGCGGAAAACGATACGAAAATCGAAATAACAAAAGAACGTGCAACTGGTAATCTAACAAAATCAACATGCAATCCACATGATAATCATAAGATCCCGTAAATCATTCAGGTAACAAAAAACATGCAGCTAGCGATCAGAACAATCATCCAAGTACAGGGTTATACACTAGATGGAATAATACTAAAATCTACAACTCGAGACGTAGTACGGTCGAGCGCGAAATAATCCAAACAAGGAAACCCTCATGTATATACCATATGTCTCAAATTGTAGATATTAAATATTAACCACGGTCTATGTATGGAAAGAAATACAACCGATTACATCTCACAAGAATCCATAAATCCTAAACCAAAATGACGATACGATTCACCTTGACTCAACAACCAACCACAGTGCGACACCATTACTGGTAACAAGTATTCTATAACAGGTCACTGTCACATCTCACACAGAGCCAATGCTCATATCACCGGATAATTGACTGTTCACAAATCCCCTACGTGCATCCAATCCCGCTACACATGCGGCCAGAAGGACTACACGTAAACCGTTTCTGCCTGGTTCGAACTTAAACAAGAACCGCGGTGACGAAACGATTTCACTAACTAAAGGTGATGTACACACTTCACTTTAGCGCCTACAAACCAACCCCGGTGGCGACACCAACCACCGGGAGCGCGAGCCCTGGAAGATACCATCAAAGCCTTATCCGATCACATGAACTCAACTTCCCCATCCCAACTCTCTTGTTTTTGTAAGCTAACATATACACAGGTTTCTAAGTCTTAACAGAAACACCAGGCCACACTAGTCATGAATTTCTAACGGTTCTCAAGCATAACAAAGAGTAATAAATGCACTAATTATATACAAAAGGATCATATCAATCACATAATTAAAATTAAGAACATAATCATGAAAAATCCATAATAATCATTTTTCTAAAATAAATCCTTTAAAATATTTATAAATGTCTTAAATAAGTTCCTTTTATAAAACTTCTTAAATTACCGAAATATTCTAAAATTGATTAATTATTCTAAAATAAATTCTTTTACAATTATTGTAAAATAATTCTTTTGTCAAAATAAATTCTATTAATTTATTATAATTACTCTAAAAATGATTTTCACCAACATATTTATTATAATTATTTTAAAATGGTTATTTGTCAAATAAATCCTTTAAAATCATAAATTAATCTAAAATAATTTTATCTTATTTTATCTTTACAGTATCTATTATCACAATATTATTTTGTAATCGTTCGTCAAATAAATCAGTACAAGTCATCACAGTATATGTATTACAACCGTGATGATCATACGTTATTGTCCACAGTCCGTTTCGTTCACGACAGTTCTATACGTCATCGGTTCTCAGTCCAATATGTTCATGACAGTTCTGTATTTTAACAAATAATTATTCGGGGGGTACGAGTTCGTTATGCCGTAATAAATCTGTAATCAATCTAAAATTATACTGAGCAAGAATAAGGATCTTGCCAAGCAACGATTAATTCAGCGCGGATCTAATGAATTGATGACGAGTCAAAAGAGTATCGGGATCTTGCAAGCAACTGATTAATTCAGAGCGGATCTAAGAATGAATGATAAGTCAAAGAGTATCGGGATCTTGCTCGGGTTTTTGTCGAACGATTCGACGTTGACGACACAGATCTGATCTGAGCGCGGGTGGAACCACGGCGCGCGAACTCGGGTCGACGTCGGGCAGGCGGCCCGTGACGGGCAGCGGCTCGCTGACAGAGCGGGCCTGCTCCGCTGCGAGCGGCGACGAGGTTCGACGCGGCGCCGCTCGAGGGCGCCGGCGAAGGCGGCGAAGGAGGAGGAGGAAGAGGAGTTGTGGAGTGGTTATGGGGGTGGCCTGGTGGTGACTGTAGGCGCGGAGAGGCTGGAGACGAGGTCAGGTCGCGGCTCAGGCGCAGAGGAGCGGCTGGCGGCGAACAGGTGGTCAAGGCGGTGGGCTAGAGGTGGAGCACGCGGAGGCGTGAGGGCAGTGGAGGGGAGGAGCTAGGGCGGAGGAGAGGGCGGCGGAGAGGGGTACAGGCGGGTCCGGCGGTTCGCGTCGGGGCAGGCTGGGCGACGGCGGAGGAGAGCAGCGTGCGACGGAGGGATGAGCGGGAGAGAGGCGAGCAGAGCAGCGCGAGGCGTGAGCGGCGGCGACTGGAGGAGAGGTCCGAGGCGAGGTCGGAGGGGGTTCGTCGGCGGCGGTCGTGGTCGGGGGCTCAGCGGAGACGTCGGGTCGGAGGCGGAGGGCGGAGCTGCGGAGGGCGGCTGTTGCTGGTGGGTTCTCGTGCTGGGATCGAAAGAGAGAGAGAGAAAAAGGAGGAGAGAGAAGAGGAGAGTGTACGAAGAGAGAGAGAGAGGGGTGAGGTTTTTATAGATAAAAAATTGAATAAAAAAATTAAAAAAAAATAAAGTAAAATATTGTAAGATGATTCGCGTGCGGCCGAAATTTTTGAAAAGAAGAGGAGGAAGAGAACGGGGTTGTTGGGATTTGTCCGCGGGAGCAAAATAATGTTGGAGTATTTTCAAATAATTTCAGGTATTTAAACGAAAATAATTAAAATAAATAATTTCGGGTACTTAAAAATTAAACTAATTAGATAATAATTATCTACAAATAAAAACGTACATGTTGAGCTAATACAACAGTTGATACGAAACTGTTGAAATATACCCATATTGTACAATTAAAAGGAAATAATTAATAATAAAAATATATTTACTTACATTTAAAATCAAATAATTATGTGACAATTATCTACACGATAAAACGTACCAGTTATGCTAATACGACAGCTGATACGTAATAATACAATAATTTACACAAATAATACGTAATTAATAATACAGTGTATTATACAAAAATATACGTAATAATAATAATATTATGACGTATTATTTAAAATAATATGTAATAGTATCAGTAAACCAACGGATAAATTCCAGAAATTTTTATTGCACTAAATTAATTTATAAATATAAAAACCATTTAAATAAATATAAAACTTAGACTTTAAATCATAGAAAATTCTAGAAAATCGAGAAAAATACAAATACTCTTTTAAAAATCATAATTAAATATTTTAAAATACCAAAAAATTATTTTAACTAATATCAAAATTTTACGGTCATTACACTGCACATATAACCCCATGATTTATTTAAATACCCATTAACCCAAATTAATTGATCACTTTAGTGGGTTATCCTGAAGGATAGCAATACACACAGATTAATCATATGTGCCCACAAATAGATTTAATTAGATTTAAATCCAACACCAAAATGCAATGCGTCCATCAGTAGCTTCCCAAAATCATATGATGGGAAATGCTTCTTCTTGATGCTTTAGTATCTCTCCCCTTTGCGATTCTACATTAAATCTTAGGTTAGGGCAGTCACAAGGTGTTGCATGATCATTCTAGTTCCCAGTTTTTACATTAGGGTTACAGGGGAAAGAAAGGGGAGTTGATCAGAAACTAATCAGATAAAATAATATATAATCAAATAAAATATATATAATCAAATAAACCAAAGTTGGTTAATTACAGCAAACACATTTGAAGATTCATAACAATTGGCATTATCTTCTTAGTGTCATCCGAAAATAGTAGCTGAACCTGAAAAGGGTTGAGAGTTCGTTCGTGCATACACATCAATTTTCTCCCAAAGAGCACAAGCTTGTAAAAGATCTTCAGGTGGAATTAATTCTGTAACAGCAGGAAGAATGATTAAGCAAACTAAAAGAATAAAAAATAGATTAACAAATTTAAAGCATACATACACGTCCCTCTAGCACGATTAAAAAGACAGTAAATATCTATCACCGCCATCATTCCTCCAGCTCTCTCAAGTGGATTAGGAGGGGTTGATCAGAGACTAATTAAGGGATTAGGGGGAGAGAGAAGAGAGGCCGATAGTGTACTCGACGTAGAGAAAGACTATAATCGAGGGGGAGCGGAGGAATTCTTCAAGTAACTTGCGACTTCTGAGGTTTCTTAATTTCTCCTGATCCTTACTGATGCCTAAAATCTGATAGTTTAGGAGAAGATCGAAGAGAAGGTTTGTGGACGATGAGGCTAATACTGCGTTGTTGGAGGAAATTCCTAACGGATGAAACAGAGAAGGGAAGAACGAAGATTTAGGACTTCACATCTTCTGATTTCTGAGTAATTAAAGAAAATACGTTTGTTAAGTTCATGAAATAAAAGATTAGGATAACTTTGTTATATTTATAATAGGTGAAGGTGCTACAGTGCACGGGGCCCACATGAGATTTTAAAATTAAAATTTTATGTGGGCCTCATGCACTGTAGCAGGAAAGGTGGTGTGGTAGAGGGTGTGCCCCTAGTGTCTCTCATATATATACATGAGGAAATGTTTTCCTAAGGTGACACATTAGATTCCCACCTAAGGACGCGGCCTAAAATCACATCATTCCCTAATTGTTTTTTATGATCCGCTTCGTTGAACTTGATTTATACATTCTTAAACCTAAACACACCAATTTTGGGGTGAACCCGTCGTGTTTTGACCCTTCATCCACTCACCGCAATTTTAACAGCTTCAAATGAATAAAACTTTTTGCACGGCTCAACGAAGGGTTCAAACACGACGGGTTCACCCCAAAATTGATGTGTTTGGGTTTAAGAACGTGTAAATCAAGTTCAATGAAGCGGATCGCAAAATTTTTTTAGGGAATGATGTGATTTTAGATCGTGTCCTTAGGTGGGAATCTAATGTGTCACCTTAGGAAAACATTACCCATGTACTTATGATTGTGTGTGTGTTGTAGTATATATATCATAATATATATATTATATATATATATATATATATATATATATATATATAATATATATATATATACTATCTATATATATATAATATATTATACTCTAATATATAGAGGAGAGCAAGAGAGAGAGAGCGAGAAATGGTATGCTTCAGTACAATCAACAAATTTTGTGCTTATAGTAAAGGTTCTCATTCCTCTACCTACTCATTCCAATTACCAACCACCTCTCCAACCACATTGAATGTGCGACCCCGATTTCAATGAGTGGGGAGGGGAATATGTCAACCTACAACTACAGCACAAACACTTGTTGCCTTGGTACCAAGATCATTATTTCTCTGTATTATATACTATATATATACTAATATAGGGAGAGGTTCTAATAAAAACCTAGGAGAACTAAAAACCAATCCTAACCCTACATTCTGATTTCATCCATAATCCTAGATTCGACGTGGCAGAATTTAAATATAGACCAAATTTTAATACAACCGTATGACAATGTGAAAGAGGTAAAATTTGGAACAATTTCATTGCTTAATGGTGACTGATTACATCTGCGAACAATGCAGTACAAATTTAATACCACGTCGCGCTTTGATTACTCTCTCTTACCATAATAGTGCTTACACTTCTTTAATTACTCTCTCTCTTCTAACTCAGTTCCCGGATTCTCCTGTAAATCTCACTATTGAAGAAGCACAACAATCGCCCAATGAACTTTTTTTTTCTGGATTCACTGAAGTCATTCTTGCAAATCCAGTTACTTTTAGTAATTGAATCTGAATTTCACTCCAACTCGATTTGCTGCTCCATCTGGATGTTGTCAATCATTCTAACCATCCAAGTCAGAATAAGAAACTTATGGTAAAAAACAAGCTATAAATTTTATAACATGAAAAATTTCACTTTTTACAGCAAAAAGTTATGATTTTTATGGTATAAAAACAAAACACCTCACATAATGAATCTGGATTCACTCGCGTGAATCGAGATTCACTGAAGTGAATCTAGATTCACTCAATGCGTTTATTGACAGTAAAAACAAGCTGGATTCACTGCAGTGAATCGAGATTCACTGCAGTGAATCGGAGATTACTCATGCCATTTATAGAACGTGTTTAGATGCATTTTAGAGCAAAAAGTTATAATTTTTATGGTAAAAACAAACACCTCACATAACTGAATCTGGATTCACTGTAGTGAATTCAATTATTTAGGACAGCAAAAATCGGCGATTCACTGCTGTAGGGTGAAAATTTGATTCTTCCGAAGAAAGGGAGTTTCGTTTGTATTTATAAGAAAGCTTATTACAAACTAACAAATCAAATGTTTACAACAGAAGCAGAGGGAAGGCCCTCTTTGTTTTGTGTGGGGACTTTAGGTGGCGATAGGATGCCTCGCTCGGTGCTCGTGCCGAGTCTGCTTCCCTTGGACGATCCGATCGAAGTTGCTGCCGGAGCTTCGGTTCTCAAATGAGGGAGCCTTTGGCAAAGGTCCAGGTTCAACCTTTGGGAGATTAGCCCGCCGAATATGCGACAGCCAATCTCCTTCTTCATGCTGCTGAAGATGGGTTTTAACAGGCAAGGGATGACATGGGCCATCCCTTGATTCATGGGATTTGACCATGTGAGGGAGACAGCTTGACTGCTCCTTGAATTATGGGATGTGACCACACGTCGTTCGGAGACGTCCTGCTGTTCATTCGTACCGTCAGTGGTCATTCGAAGAGCTGTGCTCTGCATCACGCTACATAGGAGTGGGAAAGCCCCTCCTCGTATGCGTGACAACGGCTGTCAGATGCTTGCGTGGATCTGACCAACCACCGAGCGTCGGCGGCTCTCATCCCTTCGCCTGAACAACTGAGGTGAGCCGCATTTATGAGGGTGCAGGCTGTTTCGGCGCCTGTCCGCTCATTCGTACTGTGGACGGCCATCTGACGGGCCTGGAGTATCGTGCCCTCTCCCTTGATTTGTGGGATTTGACCACTGATGTAACTGTTCCCATACTCCAAGTGGGCAGTTGACAGTGAGCTGGCGAGTCTGCAGCTTGGGTCTGCAGGCGAGCTTAGGACTGCAGGCAGACTTGGGTCTGCAGGCGAGCTTGCAGGCGAACTGGGTCTGCAGGTGAGTTTGGGACTGCAGGCGGACTTGGGTCTGCAGGCGAGCTAGCAGGCGAACTGGGTTTGCAGGCGAGCTCAGGTGCGCAGGCAGACTTGGGTCTGCAGGCGGATTTGGGACTGCAGGCGAATTTCGAGTTGCAGGCGAGCAGGCAGACTTGGGTCTGCAGGCGGATTTGGGACTGCAGGCGAATTTGAGTTGCAGGCGAGCTCCTGAGCATGGATTGAAGAATAGGCCGTAACTTTCAAACCGTAAGTCGGAATTGGACGAATTATATATGAAAATCGCCTATCTCGACGAGATGGAGCCATCCGAACCAAGCCGATTCGCTTCCTCCGTTTTGCCAAATTCCTTACGGTTTGGGAGATATCTGCGTTTTCCCCTTTTTCGCTATTTCGGGTGAGGTTTTAGCAGTTTTGTTCTGAACTTCTCTGATAAGGATTTAAAGGCAATTTTTATTGCCTACAAAACCCCCTCCAAAGTTTTCAGACCTGAATCAGGCCGCATGGGGTCTGGAACACTTTGGATATGAAGTCCCGTAAAGTGATCCCTGCTCTTCACTCGCAGCTGATGATCGCCTTCTAGGATTTTGAGCAAACCCTCAGCTATCAACGGACTTGATTTGTCTTTACCAACTGCCGTTTGAGTTGGACTAGCCATGCTCTTGCCCTTAGCATGGTAAGTTGTCGAGGAGTCTCTCTTAGGCTCAATGCTAAAATTTCTCCTCTATCCTTAGCCTTTCGAGGCGTTTGGATTTAAGGGAGCAGTTTAACCTCGTATACCAGTCGGAGGGTAGGAGCAGTTTAGACTCATGCACCAGTTGGAGTGTAAGGGGGCAGTTTAGACTCATGCACCAGTTGGAGTCTAGGGGGGAAGCTTATCTTAGGGCAAAGATGAAGACGAACCCTGATTTGTCTTCTCTTGGGGCAAAGACGAACCCTGAAATAGCAGCACATCGCATAGTAGGCCACTATCAAACAACAACGCCTTTTATGGGAAAGACGGTGCTGGGAGAATCAAATCGTTCAGGGACGTATGAGTGTGACGATTGATTGGACAACATCATTTGCGGGAATGATGGTGTCGGCTATCAGAGGTAATCGTTAACATGATAGGGATTGCCGCGATCGGAGCGACTTTGAGGACCTACCATCCTTTTGAAGAGGATTGGTAAGTTGATTTTGTCAGAGGTGACCGTTAACATGACAGTGGGGGTCCCGCCATCCTATTGAAGAGGATTGGCGGGGGATTGTGGCTTTGGTCCTAACTATCTGAAGGTTTGACCAAGTGGGAGTTTGATGCAGCCCACCTGAACTGCTAGTCTCGCCTGTTTTGAGCGGTTCGCCATAACCGGGAACCTGGCTCAAGAAGTGGGGCTCGCCTAAACTGTTAAACTTGCCTGATTTGAGCGGTTCGCCGAAACTGGGAACCTGGCTCAAAGAGATGGGCTCGCCTAAACTGTTAAGCTCGCCTGATTTGAGCGGTTCGCCGAAACTGGGAACCTGGCTCAAAGAGATGGGCTCGCCTAAACTGTTAAGCTCGCCTGATTTGAGCGGTTCGCCGAAACTGGGAACCTGGCTCAAAGAGATGGGGCTCGCCTAAGCTGTTAAGCTCGCCTGTTTTGAGCGGTTCGCCACGAATGGAAACCTGGCTCAAGAAGTGGGGCTCGACTAACTGTTAGGCTCGCCTGATTTGAGCGGTTCGCCGAAACTGGGAACCTGGCTCAAAGAGATGAGCTCGCCTCAACTGTTAAGCTCGCCTGATTTGAGCGGTTCGCCGAAACTGGGAACCTGGCTCAAAGAGATGAGCTCGCCTCAACTGTTAAGCTCGCCTGATTTGAGCGGTTCGCCGAAACTGGGAACCTGGCTCAAAGAGATGAGCTCGCCTCAACTGTTAAGCTCGCCTGATTTGAGCGGTTCGCCGAAACTGGGAACCTGGCTCAAAGAGATGAGCTCGCCTCAACTGTTAAGCTCGCCTGATTTGAGCGGTTCGCCGAAACTGGGAACCTGGCTCAAAGAGATGAGCTCGCCTCAACTGTTAAGCTCGCCTGATTTGAGCGGTTCGCCGAAACTGGGAACCTGGCTCAAAGAGATGAGCTCGCCTCAACTGTTAAGCTCGCCTGATTTGAGCGGTTCGCCGAAACTGGGAACCTGGCTCAAAGAGATGAGCTCGCCTCAACTGTTAAGCTCGCCTGATTTGAGCGGTTCGCCGAAACTGGGAACCTGGCTCAAAGAGATGAGCTCGCCTCAACTGTTAAGCTCGCCTGATTTGAGCGGTTCGCCGAAACTGGGAACCTGGCTCAAAGAGATGAGCTCGCCTCAACTGTTAAGCTCGCCTGATTTGAGCGGTTCGCCGAAACTGGGAACCTGGCTCAAAGAGATGAGCTCGCCTCAACTGTTAAGCTCGCCTGATTTGAGCGGTTCGCCGAAACTGGGAACCTGGCTCAAAGAGATGAGCTCGCCTCAACTGTTAAGCTCGCCTGATTTGAGCGGTTCGCCGAAACTGGGAACCTGGCTCAAAGAGATGAGCTCGCCTCAACTGTTAAGCTCGCCTGATTTGAGCGGTTCGCCGAAACTGGGAACCTGGCTCAAAGAGATGAGCTCGCCTCAACTGTTAAGCTCGCCTGATTTGAGCGGTTCGCCGAAACTGGGAACCTGGCTCAAAGAGATGAGCTCGCCTCAACTGTTAAGCTCGCCTGATTTGAGCGGTTCGCCGAAACTGGGAACCTGGCTCAAAGAGATGAGCTCGCCTCAACTGTTAAGCTCGCCTGATTTGAGCGGTTCGCCGAAACTGGGAACCTGGCTCAAAGAGATGAGCTCGCCTCAACTGTTAAGCTCGCCTGATTTGAGCGGTTCGCCGAAACTGGGAACCTGGCTCAAAGAGATGAGCTCGCCTCAACTGTTAAGCTCGCCTGATTTGAGCGGTTCGCCGAAACTGGGAACCTGGCTCAAAGAGATGAGCTCGCCTCAACTGTTAAGCTCGCCTGATTTGAGCGGTTCGCCGAAACTGGGAACCTGGCTCAAAGAGATGAGCTCGCCTCAACTGTTAAGCTCGCCTGATTTGAGCGGTTCGCCGAAACTGGGAACCTGGCTCAAAGAGATGAGCTCGCCTCAACTGTTAAGCTCGCCTGATTTGAGCGGTTCGCCGAAACTGGGAACCTGGCTCAAAGAGATGAGCTCGCCTCAACTGTTAAGCTCGCCTGATTTGAGCGGTTCGCCGAAACTGGGAACCTGGCTCAAAGAGATGAGCTCGCCTCAACTGTTAAGCTCGCCTGATTTGAGCGGTTCGCCGAAACTGGGAACCTGGCTCAAAGAGATGAGCTCGCCTCAACTGTTAAGCTCGCCTGATTTGAGCGGTTCGCCGAAACTGGGAACCTGGCTCAAAGAGATGAGCTCGCCTCAACTGTTAAGCTCGCCTGATTTGAGCGGTTCGCCGAAACTGGGAACCTGGCTCAAAGAGATGAGCTCGCCTCAACTGTTAAGCTCGCCTGATTTGAGCGGTTCGCCGAAACTGGGAACCTGGCTCAAAGAGATGAGCTCGCCTCAACTGTTAAGCTCGCCTGATTTGAGCGGTTCGCCGAAACTGGGAACCTGGCTCAAAGAGATGAGCTCGCCTCAACTGTTAAGCTCGCCTGATTTGAGCGGTTCGCCGAAACTGGGAACCTGGCTCAAAGAGATGAGCTCGCCTCAACTGTTAAGCTCGCCTGATTTGAGCGGTTCGCCGAAACTGGGAACCTGGCTCAAAGAGATGAGCTCGCCTCAACTGTTAAGCTCGCCTGATTTGAGCGGTTCGCCGAAACTGGGAACCTGGCTCAAAGAGATGAGCTCGCCTCAACTGTTAAGCTCGCCTGATTTGAGCGGTTCGCCGAAACTGGGAACCTGGCTCAAAGAGATGAGCTCGCCTCAACTGTTAAGCTCGCCTGATTTGAGCGGTTCGCCGAAACTGGGAACCTGGCTCAAAGAGATGAGCTCGCCTCAACTGTTAAGCTCGCCTGATTTGAGCGGTTCGCCGAAACTGGGAACCTGGCTCAAAGAGATGAGCTCGCCTCAACTGTTAAGCTCGCCTGATTTGAGCGGTTCGCCGAAACTGGGAACCTGGCTCAAAGAGATGAGCTCGCCTCAACTGTTAAGCTCGCCTGATTTGAGCGGTTCGCCGAAACTGGGAACCTGGCTCAAAGAGATGAGCTCGCCTCAACTGTTAAGCTCGCCTGATTTGAGCGGTTCGCCGAAACTGGGAACCTGGCTCAAAGAGATGAGCTCGCCTCAACTGTTAAGCTCGCCTGATTTGAGCGGTTCGCCGAAACTGGGAACCTGGCTCAAAGAGATGAGCTCGCCTCAACTGTTAAGCTCGCCTGATTTGAGCGGTTCGCCGAAACTGGGAACCTGGCTCAAAGAGATGAGCTCGCCTCAACTGTTAAGCTCGCCTGATTTGAGCGGTTCGCCGAAACTGGGAACCTGGCTCAAAGAGATGAGCTCGCCTCAACTGTTAAGCTCGCCTGATTTGAGCGGTTCGCCGAAACTGGGAACCTGGCTCAAAGAGATGAGCTCGCCTCAACTGTTAAGCTCGCCTGATTTGAGCGGTTCGCCGAAACTGGGAACCTGGCTCAAAGAGATGAGCTCGCCTCAACTGTTAAGCTCGCCTGATTTGAGCGGTTCGCCGAAACTGGGAACCTGGCTCAAAGAGATGAGCTCGCCTCAACTGTTAAGCTCGCCTGATTTGAGCGGTTCGCCGAAACTGGGAACCTGGCTCAAAGAGATGAGCTCGCCTCAACTGTTAAGCTCGCCTGATTTGAGCGGTTCGCCGAAACTGGGAACCTGGCTCAAAGAGATGAGCTCGCCTCAACTGTTAAGCTCGCCTGATTTGAGCGGTTCGCCGAAACTGGGAACCTGGCTCAAAGAGATGAGCTCGCCTCAACTGTTAAGCTCGCCTGATTTGAGCGGTTCGCCGAAACTGGGAACCTGGCTCAAAGAGATGAGCTCGCCTCAACTGTTAAGCTCGCCTGATTTGAGCGGTTCGCCGAAACTGGGAACCTGGCTCAAAGAGATGAGCTCGCCTCAACTGTTAAGCTCGCCTGATTTGAGCGGTTCGCCGAAACTGGGAACCTGGCTCAAAGAGATGAGCTCGCCTCAACTGTTAAGCTCGCCTGATTTGAGCGGTTCGCCGAAACTGGGAACCTGGCTCAAAGAGATGAGCTCGCCTCAACTGTTAAGCTCGCCTGATTTGAGCGGTTCGCCGAAACTGGGAACCTGGCTCAAAGAGATGAGCTCGCCTCAACTGTTAAGCTCGCCTGATTTGAGCGGTTCGCCGAAACTGGGAACCTGGCTCAAAGAGATGAGCTCGCCTCAACTGTTAAGCTCGCCTGATTTGAGCGGTTCGCCGAAACTGGGAACCTGGCTCAAAGAGATGAGCTCGCCTCAACTGTTAAGCTCGCCTGATTTGAGCGGTTCGCCGAAACTGGGAACCTGGCTCAAAGAGATGAGCTCGCCTCAACTGTTAAGCTCGCCTGATTTGAGCGGTTCGCCGAAACTGGGAACCTGGCTCAAAGAGATGAGCTCGCCTCAACTGTTAAGCTCGCCTGATTTGAGCGGTTCGCCGAAACTGGGAACCTGGCTCAAAGAGATGAGCTCGCCTCAACTGTTAAGCTCGCCTGATTTGAGCGGTTCGCCGAAACTGGGAACCTGGCTCAAAGAGATGAGCTCGCCTCAACTGTTAAGCTCGCCTGATTTGAGCGGTTCGCCGAAACTGGGAACCTGGCTCAAAGAGATGAGCTCGCCTCAACTGTTAAGCTCGCCTGATTTGAGCGGTTCGCCGAAACTGGGAACCTGGCTCAAAGAGATGAGCTCGCCTCAACTGTTAAGCTCGCCTGATTTGAGCGGTTCGCCGAAACTGGGAACCTGGCTCAAAGAGATGAGCTCGCCTCAACTGTTAAGCTCGCCTGATTTGAGCGGTTCGCCGAAACTGGGAACCTGGCTCAAAGAGATGAGCTCGCCTCAACTGTTAAGCTCGCCTGATTTGAGCGGTTCGCCGAAACTGGGAACCTGGCTCAAAGAGATGAGCTCGCCTCAACTGTTAAGCTCGCCTGATTTGAGCGGTTCGCCGAAACTGGGAACCTGGCTCAAAGAGATGAGCTCGCCTCAACTGTTAAGCTCGCCTGATTTGAGCGGTTCGCCGAAACTGGGAACCTGGCTCAAAGAGATGAGCTCGCCTCAACTGTTAAGCTCGCCTGATTTGAGCGGTTCGCCGAAACTGGGAACCTGGCTCAAAGAGATGAGCTCGCCTCAACTGTTAAGCTCGCCTGATTTGAGCGGTTCGCCGAAACTGGGAACCTGGCTCAAAGAGATGAGCTCGCCTCAACTGTTAAGCTCGCCTGATTTGAGCGGTTCGCCGAAACTGGGAACCTGGCTCAAAGAGATGAGCTCGCCTCAACTGTTAAGCTCGCCTGATTTGAGCGGTTCGCCGAAACTGGGAACCTGGCTCAAAGAGATGAGCTCGCCTCAACTGTTAAGCTCGCCTGATTTGAGCGGTTCGCCGAAACTGGGAACCTGGCTCAAAGAGATGAGCTCGCCTCAACTGTTAAGCTCGCCTGATTTGAGCGGTTCGCCGAAACTGGGAACCTGGCTCAAAGAGATGAGCTCGCCTCAACTGTTAAGCTCGCCTGATTTGAGCGGTTCGCCGAAACTGGGAACCTGGCTCAAAGAGATGAGCTCGCCTCAACTGTTAAGCTCGCCTGATTTGAGCGGTTCGCCGAAACTGGGAACCTGGCTCAAAGAGATGAGCTCGCCTCAACTGTTAAGCTCGCCTGATTTGAGCGGTTCGCCGAAACTGGGAACCTGGCTCAAAGAGATGAGCTCGCCTCAACTGTTAAGCTCGCCTGATTTGAGCGGTTCGCCGAAACTGGGAACCTGGCTCAAAGAGATGAGCTCGCCTCAACTGTTAAGCTCGCCTGATTTGAGCGGTTCGCCGAAACTGGGAACCTGGCTCAAAGAGATGAGCTCGCCTCAACTGTTAAGCTCGCCTGATTTGAGCGGTTCGCCGAAACTGGGAACCTGGCTCAAAGAGATGAGCTCGCCTCAACTGTTAAGCTCGCCTGATTTGAGCGGTTCGCCGAAACTGGGAACCTGGCTCAAAGAGATGAGCTCGCCTCAACTGTTAAGCTCGCCTGATTTGAGCGGTTCGCCGAAACTGGGAACCTGGCTCAAAGAGATGAGCTCGCCTCAACTGTTAAGCTCGCCTGATTTGAGCGGTTCGCCGAAACTGGGAACCTGGCTCAAAGAGATGAGCTCGCCTCAACTGTTAAGCTCGCCTGATTTGAGCGGTTCGCCGAAACTGGGAACCTGGCTCAAAGAGATGAGCTCGCCTCAACTGTTAAGCTCGCCTGATTTGAGCGGTTCGCCGAAACTGGGAACCTGGCTCAAAGAGATGAGCTCGCCTCAACTGTTAAGCTCGCCTGATTTGAGCGGTTCGCCGAAACTGGGAACCTGGCTCAAAGAGATGAGCTCGCCTCAACTGTTAAGCTCGCCTGATTTGAGCGGTTCGCCGAAACTGGGAACCTGGCTCAAAGAGATGAGCTCGCCTCAACTGTTAAGCTCGCCTGATTTGAGCGGTTCGCCGAAACTGGGAACCTGGCTCAAAGAGATGAGCTCGCCTCAACTGTTAAGCTCGCCTGATTTGAGCGGTTCGCCGAAACTGGGAACCTGGCTCAAAGAGATGAGCTCGCCTCAACTGTTAAGCTCGCCTGATTTGAGCGGTTCGCCGAAACTGGGAACCTGGCTCAAAGAGATGAGCTCGCCTCAACTGTTAAGCTCGCCTGATTTGAGCGGTTCGCCGAAACTGGGAACCTGGCTCAAAGAGATGAGCTCGCCTCAACTGTTAAGCTCGCCTGATTTGAGCGGTTCGCCGAAACTGGGAACCTGGCTCAAAGAGATGAGCTCGCCTCAACTGTTAAGCTCGCCTGATTTGAGCGGTTCGCCGAAACTGGGAACCTGGCTCAAAGAGATGAGCTCGCCTCAACTGTTAAGCTCGCCTGATTTGAGCGGTTCGCCGAAACTGGGAACCTGGCTCAAAGAGATGAGCTCGCCTCAACTGTTAAGCTCGCCTGATTTGAGCGGTTCGCCGAAACTGGGAACCTGGCTCAAAGAGATGAGCTCGCCTCAACTGTTAAGCTCGCCTGATTTGAGCGGTTCGCCGAAACTGGGAACCTGGCTCAAAGAGATGAGCTCGCCTCAACTGTTAAGCTCGCCTGATTTGAGCGGTTCGCCGAAACTGGGAACCTGGCTCAAAGAGATGAGCTCGCCTCAACTGTTAAGCTCGCCTGATTTGAGCGGTTCGCCGAAACTGGGAACCTGGCTCAAAGAGATGAGCTCGCCTCAACTGTTAAGCTCGCCTGATTTGAGCGGTTCGCCGAAACTGGGAACCTGGCTCAAAGAGATGAGCTCGCCTCAACTGTTAAGCTCGCCTGATTTGAGCGGTTCGCCGAAACTGGGAACCTGGCTCAAAGAGATGAGCTCGCCTCAACTGTTAAGCTCGCCTGATTTGAGCGGTTCGCCGAAACTGGGAACCTGGCTCAAAGAGATGAGCTCGCCTCAACTGTTAAGCTCGCCTGATTTGAGCGGTTCGCCGAAACTGGGAACCTGGCTCAAAGAGATGAGCTCGCCTCAACTGTTAAGCTCGCCTGATTTGAGCGGTTCGCCGAAACTGGGAACCTGGCTCAAAGAGATGAGCTCGCCTCAACTGTTAAGCTCGCCTGATTTGAGCGGTTCGCCGAAACTGGGAACCTGGCTCAAAGAGATGAGCTCGCCTCAACTGTTAAGCTCGCCTGATTTGAGCGGTTCGCCGAAACTGGGAACCTGGCTCAAAGAGATGAGCTCGCCTCAACTGTTAAGCTCGCCTGATTTGAGCGGTTCGCCGAAACTGGGAACCTGGCTCAAAGAGATGAGCTCGCCTCAACTGTTAAGCTCGCCTGATTTGAGCGGTTCGCCGAAACTGGGAACCTGGCTCAAAGAGATGAGCTCGCCTCAACTGTTAAGCTCGCCTGATTTGAGCGGTTCGCCGAAACTGGGAACCTGGCTCAAAGAGATGAGCTCGCCTCAACTGTTAAGCTCGCCTGATTTGAGCGGTTCGCCGAAACTGGGAACCTGGCTCAAAGAGATGAGCTCGCCTCAACTGTTAAGCTCGCCTGATTTGAGCGGTTCGCCGAAACTGGGAACCTGGCTCAAAGAGATGAGCTCGCCTCAACTGTTAAGCTCGCCTGATTTGAGCGGTTCGCCGAAACTGGGAACCTGGCTCAAAGAGATGAGCTCGCCTCAACTGTTAAGCTCGCCTGATTTGAGCGGTTCGCCGAAACTGGGAACCTGGCTCAAAGAGATGAGCTCGCCTCAACTGTTAAGCTCGCCTGATTTGAGCGGTTCGCCGAAACTGGGAACCTGGCTCAAAGAGATGAGCTCGCCTCAACTGTTAAGCTCGCCTGATTTGAGCGGTTCGCCGAAACTGGGAACCTGGCTCAAAGAGATGAGCTCGCCTCAACTGTTAAGCTCGCCTGATTTGAGCGGTTCGCCGAAACTGGGAACCTGGCTCAAAGAGATGAGCTCGCCTCAACTGTTAAGCTCGCCTGATTTGAGCGGTTCGCCGAAACTGGGAACCTGGCTCAAAGAGATGAGCTCGCCTCAACTGTTAAGCTCGCCTGATTTGAGCGGTTCGCCGAAACTGGGAACCTGGCTCAAAGAGATGAGCTCGCCTCAACTGTTAAGCTCGCCTGATTTGAGCGGTTCGCCGAAACTGGGAACCTGGCTCAAAGAGATGAGCTCGCCTCAACTGTTAAGCTCGCCTGATTTGAGCGGTTCGCCGAAACTGGGAACCTGGCTCAAAGAGATGAGCTCGCCTCAACTGTTAAGCTCGCCTGATTTGAGCGGTTCGCCGAAACTGGGAACCTGGCTCAAAGAGATGAGCTCGCCTCAACTGTTAAGCTCGCCTGATTTGAGCGGTTCGCCGAAACTGGGAACCTGGCTCAAAGAGATGAGCTCGCCTCAACTGTTAAGCTCGCCTGATTTGAGCGGTTCGCCGAAACTGGGAACCTGGCTCAAAGAGATGAGCTCGCCTCAACTGTTAAGCTCGCCTGATTTGAGCGGTTCGCCGAAACTGGGAACCTGGCTCAAAGAGATGAGCTCGCCTCAACTGTTAAGCTCGCCTGATTTGAGCGGTTCGCCGAAACTGGGAACCTGGCTCAAAGAGATGAGCTCGCCTCAACTGTTAAGCTCGCCTGATTTGAGCGGTTCGCCGAAACTGGGAACCTGGCTCAAAGAGATGAGCTCGCCTCAACTGTTAAGCTCGCCTGATTTGAGCGGTTCGCCGAAACTGGGAACCTGGCTCAAAGAGATGAGCTCGCCTCAACTGTTAAGCTCGCCTGATTTGAGCGGTTCGCCGAAACTGGGAACCTGGCTCAAAGAGATGAGCTCGCCTCAACTGTTAAGCTCGCCTGATTTGAGCGGTTCGCCGAAACTGGGAACCTGGCTCAAAGAGATGAGCTCGCCTCAACTGTTAAGCTCGCCTGATTTGAGCGGTTCGCCGAAACTGGGAACCTGGCTCAAAGAGATGAGCTCGCCTCAACTGTTAAGCTCGCCTGATTTGAGCGGTTCGCCGAAACTGGGAACCTGGCTCAAAGAGATGAGCTCGCCTCAACTGTTAAGCTCGCCTGATTTGAGCGGTTCGCCGAAACTGGGAACCTGGCTCAAAGAGATGAGCTCGCCTCAACTGTTAAGCTCGCCTGATTTGAGCGGTTCGCCGAAACTGGGAACCTGGCTCAAAGAGATGAGCTCGCCTCAACTGTTAAGCTCGCCTGATTTGAGCGGTTCGCCGAAACTGGGAACCTGGCTCAAAGAGATGAGCTCGCCTCAACTGTTAAGCTCGCCTGATTTGAGCGGTTCGCCGAAACTGGGAACCTGGCTCAAAGAGATGAGCTCGCCTCAACTGTTAAGCTCGCCTGATTTGAGCGGTTCGCCGAAACTGGGAACCTGGCTCAAAGAGATGAGCTCGCCTCAACTGTTAAGCTCGCCTGATTTGAGCGGTTCGCCGAAACTGGGAACCTGGCTCAAAGAGATGAGCTCGCCTCAACTGTTAAGCTCGCCTGATTTGAGCGGTTCGCCGAAACTGGGAACCTGGCTCAAAGAGATGAGCTCGCCTCAACTGTTAAGCTCGCCTGATTTGAGCGGTTCGCCGAAACTGGGAACCTGGCTCAAAGAGATGAGCTCGCCTCAACTGTTAAGCTCGCCTGATTTGAGCGGTTCGCCGAAACTGGGAACCTGGCTCAAAGAGATGAGCTCGCCTCAACTGTTAAGCTCGCCTGATTTGAGCGGTTCGCCGAAACTGGGAACCTGGCTCAAAGAGATGAGCTCGCCTCAACTGTTAAGCTCGCCTGATTTGAGCGGTTCGCCGAAACTGGGAACCTGGCTCAAAGAGATGAGCTCGCCTCAACTGTTAAGCTCGCCTGATTTGAGCGGTTCGCCGAAACTGGGAACCTGGCTCAAAGAGATGAGCTCGCCTCAACTGTTAAGCTCGCCTGATTTGAGCGGTTCGCCGAAACTGGGAACCTGGCTCAAAGAGATGAGCTCGCCTCCTCAATCTCAGCTGCTGAAGGGGTATCTTCGGGTGCAATTGTCAGTCTCGCTAATGCACCTAAATTCCTTCAAATCTCCTTGGTGTATCTAAACAGTCTTGCGAAGACGGTAGTTGAGTCCCTGATGAATGGCCAAGGAACTTTGAACTCCTTTCGACCTCTGCTGGAAGCAGGCTTAAACGGGGTCAGGAGTGTGGGCGAAACTCAATGGTTCGAACGCTGCTCAGAGATTATCCTTCGTTTGGAGGCGAAATTACAACGCTTCGAGACCATGGGCCATAGTGACCTTCAGCCGCAAATTATGTCCACTTTGGCTAGCCTTCAGGTCGCTGAAGTGATTCGCCGAGAGACGCTAGAACGGGACTTAGCTGAAAAAGAGCGTCAGATTGCAGAGCTTCGTGAGCGTAACACTCGGAAGCGAGAAGAACTAGAACGTTCAACTGCTTCTATGAATTCGCTTCGGGGCAGACTGGTTGAAGCTGAAGACGAAGTCCTATGATTGAAAGCTGAACTCTCCCGCGAAGAAGGCATTGTCAACATCCTTAGTACCCAGAATACAACTGGTACTTTGGAGTATCATGCACAATCTCAAGCTCTGGAAGATGCCAGAAAGGAAGTGGTGGCCATCGTCATACCCAGCGAGGATGAACTCCGAGCAAAGGCTGAAGCTATGGTGCGAGCTAACCACGAGGCGGAGCTAGCTGAACTCAAGGCTCAACTCATCTCTTTTGATTTAATGCATGAGTGAGTTTGGCTTCTGTAATGTTCTTTTGACAAGAACAAAGTTTGTTTTGTATCACTTTCTTTTGGTTCTTGAATAAAAAGTGATATTGACTTCTCATTGTTTCTTGCATTTATCATGTTTTGATTTTAAATACAAGTCACGAGAAATGCCTGAGATATATTCCTGACTTAGAATATACCTCCACAGTGGTTCTGTTGCAGAGAACTCTCTTTATTATTATTTAAGATAACTCTAGAAAGTTTCAAACTGCTGAGGACGAATACTCCCATAATAGGGTTGACTAATAGAATTCTTCCTGTGTTATGTTTTGCTTTAAACACTGAAAGAAGTCTATAAATGCTAGAGGTGTAGTTTTAACTTAGCAAGAGAGATATTGCGATCGGAGCAATTTTGAAGACTTATCGTTCTATTGACGAGAAGCGATAAGTTGATTTTTGTCAGAGGTGTGATTTTAACGTGACATAAAGAAATATTACGATCAGGGCAATTTTGAGGACTCATCGTTCTATTGACGAGAAGCGATAAGTTGATTTTTGTCAGATGTGTGATTTTAACGTGACAGGAAGAAATATTGCAATCAGGGCAATTTTGAGGACTTATCGTTCTATTGACGAGAATCGATAAGTTGATTTTTGTCAGAGGTGTGATTTTAACATGACACTTGTGGGGAAAGAATATTATAGCGTCTCATAGGGGAGAACTGCTATATGTTTTATCATCGGAGTGATGAGTTATAAGACTTGTGATTTGATCAAGATTTTGGGGGAGTTTATTACCCCACTGAAAACAAGTTATTGACAATGAGTTGGAGACTTATCATTCTATTTTTGAGAATTGATAAGTGGATTTTGGGGTGTAGTATTAACCCAATGAGAATTTGAATTCTGCTAAAGAGATACAGAGGTTTTGATTAACACTCCGTTAAGTGGGCTTACAAGTGCAAGTTCTTCGCTTAGAAGAATTGCAACGCTGGGGTAACCCTCGCGTTTGATGTTTGAAACGCGAGGTTCGGGCTTTCGTGACGTTAGCTAGAGCTTTGCACTTGTGAAATTTGAACGCGACTGTGAGCTTCGCGTTTTGGAGATGGTTGGGATTCACTTTCTAGAATCCTGTGCCATCTTAACAGCTTGGCGGCTGTTATAAATAGACCTGAACGGTCATGTCAAGAGTCACTTGACTCTCAAAATTTTTGACCGTTCCCAAGAACGAGAATTCTCGTTTGATTTTGGTGAAGTCTCTGACGAACTTCGTCTTCCTCGTTCGAGAGCATTTCTTCCAATTGACTGCATCAATGGCGCCTCGGAGAAGGGGTTCGAACTCCAAGAAAGTCGCCGGAGCGACTTCCGAAGTGCCGTCGGCTGAGGACGCCGGCGGTGCTCTTGTCCATGCGGGGACATCGTCGTCGTCACCGCTGCTGCGGGGGCTTCCCTGTCGTGGTGAGTGCCACCCGAAATAACTTGCCTTGGCAAGTTCTCTGAAAACCCTAGATGTCAATGAAAACGCGGGGTTTGTGATCCCATGTGGGTCTCGACCCTCGCGTTCAAGTTTTCCAACGCGAGGTTGACTCTCGTGTTTGAGGCTTCTGACGCGAGGCTCGACCTTCGCGTTGAAGATTTCTGTCGTGAGGCTCGACCTTCGCGTTGGAGATTTCGACATGAGCCTTTAACCCTTTATGTTTCAGGCTATGTCTTTATGTTGATAGCTCGTTTCTAGCCGCTAACTTCTGCTTTTGATTGTGCAGTGCTTTTCCTGAATGTGCCGCTTTCACAAGAGCATCATTTTGGATACATCGGGGGACTTGACGCGAATGAAATATTCAGTCTTCAGAACCAAATTCCATCGTGTACTCTTCCTGATTCAGAAAGAGCGGAAATGATTAAATTCCCTCAATGCTCTACTCTCAGGATTTTGATAACTGATTTAGACATGGAGACCCCTGCTGGTCATGCCCAGTTTCCTAAACCAGCGTTCATATTTGGAGATCGCATACCAGCTAATGATCATCTCACATGTATGGAAGACTCAAAGCTGCTGCGGAGAGTTGATAATCGCTTTTTATTTCTCCCTAGCATGAAGAGGATGTACCCTCTCTCCTACTTTCTGAATGTGAGCTGCCGTCGGGGCTTGACCTTTGACATAGTAAAAGAGAAGGAGGATGTGTCGCTTGGATTTGGTCGGCGAGCTCGTACGCAAATCGGGGGGCAACTAAAGGGGTTAAGACCTGGTTTGTTTGAGAAGAAGGAGCTGGTTCAGGAGATGCCACGTCCAGCGAACATCTTTATTCGCCAATTCCTTGCAACTCAGGGTGAATTCTCTACCCAGACGTTCAGATCTCCTGGATGGATCTGTTCCGGAGAAGGAGGTTGGTGGACCCGTATGGTTGACTTTGTTCTTGAAGAGCTTAAGGACTCGCTCACTCAATCGGGTCTCACAATTCCGGTGTTAGCTACACGACAGGGAGTCGTGCAGAGTCTTCATAATTTCTTCGCTATGTTGGAGAAATATAACCCTGACAGCTGCACATTCTTTACGCCTGCTGGAGAGTTAGGTTTTGCTCTTCATGAGATGCAGGCAGTGTCGGGGCTGTCGCTTGGAAAAACGCCCTACGAGGAGTTTATCCCCACCACCGAGGAGCTTTCCTTACTGAAGGTGGCGCACCCGGAAATTTATGCTACTTTCTGGGAGCTGATGTGCCACTTCCACATATGTGCCCAAGTCTTTGGGATGCGTGGAGGGGGCATTATGCATACCACGTGGGCAGACTACCTCTTTCAGAATTTAAACCGGAAAGATGTAGCCGTATCTCGGGTTGCTGTGATCTCTCGTAAGGATGCCAAAGCTCGAATTATAGCTTCCAGTGCTACCTATAAGACAGAGCATGCAGAGGATGATTTTGAAGCTGGTGCCGAGTTTGAAAGTTTTCACTACCAAGCCACAGTTCCTATCTCTGACACGGCTCTGCTTGCAGGCTTCTTCATGATTTGGTTGAAGCGGTGCGTAGTACCGTCAAGACCGATAGAGGCGATATTAGCTGAGGTCGTATACCCAGCTGTTTTGCTAGTGCATGGGAGACCTGTGAGTCTCCTTACTGCTATGGTTGGCTGTATCCAGAACGGCCTGAGGGTATTAACTTCAGAACTTCTCAGTGCTTCGGGAGTCAAAGCTGCAAAGAAGAAAACTGGGAAGGCTCCTCAACCACGTGTATCAGTGCCGTATACATATCTAATGGCCTGGTACGTGTTGCATTGCCCTCCCTTGATGACGGGAGTGCATGAAGTGGATGATGCTTATACTCCCTTCGTACAAAGATTGGAGTCGGCCACGTGGACTAGTTCTTATATAGTTAGGGCTCGATAGCTTCTATCCCGGGAAGATAATTACCGGGTTTTCTGCTGTGCTCCTAACTTTGACGGAGCTGATGTTGAGGATGCTCGTTTCATGGATTTGCTTTTTGAAGGCTCGTCTTCTTTGGAAGAGGGTACATTCAGCTGGCTTCTTATGATCAGGTTGGGCTACCTGGTCTATCGCTCACGGGAGAAGTGCGTAATCGAGCCTTACATGCCTTCTCGGTTCGCGAGATAGTTTGGATATAACCAACTCTATGTTGGCAATCCTAACCCGGCGTTAGCTCAGATTGGAAATTTATACGAAGGAGCTCGCGCATGGTACTTTTTCTTCGCCGGGGGAACCCATGCGCAATTCACTTTACCCCATTCACCACCCGGCTGCTCTACTGTTATGGATTTTCGCCAGTGGTTTGTTGAAGCTTCTCGGATTCCGGAATATGAAGTTTATACTTCATGTATAAACGAGATTCGGGAATTGTACCGTTCACGGAGTGGTTCTGCGAGTACTCGTCTGCCAGGGATGGAAGGGTACCTATCTTGTGAACAGGAAGCGATCGGAGCCGTTGAAGCTCCTAAGGACTTGTCTACAGTAGAACCTTCTGAAGAAGAGGTCCCTACGGGAATTGAAGAGGGAAAGCCCATTGATGATTCTCCTGAAGAAAAGACAACTGAGGAGATTCCTGCAGAAGAGCCTGTTCTTAAGCCTCGTTCTTTAAGGTCGGGTAAGAAGGCTCTTTCTGCTGCTGAGCAAGGCTGAGCAAGGTGAGTATGACAGGAGAATCCGTAAGCGGATACCTGTCATGGCCAAGAATTCCAAGAGGGCCAAAATAATGGGGGATGCGATGAAGTCTGCGCTCGTTGGGCGTTTCACTGATGGAGAGGACGAAATGCCTCAATCGATCCCCTCAGTTCCTGAAGACGATGGGGCTGAAGAGGGTCCTTCTTCTGAAGTTGCTCCAACACCTGTTCAGGATGATCATACGGATCCAATCTATCCAACTCTTCCTCCTCCACGCTCAGGAGCTCTGAAGAAATCAATTGATGAACTGGAACGTTGGATGCAAACAATTATTGGTATGATCAGTGTTGAGGGGGCTTCTCTTGAAGACTGTAAATCCATCTTGAGCCAATGTTTGGACGACATCAAGGCCAAAGGGGATGCATCCTGGACTGAGCACTGCCAGGGTGGGATCACTCTTTTGATGGCAGAATTGACAGCTTTCAGGGAGTTACAGCGCGCCAATTTAGATTCTGAAGTGGAGTCGGCTCTTTCCTTGGCGATAATCTCGAGAGCGCATCACCCAGGGAATCTTCGCAAGGAACTATCTGATAAAATAGCCCGTATATCAACTTTAAGGAAGCGACACTCTAAAGCATATGCTAAAATCAAACGTGTTGCTTCTGATATCCGTGATATTGAAGAGACTATCGCTCGATTAGAGGCCGAGTTGGACCAGAAGAAAGCTCAATTGGCCCACTATGAGGATGTCAGAAAAGAGCTTGAGCATAAAAGTGGCCAAATTTATACGAAATTTTGCCGTACACTCCACGCAGCTGAGCAGACTCGTAAAGACATTGTTGCTACTCTTCCTCTTGAAGCAGAACTCAGGAAGGAGATCGAGGGACAAGTCCGAGCGGCTCACCGGGAGAAACTCTTTGCCTTCAAGTCTAGGCTAAAAACCCTCAAGTTAATGAAGCCTGATGTTTAGCTCTTGACCTGTTTTTGATTAAGGGATTTTGTATCTTTTTCATTTTGTGTTTGGATTAACAACATTGAATGAAAACGATATCACTTTTGCTCTTTATCGTCTTTTTTTTTCTTTTGCTAAAATCTGACAAATACAAATGCTATCGAAATTCCCTTTATTCATTTAGAATAATTCAATTGAATTACAATCGTCAGAGGTGTAGCGTTAACATGACGAAATACAAGATAGAATTATACTATGAATGGGCAACCCCCAGCCTGATTTGGTTGGGGTTTAGGGGGCTACATGATTTACGGGAAGTATCTCTTAAGAAATTTCCCATTAATTGGCATCATGAGCCTGTCTCCTTCTTGATTGATGAGGCGGTATGCTCCGTTCGAATAGACTGATTCTATTACGAAGGGTCCTTCCCATTTAGGATTGAACTTCCCTTTGGTTTTGTGTGTCATCACCATGGGTCGTCTGTTGGCCAACACTAGATCGCCTTTCTTGAAGATCCGTTCCTTAACCTTTTTGTTGTAGGCTTTGGAAATACGGGCTTGATACAACTCTATCTGTTGTTGAGCTTGAAGTCGCTTGTCGTCTAAGGTTTCAAGTTCTTGCAGACGTCGTTGATGCTTTTCTTCTTCTGTTAGTCCAGTTGTGATAGGGACTCTCAGAGAAGGAATTTGAATTTCCAATGGTAGTACAGCCTCGCAGCCGTATACCAAAGAGAATGGCGTAGCTCTTGTAGAGGTCCTTACTGTAGTGCGGTAAGCCCAAAGACATTCACCCAGTCTTTCATCCTAATTGCGCCGGCTTTTAGAAATAAACTTTTTGAGAAGCTTCACTATGGTTTTGTTAAAGGCTTCTGCAAGACCATTTGCTGGCGGATAATATGCCGTGGATGCGACACTTTGGATTCTGAATTTGTCGCAAAATCTTTGAAACCCAAAGCCGACGAATTGTGTCCCGTTGTCGTGAACTATTCGCCTCGGGACTCCAAAACGGTAGATGACGTGATGTTTGACGAACTTGATCATGTTTGAAGTCTTGACTTCTTTCAACGGGATGGCCTCCGCCCATTTGGAGAAATAGTCGGTTACGGCTAGAATGAACCGGTGTCCCTTGGATGTCGGAGGGGAAATCGGTCCGACGATATCCATACCCCACATTTCGAATGGCCAAGTTGCCGATGTGGGGTGTAAGTTACCTGGTGCTTGGTGGATGAAATCCCCATGAATTTGGCACGCGTGACAACGTTTGGCATAGTCAACCGCGTCTGAAAACATCTTCGGACAATAATAGCCGATGCGTCGGAGGCGATCTCCTAACTTAGCTCCGGGCTGATGAGCTCCGCATATTCCACTGTGAGCTTCCTTGAGGGCCTCTTTTGCTTCCTTCCGAGAGAGGCATCGAAGCAAAACTCCATCATGCGATTTACGATACAGGACTTGAGAGACTGCGTCGTAATAGAATCGGAGGGCCTTTCGTTTGATAGAGGCCGCTTCCTTAGGATCCTCTGGTAGAATTCCATATACGGCATAGTCGATGTACGGGAATCGCCAATCCCTGGATTCAAACTCCATAGAAGTTGTACAGACTTCTCCTGACGGTGTCTCGTCTAAGTTTTCTTCTACAGGAATTTTAGAAAAGTATAATTTCCGTCCCGCGACTGGAATCGTTATTTCAGTCTTCGGTGGCAACGCTAATGAGGTTGCCAAGGAGGCTAGAGCATCTGCATAAGCATTCTGAGCTCGTGGCACGTATTCGATAAAGAAGCCTTCGAACTTTTGAGCCTGCTCTAGCACTGCGAAGTAATACGGGATCAAATCCTCATGACGTACTTCGTATTCTCCTCGGACTTGATTAACGATGAGTTGAGAATCACCGTAAGCCTCGAGGTGCTAAACATTAAGTTCTTCAGCAAATTGCATTCCTAATAGCAGAGCATTATACTCGGCTATGTTGTTGGTGCAAGGTTCAATTAAGGAGAATCCCCTTGGGATTACATGGCCGTTCGGAGAGATTGGCACTACTCCTACTCCCGCAGTGATCGCTCCATGAGGATTTGCTCTGGATGCACCGTCGAAGAATAACTTCCACACTTGCGTAGCTTCTTGAGTAACACAAGTTTCGGCGACTTCGTCAGGTAATTCCTCATACAACTTAGATGTTCCCGATACTGGATGATCGGCTAAGAAGTCTGCCAGTGCTTGACCCTTGACCACTTTTTGGGGCATGAACTGCATGTCGTACTGTGACAAGAGAATGGCCCATTTTGCAAGCCGGCAATTCAGAGATGATGGTTTCGTCATCAGTACTCTCAAAGGATTTACTTTGGAAATGACGTGAATTGTCTGTCCAACTAGGTAATGTCGCATCTTTTGAATTGCGAATACCAAAGCGAGACATTCTTTTTCGACCGGATTGTACCGATGTTCGGCTCCCATCATAGTCCGGCTCAGGTAATAGATGGCTTGTTCTTGACCCTGATCGTTGTTCTGGGCCAACAAAGCTCCAAGGGAATGATCCATGGCTCTCACATATAACAGGAATGGTTTTCCTGATATCGGGGCCACGAGAACTGGCGGTTGAGTAAGATATTTCTTAATCTCATCGAATGCTCTTTGGCACTCTCCATCCCAAACAAAGGATACTCCTTTCTTCATGAGTTTAGAGAAAGGTTGGCAACGCCCTGAAAGATTTGAGATGAATCTTCGAATGTAGGCCAGTCTGCCCTGCAAACCTCTGAGCTCTTTGAGATTCTTCGGAGGTGGCATGTCTTGGATGGCACGCACTTTTTCTGGGTCAAGAGAGATTCCTTTGGATGTAACAATAAATCCCAGGAATTTTCCACTTGAAACTCCGAGAAATGATTTTGTCGGATTCATAAAGCAGTATGTTTTTCATCGTCCGGGTGCATCTTGATTTGATTGTACCCAGAGAATCCGTCCATGAAAGACATCCTTTCATACCCGCAGGTGTTGTCAATCATAACATCCGTGATAGGAAGCGGGAATTCGTCTTTCGGACAGGCGGCATTAAGATCACGGAAATCGATGCATATCCGGACCTTACCGTTCTTTTTGGGGACTGGAACAATGTTAGCTACCCAATCTGGGTGTTGTTCTTCCCTCACAAAACCTGAGTCTATAAGCTTTTTAACTTCTGACTCAATTGATTCCATGATCTCTGGACGAAACCTACGTTGTTGTTGTTTAACGGGTTTTGCATCCGGATCAATGTTGAGACGGTGCACGGCAACCTTCGGGTTAAGGCCGGGCATATCTTCATAGTTCCAAGCGAAGACATCTACATATTCTCGGATGAGAGATATAAGGTCTTTTTTTTCAGATGACGACAAGTCTTCAGCTATGAATATGGGCTTAGGATCATGTTCATCTCCCATGTTGACCTGGATTACTTTATCTTCAGTGGGCGGTTCACGTTGTTCGAAACGCATATCCCACAGGATATTGAGACGCTTGATCCAAGGATCATCGGTCGATTCTAATAATTCCTCGTCACCCCCTGCGTCTTCGTCTGGATGACTTGTTGAAACCATGTTCACAGTCAAGTTTTTAAAGAGGGGTCCAACGCTGATGTCGGACTCGTATGACGATATTCCGGATGACTGGTCAT
>NC_033799.1:10887811-10903113 GCF_001876935.1 Asparagus officinalis | reverse complement strand
AGTATAAAGCGGTAGTTTTGTTTTTGCAAATATGCCCCTAAAACTATTCTTTTAAATCTTCATTATTTCTATGTTACTGACAATTTTTTTGCTTTAAAGTTCATGAAATACGATAAAAGACGAACTTCTGAAATTTGACTTAAGTTACATGCTGAACTCATTTAGGGAAAAAAAATGGCTGAGAAGAGTAAATATTCTACAAATTGCCAAAATTATGTAATTTACATGTTAAAAACAATATAAAAGGTATTTTTTAGAATAATAAACCCCCAATAACTGTCAAAATCAGAATAAACCTCCAATATTTTTTAGAATTGCAGAAATTTTTTAATAAGTTTCCACGCTTTACAGGTAACCCCATAAATTCGAACTAAAAACAATATAAAAGGTATTGTAAAAGTTATTAGTGATTTAGGGGTAAGTTATCCTAAAGATATTGGGGTTTCTCCAAAAGCTATTGCGGGTTAAGTGTAATTTACCTTTTTACCACTCGGGTTGGTAACCGCTCCAACTAATTATTATCGTAGGATTAAGTGGAGGGTGCAAGGTGTAAAATGAACACCAGAAGGGGAGGACTGACTTCTTCTTGACACTTGTACCGGTTTCGCTCGGTGCGTTTCTCGTGCTGTTGCCACCTGCAGGTGGTGATCTTTGCTTAACGTTAGGCAAATACTATTTGTGATCTAATTAATTATTTGTTGATTGATTTGGAACTAAAGAATAGCAGAGGAAGAAGAAAAGGAGCTTTGTACGCCTACAACTTGCTAATTCTCTTCATTAGTGAGTTGATTTTCCCCTTGATTGATTGCTTAATTTCTCTTTTTCCAGAACGTCGATCGAGGTTGCAGTGTGCCTACTACAGGTTGAGTTAGGTGGCTGTGCTCCTCGGTTCTTGTTTTCGCTGATATGTTCGGTCAGTCCACAACAATCAATCTTTTCCTTGGTATTGCGACTTGAAGAAAAATGTGGTAATACGCAAGGGCATAAATTTTAATTCTAGTTCTAGTTCTAATTGATTAACACGAACAAAAATTTATCCCGCAAAGGCTTATTCGTTACTGTCAGAAGATCTCCTTTTATAATGTCTTTGAGACAAACAACTTCTCTCATTCTTTTTGGTTGTAGAATTTGAACTTCAAAATGAATTCAATTTGAAGTTGAACTCAAAGCACACAAATGAATTTCTCTTATAATTTATACAACACTGAAGCTAATCACCACAAAGTTGCTCAAGCCATGAAGAGCTGAAAAACTTGTCGTAGAGAAAAGTAAGTCATTTATGGCATGACATATATAATACAATCTTATTAGAAAATATCAAACGGTTTTGGTTCATGACATTAAATGTGCACCAAATAAATGTCAATCATTGAATTATTAAACTTTGAGATTCATATACAGATTCAATAGTTGATATCTATTTGGTGCATGTCACGGACCATTTCATGGACCGTCCCGGCTAAATTTTTTCACAGTCAATAGCTCCCAACATTGCTAGCTAACCTTAAAGATTGTGAAGCGGATTGGATCCTGAGGGCACATTCTTCTTCTCTTCTTCAAAGCTAATGCCAAACTTTCTATGGCGCAAACTTTTGGAGTCTAATCCTCTTCTTCTTCTTCTGTCCATTCCAAATTCTTTGTTGGTGTTGGATATCTTGAATGATCTCACTGGAACAAGGAAAGGCCTCATATTGACAATTAGTATGAGAACTAGTGAAATAGCCAGTACGATTTTTTGGCGCTTCATCCGCTCACTGAAATTTCTTCTCTTCTTCACTTCTTTTGGGCTTCTCCGATCTTCTTCTTCTTCTTCTTCTTCTTCTTCTTTTTTTTTGGTGAATTTTGAGAAGAATCTTAGGAGATTGCTGGAAATATATAAAGTGACATGAGAGATGAGGTGAACAGTAGTAGATTTTGATTGGGGCCCGGGCAATAGAAGAGAAAAAATGATTGGAACTTTATGTGGAATGGAGGTTGTGATGAGAAGATAATGTGACTAGTATATGCTTGGTGAAATCAGAGAAAATTTCATAAGAATTTCTCTCAGTTTTCTACCCTCATATTAATCCATGGGTTAGTTGCGGATAGTCGGATAGATCCCTTCGTATTGTTGTTTTGAACTTATTATCTCTTTAGTTGTACTCTCCACTTATACTTTGTTGTTTTGAACTTAATTGTAGACTCATGAGTGAATTTTTTTTTTTTTTTTGCGCTTTTATTCTCAGGAGGTCTATTTGTTAAAATTAATTTTCTCCCTGTCTCAGGATTAAAAGAGGAAAAAATTCACGCCCGGTTCAATCTATGAAAATAAAACTAGAAGAATAAACTATATCTATATATTTATATTTATATATATTACTATAAAAGAAGATTGTTGTGTTAAAACTTTTGATTTCCTTTTATACGTACTCTCTCAATTTTAATAATTCCCAATAACTATAAGTACTAAAGTTTGTGTGGTTCTAATGACTAATAGATCCCCTTGAAATTATATTTTTGATTAAGCACTAATTATCATGTTAGTTATCTTGTGAGGACTTTTGGGTTCCCATGAAATTGTATTTTGGGTTAAGCACTTATTATTAATTTTGTTTTACATAATTACTATTCAGCTCGAAAATGTAGTTATGCGTATTCAGTAATATGATGAAGGGTAATGCTTTAGAGCAACTAATCAAGATTATATTATGCAAAGGCCTCTTGATGCATGTAGAAAGATACATTTTTTGTCATAACTAAGTTAAATATGAGAAAATGTTTGACTAATAATTTATTCATGTTCTTTGTTTAGAAGAATGAAGAACTTGCTTGTAGTTATACGATAGAATCGTGCCTAATATTGTACGATTTATGTGCAACGTGCTAATGTAGTAGATAACTATTTTGATTTGGACTCCTACGAAAGGAGAGAATGAGCACCAAAGAGTAGCTTCTAGAAAAAATATAGGAGGATGGATAATCAAATTATTTGAAGAGATGAAGAGACAATAGAAAAGTTTTATTACAAGACATTGAGGGTTTAATGTAAATGATATGTACTCAATGTAACAATATAAGAAATTAGATAATGTTAAAATATCCTTAAATTTATAATATAAAGCGAACCACTATGTAAAACTGCAGAGTTTGGACCTCAAAGATAATCTCTGATAGTCATTTTCTTTATAGGAAACCTATGTTGATGCTATATTAGAGTGGATCCATAAAGTTGTGCTGTTTTGAGATAACTCCCTAAAACTTATTGTTTAAATTATAAATTTAACATTAAAAGCTAATTTAATAATATATGTTAATCTGTAACTGTATCATGCATCACGTGGGACGCACTTGTGACATATTAGTGAGCTTAAAAAGCAATTTTACAAGGAGTATATCCGCAATTACCATGTGCATGATATTTTCAGCGAGGGTCCTGCAGACTCGTGGGCTTCAATGTTGGTACTCTTCTACAACAGTCAGCTCCTATGACAGGTCCAATCAAGTCCTGGATCTCTTCTTTCACACTCGGCAGCATCCCATCTTTAGTAAATTTAGGCAGACCTTTCCTAATGTTCACATGCATCATCATCATCAAAGAAAGTAAGCTAGGTTCAGGCTACGCACAGATTCTCATGTCTGTGTTCTCTGCTTCCTTCCAATTTTAATGAGGAAAACGCTACAGACACACCGCAATTATACACTGGGGCACACCCTCTCTCACAGCTACAGTATACGAGGTCCACTTTAGATTTTTTTTAAAAAAAATTTAAAATGAGCCCCGTACACGGTAGCTGAGAGAGAGGTTGTGCCCCAACGTGTGGTTGGGATGCCAGCACTGAGATAGTTATTGCTTAAAAACCAGCCGCTCAAAATCATTGAAGTTGCCGTTAGACCCCTGTTCTTATAATCTGTTTCAAATTAATTTGATGAAATGCGGAGGTGAAACCTTGGTATCGATCAAGGAGGCCCTAGAATCCGTGAAGCATTATGTAAAAGAGTAATGTTATCAATTAAAAAGTGACACCCCTAATATTTCCAATCCTCAGCTTAAATTGAAAAACAAATAGACTCGTAATAAAATTGAAATCACGACAAATGGAAATTTCAAAACAGATCTCAAAAGAATGTATAATTGAGGGAAAAAATCAGTCAAATCTGAGATCAATCCAGATTCTTTTTATAATCAAAACTAACTCCTAGGTCGTTATTAAAAATAGCAAAAAGGATACAAAGTCTGATATCTCTCCATTTAGAAGGAATTTTGGGATTTAGATGGTAGCAAACCAAACTATTAGTCAGTTTGATTACTCTTTTGCCAAAAAAAACTCATATAAACTATTAGTCAGTTTGATTACTCTTTTGCCAAAAAAACTCATATAATATTCAGTTCTAACCTACATATTGAGCCCAATGATGAATCCAACATCTTTAGAAAGTGGTGGTACTATATAATTAATAATTATTATTAACCTGATGAGTTTTCATAGTTTATAAAATAGCTACATAATCTCATGATTCACATCATTGGTAATATCATCAAATATATAATTAGTAACATATTAAATAGATAAGCTCCACAATACCATAACTCGTAAGTTAATTATGTGTCAAGGGACCTCTAACTTATGCTTTGTTGGGGTTTTTTTTTTTCTTTCTTTTTGGGTGGCGAGTGGTTGGGGATCTTAGACAACATACGTTAGCCTAGCTAGGGTGAAAATATAAGCTTTTCCAAGAAAAGGCTTAAGTACACTTAAATGCCCAACACACACACACTCTCTCTTTCTCTTGTGTGTATATATATATATATATAGCAAAACTTGTGTCAACTTAAGTGGATAGCAAAAAGTTATCTACCAAACTTTTTTAGCCACTCATATTGCCTAGAGATCCTTACATAATATGAAAAAGTTTTTTATATTAATAAATGAGTGGCTATGAACTTTGGTGGGCATCAACTTAAATTGATAGGAGTCTTTCTCTCTCTCTCTCTCTCTATATATATACACACACACACACACACACACACACACACACACACATATAGGTATATACATATATAACATATATGTATGTTATGGTGTTCACTAATCCAAGATACGAGTATTTGCAAAATGATACAAACAAGAGCCCTAACAAACTGGCCTCAACCCACTTAAGCGGCCCAAGCCCAACAGAGGTCTTGACCATGCCGACTCATCAAGTCGATCTTCTCTTATGCCGACACGAAAGACGGGATCGGTCGACCCTATCATCGAGGACGACCCACCTAGAACACTCGACCATTCATTTGGCAACTCACTAAGGCAACTTGGTGGATATTTCCTGCTGTCGACTAAGTTGAGGAATGACCTCCACCTCAAACCTCTCTCCCAGAGTACATGTCAGCATCCCAGTCCATCTCGGACAAATCTTATCCGGATTCTGGCCTGACGATCTCCATGAATTGTCAGTCGCACACGTGCCTTCTGTCATGCTCTCAATCACTTCCTGAAAAATGCGGAGACACCCTCTCCTAGGGCTGAGCATGGTTCGGTCCAAACCGAAAAAACCGACCGAATTGACCTGAAAAAATCGGTTTTATGAGTAGGACGGTTCGGATCGGTTTGAAAACTTTTTAATCCGAACCGACCGAATATAGTGCAATACTACCCATTCTGATCTCAAACCCTACCCGACCCGTCCCCAAAGAGTCAAAGACTCAAACCCTAAACTTATTTTCTGAATCATTATAGGTTGAAAATAATATCATTACATCAGTGTTTAATGCTTCATAATCTCCTACTTTGTTGATATCTTTTTATTCTTTAACACAGTTTGTTGTTTGATAAGAAGTTTGATGAAGTTAGAACCAAACAAACCGAACAGAACTGCACCGAACCGACTTGCAATAGTTCGGTTCGGTTTTGAATTAAGACGGTTCAGTTCGATTGTTCAAATTTTGGTAAAAACCGAACCTAACCGACAGTTGCACACCCCTACCCTCTCCCGTGACGAAGTGACTTCCTCTCCAGTCGCCAGCCGACACCTGTAAAGTGAGGTATGACCCAGCATGCTAGCGTGCCTTCTGCTACGCCCTCAATCACTTCCCAGAAAATACGGAGACACCCTCTCCCGTGTCGAAATGACTTCCCCTCCAGTCGCTAGCCGACACCTGTAAAGCTAGGGATAACTCGGCTCTTAGCCCGCACTTCACCATCGCCTCCCTATGCTTGGCTAGAAGTGACCAATTCATCCCCATGACGGAGATGTATACAGGTAGACTCCTAACCGCCATAGCGGGAAAATCTAAGGGAGAGCAAAATCTAAGTCTCTCTCTCTCTCTCTCTCTCTCTCTCTCTCTCTCTCTCTCTCTCTCTCTCTCTCTCTCTCTCTCTCTCTCTCTCTCTCTAAAAGAACCCACAGTTCTTCGCTTAGACAGGGGAGCTCATGTAGATCCTCTGGGTATGTACATTACCACTTCAAGAACCACATCGGTTCCTGAAATTCCCCTTCCCCACTCAAGTTTTACTAACTTGACTGTTGGAGGAACCACGAGGGATTCGGTCCCCGCCCTCTCATGGGTTCTTCTTGTCTGTGCAGCTTGGACATCAAGCCCCCGTTCGAGAACCTGACATAAAGTCGAAGAAGGGAGCGGACCTTCTATCACTCTCCCTTACCCTGTTCCAGCAAGGATCCAGGGGGGACTGATCCAGTTGCGGATCAGAATCGATAACAGTCCGGATCCGATTGACTGTTTGGTCGTAGACATCAATAATGTATATATATACGTATACGTATATGTACACACACACACACACACACACACACACACACACACACACACACACACACACACACATATATATCTATATATATATAGATATATAGGGAGAGCACACACACACACACACACACACACACACACACACACACACACACACACACACACACACACATATATATCTATATATATATAGATATATAGGGAGAGGTTCTAATAAAAACCTAGAGAACTAAAAACCAATCCTAACCCTCCAATCTATCTAATCCAATGGCCTACATTTCGATGGCAGAATTGTAAATATAGACAAATTTAATACACATCATTAATGTGAAAAGGGTAAAATTGAAACAATTCACTACATTAATGGTGGCTGGCAACATTGGAAACCAAAAATACAACACGTGGAACAATTCACTACATTAATGGTGGCTGGCAACATTAATGCTTCTCTGTTGAGTTCTCCATTTCCCCATTTCTCTCTCTAACTCACTTCCTGCTCTCTGTAACTCACTTCCATCTTCTATCAAGCTTTGATCTTCCATCTTCGCATGAAGAACACATCAACAATTCATTAAAAATCATCCTAACCATCCAAGCTTTCGCTGGAGTGAATCTGGATTCACTCCAGTGAATCTGGATTCACTCCAGTGATAACCATCTAAGCTTTCGCTGGAGTGAATCTGGATTCACTCCAGTGAATCTGGATTCACTCCAGTGAATCTGGATTCACTCCAGTGAATCTGGATTATATTGAAGAATAAGAAACTTATGGTAAAAAACAAGCTATAAAATTTTAAACCATGATAAGATTTCACATTTTACAGCAAAAAGTTACGATTTTTATGGTAAAAAATAAACACCTCACATAACTGAATCTGGATTCACTACAGTGAATCTAGATTCACTCATGCGTTTATTTCTTCAAAATTACAGCACATGCATTTATTTCTTCAACAATTCATTAAAAACTATCCTAACCATCCAAGCTTTCGCTGGAGTGAATATGGATTCACTAGATTCACTCCAGTGAATCTGGATTATATTGAAGAATAAGAAACTTATGGTAAAAAACAAGCTATAAAATAAACAAGCTATAAAATTTTAAACCATGAAAAGATTTCACCTTTTACAGCAAAAAATTACGCTTTTTATGATAAAAAACAAACAACTCACATACTGAATCTAGATTCACTGCTGTGAATCGAGATTCACCGTAGTGAATCTAGATTCACTTATGCGTGTCTTCGTTTTTCAACTGGTTTCTTCAAAAAACAAAAAAACTTTTCAGACTAAAAGGTGAACTATTTCACCTTTTACAAGATGTTGAAGACAGAGAGAGAGAGAGTTGAGCGAACCTTGGAGGGTTGACGGAGCGGATCTACGGGTTCGGCGTTGGCGTCTGTTCGCGGGAAAAATCGTGTCTTTCTTCATTGATTCCATTGTACTCTTAAATAACAACTTTTTGAGTTACAAAAGATCCGGTCTTTTTATAAGATCCGGTTACAAAAAAATCAAAGAAAAGAAAAGAAAGATTACAACTTTTTATCCTTGTTTGTCGAACAAATCACGAGCTCCTGTTTTGCGGTCGCTCGCTTGTGTGGGTTCTTTGCCTGCGCCGGGGTTTATCCGTGGACCACCGCGCGATCTAGATCCGGTCGGATCTACGCAGTACGACGGGTATTATTTTACCAAGGAAATAATAGCCGGGGAGGATTATTTCACCAAGGAAATAATCGTCCAAATCTCGGGATCAAAGGCCAAGCTTTGATCCGGAGTGTGCCTGCGTAAATCTGAGATCCGGTCCTCTCGAACTCTTGCCTTATTTGGCGTTGACGATCGCCGAGCACCAGATCTGGATGAGCAAGTCCTCGAAGTCCTAAAGTTTGAATCTTTTTTAGATCTGAGTCTTCAATCCGGCAGGGCTTCGCCTCCAAAAAATCCAACCTCTTCAAATGAACAAAGGGGGGCCTATTTATAGGCTCTCTGAACTGTGCCCGTGCACAGATCTGGGTCGGCCACCTATGGGTGGCCGGCACTAGGCTGAGCCACCCATAGGTGGCTTGGCTCTTGGCCGAGCCACCCATGGGTGGCTCGGTCTTGACCGAGCCACCCATGGGTGGCTCGGCTTTGGCCGAGCCCCCCTTAGGTGTTGGGTTTCGTCGTTTTGTCCGGTCTCGTGGTTGATTCGGACTCTGATTTGTTGATCTGATTTGGCAGTAGATCTGATTCCTGATTAGGCAATAAATCCACTCCTGAGTTCGAATCCGAAACTGATCTTGATTCGATCGTGATTCATCCGAGTCTGCTCTTGGTTGGATGACTCGTTGACTCTTCGAACACTTGGCTTGATTCCACACGTGAATGGATGTATTCCGTTGCTTGCGTGCGATTCGTCGATCTCGTCGCCTCGTTGGTTCGTCGGTTTGTGCCGAGCTATGCTAGGGGACCTATAAGCAATTTTATATGCCTACAGATACCCCCTCCAAAGTATTTCAGCCTCGTTCTTTTATAGAAGAGTCTGGAATACTTTGGATATGATTGTCCCAACCTTCAGTCGGTGTAACGGGACCTTGGAATGGCTTCTATTCTTGATTCATTCAATCCTTCATGCTATTCGGTGCTTTGTCGAACGTCTGTAAGGTTCCGGTGCTGCATTTATTGTCTGACCGTTGTTGGAATTTCGAATTTGAATCCTGATTTTCTAATCTTTAGTTGACCATCGATTGTTGGCGTTGAGTTTTTATTTTGTGACGCGTTGTCCGGCGTAGTGTTGTTGAGTTATCCTTAAGATATTTTTAGGAAAAATATTCTCCAGGAACTTCTCAACCAAAAATATAGGGAATAGTTTATACTCTTATACCTTATTGGAGTATTAAGAAGTAGTTTATACTCGTATACTTTTCGGAGTATTGATTCTTTCATTGCAACGCATTGATTGGCGTTGACATAGGGTTACGCGTTGTCCGGCGTTAACCCTAGGGTTTTGAACGTCGTACGTTGACTGTTTGGTCGCAACGCGTTGACTGGCGTTGACCTAGGGTTACGCGTTGTCCGGCGTTAACCTTAGGGTTTTGAACGTCGTACGTTGACTGTTTGATTGCAACGCGTTGACTGGCGTCGACCTAGAGTTACGCGTTGTCCGGCGTTGACCCTAGGATGCTCAGGTCACGAGACCAACTAATGAAGCTGATGCGTCAGTGACTCTCGTATTTATAGGATTTTTGGCAAACCCTCAGCCATCAACGGGTTTGATGAGCCTTTACCGACCACCGTTTGAGTCGGGCTAGCATGCAGATTATGTAAATCCGTTCCGCATGTGACGTTGTGCTAAGAGAGTTAACGCTCTTAGTGCTACGATATTGAATACGTAGACTTCGTCTTTCTCACGGGAATAGACTACCCGGCGACGCGTGTTAGGCGTTGACTTTAGGATTTTTGGCTAATCCCCAGCCTTCAACGGATTTGATTAGCCTTTACCGACTACCGTTTGAGTCGGGCTAGCATGCGAATCGCCTAAATCCGTTCCGCATGTGATGTTGTGCTAAAGGAATGAACTCCCTTAGACTTGATGCTACGACTTCGAATACGTAGACTTTGCCATTGCTACGGGAATAGGCTACCCGGCAGCGTGTATTAGACGCTGACTTATCCCTACTTAGGCTTCGGGATAAAATACCCCAGACTGGTATTCTGGTGTCTTTTTCAATCGGTAAAAGACTAAACCGGCGACGCGTGTTAGGCGTCGGCATATCCTTTCTTAGGATTCAGGATGAAATTCCCCATGCGTGTAAGGCATGGATTCTGGTGTTATTAATAACAACCTGTCACAATGTTGAATATGTGAACGGGTGTTCTTTTTAAACGGTTAAGAACTGACCGGCAGCGCGTGTCAGGCGCAGACTTATCCTTGCTTAGGTTTCAGGATAGAATACCCCAGAATCGAACTCTGGTGTCTTTTTCTACGGGGAAAGACTAAACCGGCGACGCGTGTTAGGCGTCGGCATATCCTTTCTTAGGATTCAGGATGAAATTCCCCATGCGTGTAAGGCATGGATTTTGGTGTTATTAATAACAACCTGCCACAATGGGCAGGCTTGACCAAAGAGAAAGAGAAGGGAGTTCTTTCGTTTATCGAAAGGGGACTCTGAACTGAAAGTGGACCTCTTGTTCATGGAAAGAGTCAAGAGGGCCAGAAAAACATTTTTGGTGGACTCACTGTCAATTGAAATTGATCAGTGAGGGATTTTGGTGGTGAAAATGATTTTGGGTTATCCTCTAGAATATTAAGTGTAATATTCTTCAAGGAACTTCCCGATAAATGAGTTATCCTGAAGGTACTATGGGTTATCCTGAATGTACTAGGGATAGTACTTTTTCAGGAACTTCCCATTTATTGGCATTAATTGCCTGGCGCCCTCTGGAGTAATTAGGCGATATGCGCCGTTTGAGTAGACTATGTCTATCACAAACGGGCCTTCCCATTTGGGTTCGAATTTACCTTTCTTCTTGGAATTGAGGATTATCGGTCGGCGAGCAGCGAGGACCAGATCTCCTTCCTTGAAGCTTCTCTGTCGGACTCTTTTGTTAAAAGCCCTGGATATTCGGGCTTGATAAAACTCAATTTGTCGTTGAGCTCCCAAGCGCTTTTCATCCAACCTCTCGAGTTCTTCGAGACGTTTTTGATGCTGTTCTTCTGTCGTCATCTCAGTTGCGAGAGCGATCCGAAGTGACGGGATTTGAATCTCGTCTCAAAAATAACTCATAAGAGTTAGAGAATTTGACAATAATAAGAGGAAACATTCCGACATTCAGAGTTTGAACGTGAATTTCTTATTCATCACTTCTACAGTGACTGGGTTATCCCTAAGAATACTACACGTAATATCCTTCCGGGAACTTCCCATTATCCACCCCCAGCTTTCATTGCAAAACTGGGTTCGACATTATAATCAGTTACATGACCAGGTTATCCTTAAGAATATAAAAAACCTCTCCAGGAACTTCCCGTCAATGGTAGGAAATAGTTTAGACTCATATACCTATTGGAGTATTAGGGAGCAATTTAACCTCTTATACCGGTCGGAGGATTGAGAAGCAGTTTATACTCATATACTCTTCGGAGTGTCGACTTAATTGAGCGATATAACGCCGGCTTCAACCAATGTCTGAATGCTATTCTTGAGAGCAAAGCAAGCACAGTACTTTGGGTCCGTAGTGTTGTCAGCTTCCTCCTGATTTGTGATAGGTGGTAGCTTGATCTTGTTACCTTCAAGGAGGGATTCGAAGATGGCTGGAACGTCTTCGTCCTTGAAGGAATACTCTCTTTGGAGTCTCGGACCCGAAGTCTTTTGCTGCCTTCGGGATTGCTGTTGTGACGCTTGATTAGCACCATCAGCAGCTGCAGGTGCCTTGCCCTTACCACGAGAAGCGAAGTTTGAGTTGAGCGGATTACCCGTCGGTCGGCTCCTTTTGGTTTTCTTCCTTCGGAGGAAGCGTTCGGCTTGTTCCCCGCGCACCTTCAAGTCTTTCCAAGTGTCAGACGGTGCTGTTCCCATTGCTTCCAACACGTCCAGTGCAAGGTTGTTGTGGCAAGTCTGGAGAATGAATTCCTCGGTGAGGGTCCCGGCAATTCATCGCCTTGTTCCGGAATCTTTTGACGAAGGTATCGACTAACTCTCCGTCCTTCTGCTTCTCATCGAGCAACGATCCGATAGATATCTCGGTGTCGTCGTCGAAGAAGTTGGCCAGGAACTTGGTCTCCATGTCATCCCAGCTGTTTACGCTGCCTGGCTTGAGGCGGCGATACCAATCGAAGGCGGCTCCGCGAAGAGTGCCGACGAATGACCGCACCATCAGAGGCTCATTACCAGAGATCACCCCCAAATGCGATTTGAAGTAAATCAAATGCTGGGTAGGTGAACCCATCCCATTAAACGGCGTGAAGTTAATTAGATTAAACTTCGCCGGATATGGGATCGATTCCCATTCTCTTGGGTATGGACAAGGAATGCCTGTTTTCTTCGTCTCTTGAGCGGAAATCAATGTGTTGATTTTGCTCTCGAGGTTCTTGATCTTCAAGTTTTCACCTGTGTTTTCGCTAGCATTCTCGTTACCACCCCCTGTATTGACGGGAGGATTATTGGCATTATGCGTCTCATTCGTATTTGTGTCCTCATCTTCCAGATTAACCTGGTTATGACGATGGCTCGTCTCTCATGCATTTCTCTCATACTCTGCATGGCCATCTGCATTTCGAACCTGAAGGTTTCCTGTTGCTTAGCTAAGGCATCTTCAAGCATCTTGGCCACTTGCTCCGCGCTTATCATGAATGACTCACGGGGTTGTCCTTCGCTGGACACCGTATTGTCTGATGCGACAGCAGAGCAGGAATCCGATTCTTCATCTTCTGACGGTAATCTTATCCGAATCCTACCATAAGTTCCTCATGTAATGGCTCCAGACTGCAGACGAGTTAGATACCAGGGTACTTCCAGAATTGACTCGGGATTATCCCTTGTCGATGCCCTTTTGCTTGTCATGTTAGCGGTGACCCTCAGAAATTCCCCATCTTCAACCACCGTTCTTCTTTGCTGGAAACGCCTATGCTTTGGTTTTGGCGCTTCGGTACTAAGCCTTTCGAACACCGAAACTCTCTCGGTGACTGCCTTGATGCAGTTGCACTCAGACAGTACCGCCCGAATGAGCTTTGAACAAGGGCACTGAGTTTCTAGCCTTCGAGGACTTCTCTTTCTGGCTTTGCTCGTACCCCCAGCACGATAGTACAGCTCGTCAGTTTGAAAGTCAGAGCAACCTATCGTGTGTTGGCACGATTTCTCAGGTATAACGCAATCATCATCAGACGATAACGTTTCCTTCTGAGAGCGAACTACCTTCTTCGGGCTTTCAAAAGTTACGCGCCTCGAAACATGCCTTTTTGGGCGTGAGTTCTCAGCGGGCTCTTGGACTTCAATGCGCAAATTGGTGCGCATAGCTGCCCTGATTTCTTTATCACGTTGGAGGTGACGGCGACCCCCAGCGTGTTGAGTCGTTCTGGGCTTCTTCATTGGGCCCAAACTCTCTTGAACTGGAGCTTTGCCTTTCTCGTTGGGAATTGGACCGAGGCGCTCCAAGACTGACTTCCTTTTCTGAGATGGTCCTGTGGGATCTCCCGGAGCAGTTGTGAAAATCATCGGCGGTTTGGATTGATATGCCGGAAGTTGAACTTTCGACGGCTGCAGTTGACGCTCTTTGGTCTGAACCGCCGCTTCAGACTTCGGCCTCCAAACTTTGCTGGTTGATGGCGGCTTCTTGGCCACCTCTTTCTGCAACTTCCTACGGGCTTCTTCAGCTTGAGCCCGTGCCTGCGCTGATAGTGCGCGGCGCTTGCGAATGCGCTCCTCCAGCGTTGATCGGTTCCATTTGACACGGACCCATTCCATTGTTGGCGGCTTGGAGGAACCACCATTCATCGATTGTTGAGGCTTTTTGCCTCTCTTGTTTTTTAGATCCGCGTTGTAGCGGATCCCGTCAACAGACTCCATGACCTTTGCGAATTGTTTCACAAGGCGTTGACGTTGCCTTTGGCGGGCTCTCTTCGAGAGAGTCACCACGCCCTCTGCGGCAGAAGGGTTGGCCAGAGCGAATTGTTTCACAAGGCGTTGACGTTGCCTTTGGCGGGCTCTCTTCGAGAGAGTCACCACGCCCCTGCGGCAGAAGGGTTGGCCAGAGCGGATCCGACCTGGTTGGGATTTGGAGGAATCTCACCCGATGCGACTTTGGCATCAAACGGGGCGAGATCTTCGTTGGTGTTTTCAACGTCTTCATACCAACGAGTTTTCCTCCTGGAGGAGAACTTGGACTTCTTGGACTTGCGTGGGGAGGTTGATCCGGACGAGGACGACAAGTATTCCTCGAACTTCTGTTGGTCGAACTCGTATTCGACCTCCTCCACGACCGGGATTGAGATCCGCGGCTGCGACGCTCCGATCTCGGCAGCGAGATCGGCGGCTCCCACTGTGGTCGCCAGATTGTTCGCGGGAAAAATCGTGTCTTTCTAAAAAAAAGATTACAACTTTCTCCTTATTTGTCGAACAGATCACGAGCTCCTGTTTTGCGGTCGCTCGCTTGCGTGGGTTCTTCGCCTGCGCCGGGGTTTATCCGTGGAACACCGCGCGATCTAGATCCGATCGGATCTACGCAGTACGACGGGTATTATTCCGCCAAGGAAATAATAGCCGAGGGTACTATTTCGCCAAGGAAATAGTAGCCTTTAATTCTCGGGATCAAAGACCAAGCTTTGATCCGGAGTACGCCTGCGTAGATCTGAGATCCGGTCCTCTCGAACTCTTGCCTTATTTGGCGTTGACGATCCCCGAGCACCAGATCTGGATGAGCAAGTCCTCGAAGTCCTAAAGCTTGGATCTTTTTTAGATCTGAGTCTTGAATCCAGCAGGGCTTCGCCTCCAAAAAATCCAACCCCTTGAACAAATGAACCAAGCCCCCTATTTATAGTCCACCTTCACTGTGCCCGCGCACAGGTGGCCGACACACCGAGCCACCT
>NC_033799.1:10885095-10887342 GCF_001876935.1 Asparagus officinalis | reverse complement strand
TATATATATATATATATATATAGACACACACACACACACACACACACACACACACACACACACACACACACACACACACACACACACACACACACACACACACCCACACATATACATGTATACACACACATATACATGTATATATATATATAGGGAGAGGTTCAAATACAAACCTCACTATCCTAAAAACTAAAAACCTCTCCTCTCCATTGGATCTAGATTCATCCAATGGCTGAGATTAAAGCTGCATAAGGGTAATAAGGTAAAATAAACAGCCCACTAAAGAGAGGTAATTAATGCTACTCCATTTCCCAAAAACTTGAACCACTAAAAACCAATCCTCTCACGTTCTCCTCTCTCTCTCTCCTCCATTTCCCAAAAGCTTGAACCAGCCCTCTCTCTCTTCCTCTCTCTCACCATCAAACAACCCAGATCCGAGCTCCTCCACCCCCTACCACCACGGTCTTCTTCAACCTTCGTCTTCAACCTTCATCTTCAACCACTGTCTTCAACCTTTGTCGTTGTTAAATTATTTTGACGCTTTAATGGTAAGTTTATAAAATTTGTTTGATTTTTCGTCTAAAATTTTAGTTTTAACCTTAAAGATCGTAGCTGTTTGTTGTAAAAGGTAAAATATTTCACCTTTTAGTCTGAAAAGTTTTTTTTGAAGAAACCAGTTGAAAAACGAAGACACGCATAAGTGAATCTAGATTCACTGCAGTGAATCTCGATTCACATTAGTGAATCTAGATTCACATTAGTGAATCTAGATTCAGTATGTGAGTTGTTTGTTTTTTACCATAAAAAGCGTAATTTTTTGCTGTAAAAGGTGAAATCTTTTCATGGTTTAAAATTTCATAGCTTGTTTTTTACCATAAGTTTTTTATTCTTCAATATAATCCAGATTCACTGGAGTGAATCCAGATTCACTGGAGTGAATCCAGATTCACTGGAGTGAATCCAGATTCACTGGAGTGAATCCAGATTCACTGGAGTGAATCCAGATTCACTGGAGTGAATCCAGATTCACTGGAGTGAATCCAGATTCACTGGAGTGAATCCAGATTCACTGGAGTGAATCCAGATTCACTGGAGTGAATCCAGATTCACTGGAGTGAATCCAGATTCACTGGAGTGAATCCAGATTCACTGGAGTGAATCCAGATTCACTGGAGTGAATCCAGATTCACTGGAGTGAATCCAGATTCACTGGAGTGAATCCAGATTCACTGGAGTGAATCCAGATTCACTGGAGTGAATCCAGATTCACTGGAGTGAATCCAGATTCACTGGAGTGAATCCAGATTCACTGGAGTGAATCCAGATTCACTGGAGTGAATCCAGATTCACTGGAGTGAATCCAGATTCACTGGAGTGAATCCAGATTCACTGGAGTGAATCCAGATTCACTCCAGCGAAAGCTTGGATGGTTAGGATGGTTTTTAATGAATTGTTGAAGAAATAAATGCATGTGCTGTAATTTTGAAGAAATAAACGCATGAGTGAATCTAGATTCACTGCAGTGAATCCAGATTCAGTTATGTGAGGTGTTTGTTTTTTACCATAAAAATCGTAACTTTTTGCTGTAAAATGTGAAATCTTATCGGATTCACTGCAGTGAATCCAGATTCACTACAGCGAAAGCTTGGATGGTTAGGATGGTTTTTAGTGAATCCATAAGTTTCTTATTCTTTTTGTTTTTTATTTTTGCAGATTTGCTATTGTTTGATAACGAGTTTCAGTTCACTGAATCTGGATTCAATTTAGTGAATCTGGATTCACTCGCGGCTTCGGTTCGTCAGAGCGGCTTCAGCGTCTTCGGTTCGTCAGAGCGGCTTCGGTTCGTCGGAGGGAGCTCAGGGGCAGTGGAGTTGGAGGAGTTCGGTGAGGAGTTAGTGGTGTTTGTGGTGGTGAGAGAGAGGATGAGAGAGGGGGCTGGTTCAAGCTTTTGGGAAATGGAGGAGAGAGAGAGAGAGGAGAACGTGAGAGGAAAGAGCTGCTGTGATTTTGGAGAGAGAGAGAGTTGCATGGGGAAATGGAGAACTATGTAATTAATTGTTCCAATTTTACCTTTTTCACATTAATGATGTGTATTAAATTTGTCTATATTTACAATTCTGCCATCGAAATGTAAGCCATTGGATTAGATAGATTGGAGGGTTAGGATTGGTTTTTAGTTCTCTAGGTTTTTATTAGAACCTCTCCCTATATATATATATATATATAGATATATATGTGTGTGTGTGT
>NC_033799.1:10884715-10885021 GCF_001876935.1 Asparagus officinalis | reverse complement strand
AATTCTAATGAGTCACCTTAGATTGAATTTAAGGATTCACCTTTGGAATTAGATTATACGCAATCAATTTACTTGATCCACTCCTTTCATTTTGATTTATATGATTCAAATGACATATAAATAAAAAAATAAGCATATTCGGTTGTATTTACTAATGCATCAAGTAATAGTAAAATTAACGGTTTTATGACAACACAATCAAAGAGACAATAAAAAATAGGTGCTAGAAGTATTCAAACATCATGATTTTTATTTTATAGATGATTTAAGACATTTAGATCATGATGAATAGAACGGATCGTCAAT
>NC_033799.1:10861218-10884658 GCF_001876935.1 Asparagus officinalis | reverse complement strand
TCCTACATTGAAAATGAGACTAATCTTGCTCGGGCCTGGTGGCTACCCCTCACAACAAGTGCCGCTTCCAGGTTTAAAATTTGCACTTGAATACCCTAGTAAAGCAAACTTGAGAGTATCTAAGTGACACTTCTATTAACTTTAGGGTTGTAGGCTGTCTAAAAATCACAACAGATATCTTATCCTCATCAAACACCGATGACAGAAGTTACAATTTGACGACTTCCATAAGGTTACAATCTGACGACCTTCACAACAACTAATGAAAGCTCTAATTCAACAGCCTTCACAATCAACATCGGGAGTTACAATCTGATTTTCAAGGAGCCAAGATGAAGGTTACAAGGTGACGATCTTTGCAACGCTCTAGCAAAAGAGACTACAAATTGACGGTCTCTTCATATTAAAACACAGATATCTCTCAAACAGTAAGGAATTTGGCAAAACCGATGGAACAAACCGAACCCTATGGGGTCAGTTTGGTCGGCTCCGTCTCGTCGAGATAGCTGATTTTCATATATAATTCATCCAATTCCGACTTACGGTTTGAAAGTTATGACCTGTTCTTCGCAACAAGTTATGTTCTGAAGTCCGTCTGCAAGACTGGACTTCGTCAGAACATTGGACTTAGCCTGAAGCTTGCCAAGCCCGCCTAAGGTTCACCTCTGCATTACAGAGTCAAAACGCAAGGGTCGGACCTGCGTTGCAACATCAAAACGCACGGGTCGAACCAGTGTTATAACATCAAAACGCACAGGTCGGACCTGCGTTGCAACATCAAAACGCACGGGTCGAACCAGCGTTATAACATCAAAACGCACGGGTCGAACCTGCGTTGTAACATCAAAACGCACGGGTCGAACCAGCGTTATAACATCAAAACGCACGGTTCGAACCAGCGTTGTAACATCAAAACGCACGGGTCGGACCTGCGTTATAACCCCAAAACGCAGAGTTCATCTCTGCGCGGCCCAACTGTGCGTTTTCAGCCTAAAACAGGCTCAACTGTGCGTTTTCAGCCTAAAACAGGCCCAACTGTGCGTTTTCAGCCTAAAACAGGCCCAACTGTGCGTTTTAGGCCTAAAACGCAGAGTTCGGGCCCAGAACGCTGTTTTCAGCGTTTGACTTATTCAAATACGATTTGAACGGTTCCAGAACCGTTTTCTCCCCAAGATTTGAGGGGATCACTACCCTATCATGAAGAGATTCATGGGGGGCAGTTACACCCTATTAAACCCTCATTAAGGAGAGATTTAAGAGGGCAGTTACACCCCTAAATCCCATATAAATAGTGGGAAACTCAACTGAGTTCGGATCCTCTTTTTGGCTGACTTTTTGGGGATCCTTGATCGGGCATCTTGGAGCTTTCTACAGCAACAAAGTCCTTGGAGCATTCCCTTGGCTGATTAACTGAACTTTCGGTTCAAATCAACTCTTTTTTAAGAGTTCAAACTCATTTAGAGTTAAACTCGATCTGAGTTATCAACTCGTCCAGAGTTCGACGCGAGCATTCGAGGGAGGCACTTCATCGCCACCGTGAAGAACCCAGAATTAAACAAAGGGGAGAATCAAATTCATTCTCCTCTCTTTTGTAACAGGAAATCCAATTATAATTAAGATCGAGAGAATACAAATCAAATTTCTTTCATTCTTTTTACTATAAATTTTCCAACAAATAAGGGTATTTACGTGCAAATTTTAAAAACTTTAGGGTATATAATTGTTGCAAAAAAACAAGTGATGGTATATAAGTGAAAGTTTTAAAATCTTTACAGTATACAAGTGCTGCTAAAAACAATTGAGAGTATATAAATACAAGTAAGAGAAACTATAGGGTATTAAGTGCAATTAAGTCCCAAGAATATCAATTGCACGAGCTAACAATTTTGTGAATTAGTTCAAGATACATGCCCATGGGACATGCGTTATTACGGTATAGTTGGACGCCCCCTATTTGAGCTTAAGTTGGGTAAATTTGAGAACATGGTTTTGTTGGTCTTCTTGTTTTGATGATGATTTAACAAACAATTTACATCTAATATTATTTGTCTAGTGTTTGTGTTTTATATTTATTCTAGGCAAACAATATGTTGGAGGATGGATGGAATCGAGCATTCACGATCATATCAAATGGAGGTTGGCGAAATTGTGGAGTGAAGCAATGCAATTCAAGTTAAAGATCCAAGTTCAAGCTTCTTCCGTAAGTGTACCAAGTCAAGCTTATTGTATTTACATTCATAGTATAATTTATCTCTTTGTTCACACACAACCTATTGAGCTTATTGTATTTACATTCATAGTATAATTTGGGGTTGTGGGTTTGTGACTAAGAGTTGTGCTTAATTGAGTTCTTACCTTGTTTAGAGAACAATCATTTGATTTGTGAGATTTAATTGTGAGATTCACTTTGTATTATACTAGTACACCGAGAGGAATGTGTGGTGAGAGACGGGGTTGCTTCCAAGAGGAGTGGCGTCGGTTGACGAACCTAGGGAGATGTTGTATCCAAGCACTTGAGGAAGGACACGGAGAAACCAACACTTAGAGCGTGTGGAGTGTAGTTACATTGTGAGATTGTGATCGTTGATCGGTGAGCGTTGAAAACCGATATTGTGTGGTGTAAACGTTATTCGGGTTAGCGTAGAAAACCCAATTGTGATAGTGGATTTCTCCCCGGGAATGGGGAGCGGAGACGTAGGACGGAATGTCCGAACTCCGTGATCATATTGTGTGTTTGCATTGTTTATATTGCCCTATCATAATTGTATCTTTAGTTTAGATTGTTTACCCTTGTGTTAATTTATATATCATTGCATATATTTCATCATATACCTTTTTGCTAGGATATATCTCTTTGTTCATATTGTATATTCTTGCTCATAACAAATTGTATATCTATCTTGTAAGAATAATTTTATTAATAAATTTTAATTGGCAAAAAATCGGATTAGATTAGCATAAGACCCTAATCACGTCCCCTCTAGGGTCCAACAGGTTTCTTTATGAGAATCAAGAGATATGAATGTATAACAAGGAGGCTTTGAGGAAGCAATGTCACGTGACTCCACTTTCGATAGGGTGGGTCCGCCACGGGTATTAGAAGATATAACTCCTTCTTCATTACAAATCAAAATCCCTTTTTCAAGATCTCATTCGGCCTTCTACCAGCACAGATACTCCATAAACACATTTGTAAAGCGTTCTAAACATAATACCTCCAACATTGGGAATTAGATCAACAACTAGAGGACTTAATGCCAATTTCAGTGATTTCATAGACAGATTTTTTAATACTATAGATTTTAAGGGACTAGTACCGTAAAAAATATACTTATTCATTTTTGACAATTATAGTACAAACTTAACAAGCACACCATAATCTTAACATGTGCACCATGAACTTAATAAGTATAACATAACCTCAATAGTTACATGAAAAGATTAACATGCACGCCAACATTCGTTTTCTTAATTTTTATCTTATTTAATTTAATTTACAAATAACCCGGGAATAAATGTAAAAGGCAAAAGACATTTTCCAAGTCCAAACTCCCTAACTTCAATTAGGGCTTCTAGTTGGGCCTTTAACTTTTTAGAAGAATTGAGCCCGACCCAAACCTCTCTTCAAAAGCAAGCAAACCAAAAACGCCCTCCTCTGTGGATTCCTTAGCTCAGTTAGCTGCTTCTCTAGGTTCACGAAATCAGGCGAGTTCTTGTTCCTCAACCTTTTTATTTCGTAGTGTAAATTTACTTAAACTCTGCATATATAGCTAATTTCAAGTATATATATTTGGGATGAAATTGGTGATCAACTGAAGGAATTAAGAATTACAACATGAGAATTGTTAACTGTAGTTGAAATGCAACTGGATTATTCAAACAAGTTCTGCGCTGTAGCCCAAAACTTATGCAAATGTGAGCGTAAAGTTGCAATTTCAATAGAAATGAATTGTAATGGAGTTTAAATTGCAATTGCTCTAGCAAAGTTTCATCTTCACCAGGTTCCAATTTTGATTTGAACTTGAAGTTCCAATTTTTAACATTGAGTTCCAGTTTTTGTTTTAAACCGACTTTATTAGGTTCTCGATATTGATTTCTGAACTCTGTAGATGCCTTGGGGTTTTGGATAAAATGCTAGGAGAGAATTGCACACCAACTGTTCGATAATATTAGCATGAAAAAGTTGTGATGCTTGATTATGATAAGTGCAATGGTATGCATACTATTATGCCCACTATCTACTAATCGATGTATATGATGTTAGAGGCACCCTTTACTAATGATAGAATTAAAGATTTATACAGTTTATCTATCCAAAAAAAGATTGATATGGTTTCAGTATGTGTAATTAGGTTAAGTATTAAGATTGTAGTTAATAGTTCAATGAAGGCTAAAGCTAAGCCTACTAAACAATCTTGGATATATGAAATTAAGGAGTAGGATGTGACCAACTCAATGAATTTTTGCAAAGTTGCATTTCGAAATATATCTACCACCATGTAACCATCAATGTATACTTTGTGTTGTATATTGTTATCACATTAGTAATCTCATCTTATCGATGCATTTGAATTAACTTCTTACTTTTAGCAGTAGATCTATACTATTGCTATATATTTAAGAGAAGCACCCCTTTTGGTTTGTGAGTTGCATTTTAGAATATCGGAAATTCCCTCGCGCTAAAACTACTGAAATGCCTTCGCCCTTGGGAAAAAACTACAGAAATGTCTTCACACTTGCGAAAAGTTACAGAAATGCCCTCACACTTGGAAAAGACTATGGAAATGCCCTCACGTTTGGAAAGTCCAAAAGATAATCTAAAAACTATTTTCATTGACAATTCAACTACGTCACTCATTCATATTCTCATGCACGCATCTGGTGCAGTGGGATATTTGTTTCTTATATTTTAAAGTGTCCATAGGACAGTGTCCGCTTAAGTGCTTATACATTATATTGGCGACTCCCCTAAATCACTCGTTTTGTACCAGCTATTGCAGAATGGATGTTGCTTCGTGCAAATTGGATGGGAATGCTGATGTGGTTGAATTTTGCCCACAGCAAAATTTCCACCACATTCTGGCTGCTGCGACATACACACTAGAAGAGGGCACTCGTCCAAATCGTTCAGGAAGCATATCACTTTTCTCTGCTGATTCTAATATGGGCCTTGAGTTGCTCCATCGCATACAAACTATTGGTGTTTTTGATATAAAATGGAATGCTCCTGGATCCACTGAGCATCCTTTACTTGCTCAAGCTGATGCTGATGGTTGTTTGACTCTTTATTGTTTACAGTTGAACGACAATTCAACTTCTGGTAATAATTGTCGTTTTATAATTTTCATTTTCTTATTTATGGTTTTAGTATAAATCATTATAAACTCCTTAGCTCTGCTTCTGTCTCATTTTAGCTCTGCTTCTGTCTCATTATAGTTCTTTATAACCTGTTGCATATATTGTTGTCTATTTCTCGGGTTAAGTACGGATAGGCCCCTTGTACTATCACTCAATTGCAGACAGACCCCTGTAATTTGACTGTTGCAGATAGACCCCTGAGTGAATTTTTTATTCTTTTGCCTTCAGGAGGTCTATCTGTCAACAAATTTCTCTTTCTTTGAGGATGAAACTGGAAGAGTAAAAAAGGATTCATTCAGGAGGACTATCTGCAATACAACTACAAGGGGTCTATCAGCAGTTGGTTGATATTGTAGGGGGCTCTATCAGCAGTTGGTTGATATTGTAGAGGGTCTATCTGCAAATAACACTTCTTTTTCTGATATTGTCTACCTGTAATTCTGCATACGCCACTTGGTTGTCTAGTGCCTTTTTTTACTATTTTAATTGGTTAATTATGGATATTTTTCAGCCAACCACTCTCACTCTTTTCAGTAATTAGGACTAGGTTTTCTGTTGCTGATTACTTGATAGTCTTATTTCTTACTTAAAAGTTGAGGGCCTTAACATTTTTACTCCTTAATTTTCTCTACCAGAATTATGAACATATCATTCAGTTGAAGTTGCATGACAAAAACAATCAATTGAATGCAGGGATTGATCTAAGTGAAGTATGTACAGAAAAGGTAAGTCCCGCAATGTGCTTGTGTGTGGACTGGAATCCATCATCTAGTTCAGTTTCTCTTGGCCTTTCAGATGGCTCTATATGTATCGCCTCTGTGAGAGAATCCCAACTTCAAATTTCTCAGTCATGGGTTGCACATGGCTACGAAGTTTGGGCAACAGCTTTTGATATCAGCACCCCACAGTTACTATATACTGGCTCAGATGACTGTCGGTTTAATTGTTGGGATTTACGAGAGGACCCATCAAGTTTGGTGTTTCAAAATGCAAAGTCACATAAGATGGGTGTGTGTTGTTTTGCTCAGAGTCCTATGAATTCCAATATACTTCTCACTGGAAGCTATGATGAGTTCCTCAGAGTCTGGGATCTACGGTCAATGTCGAAGCCTGTGAGCAAATATTCTCTTTGTTTAGGGGGAGGAGTTTGGAGGCTTAAAAATCATCCTTCAATTGAAGGCCTTGTTTTGGCCGCGTGCATGCACAATGGTTTTGCTATTGTTAGGGTTGGAGATGAAAGTGCAGATATAATGGAATCTTATACCAAGCATGAGTCATTAGCATATGGAGCTGACTGGCAAAGAACAGAATGTGTGCAAGCTAGTACCGAAAGAGGGTCCTTTGTTGCTACTTGTTCATTTTATGATCAGCTTCTTCGCATATGGAAACCCGAGAGTCTGATAGTTAAACCAGGGTATTAAATTGTGCTTACTCAGCAAAGGTAAAATCAACTTGAATTTATATATGAAGATATCGCTTGTGCGTAGAGTTTCTCTCTCCTTTTCTTCTTCTTCTGAGCGTCTGATAGTTAAACCAGTGTGTTAAATTGTGCTTACTCAGCAAAGGTAAAATAAACTTGAATTTATATATGAAGATATCGCTTGTGCGTAGAGTTTCTCTCTCCTTTTCTTCTTCTTCCTTTTTTTTGGGTGGGTGGAGAAGGTAATTTATTTTTCATTGCTTAACAAACTTTACAATGATAACCAGGCATTCCCAGGTTTGACACCTCACCTAAGATACTCATAAATTGCAAGCATCAAGAACTCATATTTGCAGCAACAAAAAAAAATCCTATGTGATAATCTCCTATGCACCTTCTTACTCAATTACTTACTCAATTTACACTTCATATCTGCAATACAATTATGAACAACCCAGCTAGGAGGGTGAGGATCAGACTTACACAACCTTTAGTACCTCTCCTGCCAGATTCTGTACATGGTAGCTAACAATAATCCCCTCCTTAAGCAGCCCATCTTCTTCTTTCCTTTAACCGTCTTCTGAAACCACTCTAAGAACTGAAAACCTCTATTAGGGGTCCTTAATTTGATCACCTGAAGGATAGCAATAAGAACAAATGGTCCCTACTTTCTGCACCATTATTGCAAAGGACACATCTATCATCTTGTAGTATACCAACCTTAAGCATCCAATCTTTTGTTCTAATTCTAGTTAGAGCTACTAACCAAGCAATAAAAGAGTGACTAAGAATGCCTCGTCTTCCCCATACAGTAGGAAACCAATTCACCTCCCCAAATATGCTCTCTGATGAAATCGCAAGCACTTTGGAATCGGGGCGGGGGGGGGGGCGGATTCCCGGAAACAGTACATCTCCATTTGTTCGCTCCATTTTCAGCCACAAAAAGCCTCTTTGAACTTGTCTCTAATATCGACCAATGTATTCTAATTTTAGTTTCATGATTAGCATTTGCAATGAAATTTAGGAAGAATCATATATCTTACTCTTCTTTCTTGCTGTATGAAAGAGCTGACTTTTGCATGAATACATTAAGCTATGTTTTGATCTATATAGCACAGACACAGAGTTGGAGTCTACCAATCCTTGTGTCGACATGCATATGATTGTATCCACTGGCCAAGATGCTTGGTGGACACTAGGGGTGGTAATTGGGGTTGTTTCTGGTCATATTTGGGCTGGGTCATTGTCAGGTTGATCCAATTATAGCTGACTCGTATCCGACCTATTTATTGAACAAGTATATTCATTTGACCCGCATCAATCCCACTTAAATTAGATCAACCTGGGCTGTCCCATTTAAGCCATATAATGTTGAGATAACTTATTTTAAAAAATGAAATATATCCAGGGTTTGAACCTGACCAATTTTGTAAAACATACAAATAGACGTGGTCACATGCACACAACAATTACACATTGTGCGTGCATATATTTATATGTATATGTATGTGTAATTGTATATTGTACAGTGCGCGCGCACGCATGTCTTTTGCAGATAAATCAAGGAGTTTTTTTAAAAAGATATTTTCTATTAAATAATTAGCAAAATCGACCGTTTTGCTAATTATTTAGCAAAAAACGACCTCTTTTTGGCCAAAAGAGATCGTTTTTAAAAAACAACCTGCTCGAGACATACGGGACTGGTAGTCATATATGTTTTGTGTGCACTAATCACAACCAAAACATATGGGACTACTAATCCCGTATGTTTTGTTTGTGATTAGCAAAACCCATTACCTCCTCAACTTCTTCTTCACAGTCATGTTGCAAACATAAGGACAATTCCTCGGTGCCACCGGCGTCAGAGGATCTTTGTTCACTCCCCTCACATCAAACGAAACCTCAGCCATACAAGCCAGCTCCCCTTCACTCTCCTCCTCCTTGTAAACCCCAACAAGCAGAACAGCATGTGGAACCAAATTTCTCCTCTCAACAACGTATTGCTTTATCAAGAATTCAAGAAGCTTGGCGTACCCCGACAACATCCACAAAGACTCGGCGAGGAAGGTGATGGTGGGGGTCCAGTTCTTGGGGGCCCATCGGGCGGATGCGGAGGGAGGCACCGGAGGGGAGGCAATGCGTGAGGTGGAAGGAGGTTAGGGTTTGGATGCAGTGGAGGGTGGTGGGGTCAAGAAAGGGGGTGGGTGTGGGTGTGGGCAGGGTTTTGATTAGGGAGGGATTTGATGGGAAAATGGGATTTGGGGGAGGACAAGGAGGAAGGGGAAGGAAAGCGATGCCTGTGAAGAAGTTGAGGAGGTAATGAGTTTTGCTAATCATAAACAAAACATACAGAACTAGTAGTCCCGTATGTTTTGGTTATTTTTTAATGCGCAATTAGTACACACAAAACATACGAGACTACTAATCCCGTGTGTCTCGAGCAAGCTGTTTTTTTAAAAACGACCTCTTTTTGGCCTATTGGCCAAAAAGAGGTTGTTTTTACTAAATAATTAGCAAAATGGTCGATTTTGTTAATTATTTAGCAAAAAAGGTCTTTTTTATAAAAAAAACCCATAAATCAAACTAGTTGAATACATAATATAATTAGGTACAAATTTGGCAAAGAAATTAAAGGCCCCACAACGCATGTTTTGACATGAAGGATATATTTGTCATTTTCAAAAAAAATGAAAAATCACCCATCACGTGGTAAGAAGGTGGGACTTAGGAATACACCTTTCTATTGGAACAACTAACCATAAACTCAATTCTGCAACGGGCAAATGGATCTCGCTTTACCTTTCAACTTCCAACTCTTGTATCCAAACAGGGTCAACGAGTGTCAATGGACTAGCATGTTACTTGGAGGAAAGCGTAGAACTATCTAGGTTTATAGAGTGCCAAATTTCTCTCATTTTGTTGAAATAATTGGTTTGATTTTGTAAGATTGTCTATAAGATTGTTATGTGAAATGTTTCGTTTAGTATCTGCTTGGAACAAAGTCATATGGTTGTTATATATGACAAACTTGAATGCATTGCTGGTAGGGCCATTTTGTCAATCTATGTTCTCTGTATTTCCGTTGTATTTGAGTTTATCTCTTGTTACGCATCCTTGCTATTTTTAATTTCGGTAACAATCTAATTTTCTTTCCTAAGACAATCCTGTGTTCAGTGTTTCAGTGTAAACTTTCTACAGCCCCTAAGTAAAGTATTTTTGTTTCTTCGATGGAGGACAATTTGATGCTTGGAATAACTGTTGGATTTAAATCTAATTAAATCTATTTGTGGGCACATATGATTAGGGGGTGTTTGTTTCAAATCCTAAAATTTATGGATATGGATTTCACCATAGAATTTGAAATCCATAAATTTTTTTGTGGGTTTTGGGATCTCTAAAATTTTGTTTGTTTCATCAATATTTTGGGATTTGGAATACCAAAATTTGTAATATTATGTTTGTTTCATCAATATTTTGGGATTTGGAATACTATAATTTGTAATATTTTGTTTGTTTCATCAATATTTTGGGATTTGGAATACTATAAATTATATTATATAATATTATATAATATTTTAATAACATATATTATATAATGTATATAATATATATATATATATATATATATATATATATTATAGATATATTAAATATTATATATATATAATATATATTATATAATATATACATATATATTATATTATATATTATAATATATAATACATATATAATATTATATATAATATATATAAATTGCTACAGTAATTTACTGTAATATTTACTACAGCATGAACAGTGATTCTTGGGTCCTCCTATATATATATATATATATATATATATATATATATATAATATCTATATATATATATAATATATTATATATTTATATATCTATATATATATTGATATTATACATATAAATGATATAATATATAATATATTATATATATAACATAATATATATAATTTATATATTAGATATATATATATATATAATATTTTATATAATATATTAAATTGCTAGCAGTAATTTACTGCAATATTTATACAACAGAAGTGATTATTGTGTCCTCCTATATATATTTATATATTATATATAATATTATTTATATATATATTATATTATTATATAATTTATATAATATAAATATAATATATATTATATGTATTATATTATATATCTTATATATAATATTATATAAATATATATACATATATAATATTAAATGTAATATACATAATATATATAATGCTATAGTAATTTATAATATATATTATATATAATATATATTGTATATAATATATATATAATATATGTAATATATATAATATATATACATGTTCACAGTAATTTAACTACAGCAATTCTACAGTGTGAACAGTGATTCTTAGGTCCTCCTATATTTATTATAATTATTATATATATATTATTATTATATATATATATATATAATATATGTAATATTACCTACATTATATTTACTGCAGCATTTACTTACAGCATGAAACAGTGATACATGATATATAATATATATAATAAATAATATATATATATAGATATAATATAAATATATTATATATATATATTATATATATTATATTATATATAATAAATATATATATATATTATTATATATATATATATATATAATATATTATTTATATATATTATATATATGTATATATTATAATTATATATGTATATATATTATATATATTATATTATATATTATATTATATATATAATATATATATATAATATATATATTATATTATTATATATATATATTATAATTGCTACCAGTAATTTACTGCAGCATTTACTATAGCATGAACAGTGATTCTTGGGTCCTCCTATTATTATAGAGGAATAGATGTATTATATTAAATATTATATTACTATAATATTATATATAATATATTAATCTTATATTATTAGCATTAATACATCAATATCCAACCTACATCCTCTCTCAATTGTAGAATTTCACAAATTCTAAAATATAATAGTTTTTTATAATTTGGGGATTCAATATCCCAAAATTGGTTTTGAAACGAACATTGTTTATGGAATTCTAAAACCCAAAAAACTTGTAATCCACCTTATATCCCAAAAAAAGGACAAAACAAAAGAGAGGATTTCACAAATCCTAAAAATATATTATTTGTTTATAATTTAGGGATTCAATATCCCAAAATTAATTTTGAAACAAACAAAGTTTATGGAATCCCAAAACTCAAAAAGAGCACTTTTTACATCCCAAAACTTGAAATCCACCCTATATCCAAAAAAAAAACAAAACAAACACCCCCATCTAAAGATAATCTACTTTAAGGATAATCTACTTAAAGTGATCAATCAATTTGGGTTAATGAGTATTTAAATAAATCATGAGGTTATATGTGCAGATACCAGGTTGTAATTGTAATGGTTAATGAGTATTTAAATAAATCATGAGGTTATATGTGCAGATACCAGGTTGTAATTGTAATTTGATGAGGGGCCAAATTACAAATGTACAAGTGCAGATACCAGGTTGTAATTGTAATTTGATGAGGGGCCAAATTACAAATGTACAACACCTATATATATGGGGTTATGGTCCCTAATATAGGGTTAGTCACTCTTATTCTCTTATCCTCATCTAAAGAGATCTTAAGCGGAAGAAACTGTAAGGTTAGAAGATCATCAAAACCCTAATCAGGTTTTCCTCAATGGATTCAGGTATATGCTTCCGTACCTTTTGATTCTTGTTAATCTCTTTGAATTAATCATGGCTTTAAGATTTAGATCTTAAATATTAGATCTAATAAGTGGTATCAGAGCCACCGTGATTTGTTCTAAGAGATTAAGATTAAAATTAGGGTTCTTTGATCTTAATTTGTGTTTTTTTAAGAACTGTTCACGGATGAACAGTAACGTTTTTTTATTTGTTACTGTTCAAATAAACAGTAAAAAAATTTATGACCAGTAAAGTTTTTTTATTTTTATTGGTTTTTCCTTTGTTTTTTTTGGATCTGAAACAAGAAGTTATCTTTCGATTCTGGATCTGGTTTTGAAATAAAATCGAGGAATTTTTGGATCTATTTTGTTTGGTCGTCGGTCCCGGGCTCCTCGCCGGTGAAGTATCGCTGGCGGCCTCGCTTTCGACTCCGACGGTTTCAGGAAACCCTAGGGTTTTGACCTTGGGTGCAGGAGCAATGACGGCGACGGTTTCAGAATGAAACCCTAAGGGTTCGTGCGTGAAAACGTGCGGGAATTAAGGAGGTGGTTACCTCAATTTTTGGCGAGGCTTGAAAGCTTCAAACGAACTTCGTGTTCGTTCTAAGGTGAGCATCGCGCTCAATTCAAACGAACTTCGTGTTCGTTCTAAGGTGTGCCTCGCGCTCAATTCAAATGAACCTCGCATTCGTTCTCAGGCGAGCCTCGTGCTCGATTCAGACGAACTTCGCGTTCGTTCTCAGGCGAGCCTCGCGCTCTATTCAAGTTGAACCCTGCGTTCATTCTCAGGTCGAACTTCGCGTTCGTTTTCAGACGAACATTGCGTTCGTTCTCAAGTTGAACATCGCGTTCATCCTCAGGTCGAACTTCGCGTTCATTTTCAAACGAACATTGCGTTCGTTCTCAAGTCGAACCTCGCGTTCGTTCTCAAACGAACCTCGCGTTCGTTCTATTGCTCTTCTTTTTCGTCGGGTGAAAGAAGAAGGCTGCAACGATTTGAGTTAGGGCACAGCCCACTTAACTCTATTTGGTGTTGGGCCCAATTTTAGTATGCTTAATTTAACTAATTAATAAATGAGGCCCTATTTAAGCTATGGAAATTTAAATTTAAATTAATTTAATTTAAGTTTGATTTGGTAGTTAATCAATTATTTAATTCAAATTTTATGACACTAAGGTATTAAGGTTGTCTCTCACTCCAATTGATTAATTGAAATAAAAAGTTGCCAAAGTAACATCTCTTGTGTAGATTGATCATGAGGGATGTCAGATGTTTGTGTATATGTTTTCGTGTAAATATTTAATCGGCCCAAAGGAAGGTTAATATTTATTTAGACTGCATACACATCTATGATGATAAACATGTGACAATTATAAGGTTTACATGTGGATAGTGAATCGATCCAAAGATAGTTTCATTATTTGACATGTGTTATTGTCAATGTTTGATTATTGCAACAAGATATCACTTGTAATTAATATTACTGTCCAAAGACTTGATATTAATATTGTACCGGATATCTTGGATGAGATTTGTCATTATTTGAATTTTATTGCTTACTAATTATGGTTATTAATGTGAGCATTTTTTTTTGTTTTTCAGCTAATGCATCTACTGCAATAATTTCTGCTAACATCAACTCAATTCCCATGCTAAATGAGACAAATTTCAAGGTTTGGAAAGAGAACATATTAATTATTCTTGGCTGCATGGATCTAGACCTTGCATTAAGAACTGAACAATCTCAACTTCTCAATGTGGATAGCACTCCTGATGCAAAGAAGGAGTATGAGAAGTGGAAGCGTTCAAATCGCATGAGTCTTATGATCATTAAGCGTGGCGTTCCGGAAGCCTTCAGGGGCATAGAATTCGAATGGATTACTAATGCTAAAGATTTCCTTGTCGAAATTGGGCAGCATTTTGCGAAAAACGATAAGGTAGAAACAAGCACGCTTTTAGCTCGCTTGATTTCGATGAAGTATAAGCGCAAAGGAAATATCAGTGAGTACATTATGGAAATGTCTCATATTGCTTCAAAACTTAAGGCACTTAAACTCGATCTTTATGATGAGTTATTGGTGCATCTGATTTTATTGTTTCTTCCTGCACAGTTCAGTCAGTTCAAGATTAGTTATAACTGTCAAAAGGAGAAATATATTCTAAATAAGCTCATTTCATACTGTGTGCAAGAAGAAGACAGGTTAAAGCAAGATAAGATAGAAATTGCTCATTTGGCTTATGCCTCTAAGGATAAGGGCAAGAAAAGAAAGAATGATAATGAAGCTGCTAAGGGTCCAGTTCAGAAGAAACAACATAAGGATAATCAGAGTTATTTCTTCTGTAACAAGCCTGAACACGTAAAGAATGATTATATCAAATATCACGTCTGGCGTGCTAATAAGGGTATGTTTCTTACTTTGGTCTGTTCTGAGGTTAATTTAGCTTCAGTACCTAGAAACACTTGGTGGTTAGACTCTGGTGCTACTACTCACATAAGTGTTTCTATGCAGGGTTGTATGAGCTACCGAAAGCCAAGTGATATTGAAAGACATATTTTTGTGGACGACGGACAATCGGTAGATGTGGAAGCAATTGGGCATTTTAGGTTGCTATTATGAACTGGTTCTTATTTGGACTTAAAAGATACTTTTGTAGTACCGTCTTTTAGACGGAATTTTGTTTCTGTTTCTGTATTGGACAAATCAGGTTATTATTGTTCATTTGAAAATAGTCAATTCAGATTATCTTTTAATTCAAATATTATGGGAACCGGTTACTTGAGTACATATGACAACCTATATTTGCTTGATACAATTGTTTCTTATAATGAATCCTTGCATGTGGAATCACGTGGTACTAAGCGTAAATTAAATAAAGAAAATTCAGCAACATTATGGCATAAGCGCTTGGGTCATATCTCAAAAGGTAGAGTTGAGTGTCTTGTGTCTGATGGCATTTTGGATTCCCTTGATTTTTTGGACTTCGACGTATGTGTTGAATGTATCAAGGAAAAACAGACCAAAGTTAAGATATTAGGTGCCAACAGATCTTCGGATGTCTTAGAATTGATACATACGGATATTTGTGGGCCATTTCCTATAGCATCCTGAAATGGTCAACAGTATTTTATATCATTCATAGACGATTACTCACGTTATGGGTACCTATATCTTATTCATGAAAAATCTGAGTCTCTGGACATGTTCAAAGCCTACAAAGCTGAAGTTGAGAATCAACTCAACAGAAGAATTAAAATCGTTAGATCTGATAGTAGTGGTGAGTACTACGACAGATATGATGGTTCAGATGAACAACGTCCAGGACCATTTGCTAGATACCTAGAGGAATGCGATATTGTCCTATAGTACATCATGCCGGGTTCACCTAGCATGAATGGTGTAGCTGAAAGACGAAACATGGCTCTTAAGGATATGGTAAGAAGTATGATTGCTCATTCTTCTTTACCAAAGTCACTCTGGGGAGAAGCACTAAAGACAGCAGCTTATATTCTGAATAGAGTACCAAGTAAAGCAGTTGTTAAAACATCTTATGAGCTTTGGACTGGTCGAAAGCCCAGTTTAAAGCACTTACATATTTGGGGATGTCCAGCTGAAGTAAGGTCTTATAGGCCAAATGAAAAGAAATTGGACTTCAAAACAGTTTGCAGCTATTTTATTGGGTACTCTGAACGCTCTAGGGGCTATAAGTTTTATAATCCCACACTCAGGAATATTTTTGAGACGGGAACAACAACATTCTTTGAGGATGTTGAGTTTGGGGGGAGAAATAAGGTTAGAGACATTGCTTTTGAGGAGGAATTGGCTTCAGATCCAATTCATACAGTTACTCTTGACAATATTCAGGTTCATATACCTGCTGTTGTTGCTCAAGAAGTAAATCTGAAACCTCAAGATGACAATGTTGAACAACTCCCTGTTCCAGAAGAACAAACTGAACAAACTCAAGAACCAGTGCCATTAAGGAGATCCACGAGAGAAAGGATAAATGCTATTTCGGATGATTATATTGTATTTCTCCAAGAACATAAGGAAAGTAATGGAATGTTGGAAAATGATCCAATCAACTTCTCTCAGGCCATGAAAAGGTCTAACTCTCATGCCATGAATGAAGAGTACAAGTCTATGCAAGACAATAAGGTTTGGGAACTTGTTCCATTACCAGAAGATACAAAACTAATTAGTTGTAAATAGATTTTTAAAACCAAGCGGGATACAAATGGTAATATGGAGAGGTATAAGGCATGTTTTGTAGCTAAAGGATTTACTCAAAAGGAAGACATTGATTATACAGAGACTTTCTCTCCGGTTTTATCGAAAGACTTTTTCAGAACAATCATGACACTTGTTGCTCATTATGATCTTGAGTTACATCAGATGAATGTTAAGATTGCATTTCTCAATGGCGATATTGATGAGATGATTTATATGGTGCAACCAGAAAACTGTGTCAGGAGACCCAAAGAATATGATTTGCAAATTAAGGAAATCCATCTTTGGACTCAAGCAAGCTCCTCGTCAATAGTATTACAAGTTTCAACAAATAATTATCTCGTTCGGTTTTAAGATGAACATTGTTGATGACTGTGTATATAATTATCTCGTTCGGTTTTAAGATGAACATTGTTGATGACTGTGTATATCACAAGTTCAGTGGGAGTAAATATATTTTTCTGGTTCTGTTTTTTCTGGTTCTGTATGTCGATGACATATTGCTTGCCACTAATGATATAGGTATGTTGCACGAAACCAAAAGATTTTTATCAAAGAATTTTGAGATGAAAAATCTCGGGGACGCCTCTTTTATATTAGGAATCCAGATACATCAAGATCGCTCTCGAGATATACTTAGATTATCACAAAAGAGCTATATCGATAAAGTACTTAAAAGATTTGGCATGCAAGATTGCAGACCAGTAGACACCCCTGTGGCTAAAGGAGACAAGTTTAGTCTCAATCAGTACCCTAAAGGCAACCTTGAAATTCAGGAAATACAGAAGATTCATTATGCTTCGGCTGTAGGAAGTCTAATGTATGCTCAGGTATGTACGCATCCGGATATTGCGTACATTGTTGGGATGTTAGGCAGATACTTAAGCAACCCTGGTATGGATCATTGGATAGCAGTCAAAAGGGTTATGAGGTATCTTCAAAAAACAAAAGATTATATGCTCACATACAGAAAATCAGAATAGCTAGAGGTCATTGGGTACTCTGATTCTGATTTTGCTGGATGCCAAGATAGCAAGAAGTCTACATCAGGCTACATTTATATGTTAGCAAGAGGAGCTATATCATAGAAAAGTGTTAAACAGACACTCATAACTTCCTCCACTATGGCAGCAGAATTTGTAGCTTGCTATGAGGCATCCAATCAGGGAATATAGCTACAAAATTTTGTCACGGGACTGTGCATTCTGAAAAATGTGGAAAGACTAATAAGGTTATATTGTGATAATAAATCTACAGTAATATATTCCAATAACAACAGGAGCTCAACTAAGTCAAAACATATTGACATTAAGTTCCTGGTTGTGAAAGAAAGGGTACAGAGTGGATAGATATCCATAGAGCACATTGGGACAAACTCCATGATAGCAGATCCTCTTACTAAGGGATTGCCACACAAGGTCTTTCATGAGCACACTGCTCATATGGGTATGATGATATTCGAGGATATCATGATTTAGTGGGAGTTTGTAATTTTTGATGTTTTGTGTTTGGTTGTATTGTCTGATCAGAATAAAGTATTCAGTTAAGACACTTTGTTACATTATGTTTGGTTTTGACCTCACTAAAGTAGGACCAGTTGAAAATAGACTTGTACTGATCACATTGTATGTAATTTTCATGCTGCACATCCATGATTGATCTATGTCGTTTGATTGTATTGGTATATGTGACCATTGATGGGTCGAGTCACGATAAATGTGACGAAGGCTGCTTTGATCCTATATTGATATAGTCAATGGACGAGATTGTTCGGAAATACCTTTTCAGTGATAGCAATTTTGAGCTCATAAGGTTATACACAATTTAAGGAATCATATGGTGCCCAAGTGGGAGATTGTTGGATTTAAATCTAATTAAATCTATTTATGGGCACATATGATTAATCAATGTGTATTGTTATCTTTAAGGATAACCCACTTAAAGTGATCAATCAATTTGGGTTAATGGGTATTTAAATAAATCATGGGGTTATATGTGCAGATACCAGATTGTAATTGTAATTTGATGAGGGGCCAAATTATAAATGTACAACACCTATATATATGGAGTTATGGTCCCTAATCTAGGGTTAGCCACTCTCATTCTCTTATCCCCATCTAAAGAGATCTTAAGCAGAAGAAACTCTAAGGTTAGAAGATCATCAAAACCCTAATCAAGTTTTCCTCAATGGATTCAGGTATATGCTTCTGCACCTTTTGATTCTTGTTAATCTCTTTGAATTAATCATGGCTTTAAGATTTAGATCTCAAATATTAGATCTAACAATAACAAGTTGTTTGCTACCTCAAATTTGCAGGTTTCTTTCAGCTATTAAGTTGATCAAATTGGCAGAACCATGCATAGAGAAACTTTGTGCTGGCATATGGAGGGACCTTGTGGAGATTAACCTTAAATTGAAGGAAAAATTAATTTCATCTGGGACACTTAAATTCTTAATCCAAATAGAAAGTCATTAGAAATTTTGAACCCTCCCCTGTACATGTGTAGGGTGGATAGTCTTCTAGAGTCTGATTCTGCTTCTTTTCGTGGATAGTTTGGCTCCAAGAATTGAAGCTCATTTTTGTTAGGGCAATGGAGCTTTTGTACGGGTACGCGACTATCCAATTATCTGTATTTCCATGATGTTCATTTTGATGACATTTTTTTTAGAAAATATGAGACTGCCTTATGATATACTAAGATTGCAGAACCAAGAGCTTGTTCCAATTATATGTCATAACTGATTTTTATTATAGTCAATCCCATTTATAATCATGAATGATAAAAGGCACGACGCGCCTAGGCTCACAACATAATCTAGTTGTATCAACCCTCTTTTCGCATCCTAATATGTATCCTTATCCATCAGATTTGACGACAAAATATGTGTTGATATCTGCATAATAAAGAATCAAAACAAGCTAGTGTTGAAGATGCACAAATTCTTCACAGATGTAAAGGTGTCTTTGAATAAAGGAGTGCTTGTTTGTTTGCGTCAAAGTGTAGTGGGTGCAAAAGAGAAAGTTGAGCATGAGTGGATAGTCCAAGTGTTATGATTGGGTGCACATCTGAGGAGGCAACTGCCCTTTTGTTAAAAGAGAAGAGAGAAGGTTCAGATTAAAAACATTATTAGTAAGTTGTAGGGGCTGGAGGCCCCTCCTTCACTCTCTCATGGAGTAAACTTCCACTTTGGTCATGTTGATGGCTTTGATCCACTAACAAATCTGCTCACGCTCCTTTTTCCATAGTGGGGGCGTTGTTGATCCTTTGCTTGTAGAGCTAAATCAGCTCAAAAGTTTTTTTTTTTTAAATGATAATTTAGATTGAAAAGAGGAAGTAGTGGAGGATTATAAGGTTTTGGAGTGAAAGAGAGGAAAAGTTCGGGATAAGCTTCAGGTAGTGGATGCACAGATACACCAAGAAAGTAGAGAGTCAATATTCGAAAGAGAGAGGAAATGTTCCAAGAGAACGTGGTTCTTCTGCCCTACAAGATTCTCTTAGACGATAATACCCTTCAGACACTAAATTATGCAAGTAATTGAATTAGGCAACATGAGTAGAGATAAAATAAGCTTGCAGAGGAGAGGATAAGAGATGAGAATACATGGGAGGCATCAGAACAGTCAGGAACACACTGAGAGCAATTAGGAAGCTTGCTGAATGATCAGAAACAGAATCATAAGGATAAATGAGGATAAATAATATGGGTGCAATTTGATGATTATCTGAATGGTTATAACCATGCTATACTTATGAAAGAAACATCTCATGAAAGTGATACTGTTCTCATTTCAAGAGGATAGCAATGACATTTCCTGGAGAATTAAAAAGAAAGGTCACACTTCACATTCTTGCGCACTAACAGAAATGAAAAACAAATGCAATCAGTACAAAAGGCAAGAACAATGTGAAGAAGGAGAGAAAAAGAAAACAGATTATTTTATACCAAGGGGTCAATGATCTATTCTCCACTTCACAATCAGCATCTTCTATTTATAGGTCAACACCTCGCACCTTGATTCTAACTTCCTCACTGAAGTTTGTAGGATCCCATCAGATTCCTAAAACACTGTGCTTTTCTTCTGAGCCCTCGGCTGATGCTGGCCGTGGAAGAATTTTGGCAAGAGTCCATCCATGGATCTTGAGAAAGAACAAGATAACTTAGAGGGAGGAATAGAGGAGCTTGAAAGTTTTGTCAAGCTTTGTTCTCCCTAATCTTTATCAGTTTGTTCGTGTTACAGTTATCTGTACCTGGTAACTGAAGCATGGCAAGCCGGCAAGTCATCCAAAAGGCGGTATTGGAAACCAATTTCTCTTCGTTTCCGTTTCAAGTTCTTCCTTCAATAAATAATTATGTGCAACTTCTGTTAGCTTTGGCGTTGTGGAAGTCTGTGCTTGTTTCCTAGCAAATAATCACTGCTCAGGTTCATTTGAACTAGCGCAGCTGCAATGTTTTCATTACGGGTCTTGTTATCGTGTTAATGGATTTCTGATTATATTTCTAGCAATGTTGGCTCTTCTGTGCTCCTTTTTGGTGCTACCAGTACACAGAAAATGATGTATACATACAAAATTTAAAATTTCTCATTGGTAATGACAAAGCCTATATTTATTACATTATAAGCAAAACTTCCTCAGAGTGAAAGCCTCTCAAATTTCGGTCATGTTCAAACAATTAAGGGGTAGGAGGATGGGACAAAACCTCAGTATAGAATTGTGTATGCACCAATGCTTGAATTCAGGAATTTGACATCTTCGATAAAAATCAAAAAATGGTTATCGAGTTTGAGCAACTCCTGTTAGGTGGTCTTCCCTTTTCCTTTTCTTCGACATAATCCTTGTCATCATCTCTAAAATGCATGAGTTAAATTCATAGCCTCCATGATCCTTTGCCATTCAGGAGTAGAGAAGCGTAGAGCAGCTCGTTCCATGTGTCTGGTATTCCTGGCAGGCACCAGTGACTGCAGTCCTGAGTCATCTCTGCAGCTTTATGCTCTTCAGTTGTTTTGTATGTTTTTCTGTATATTGAAGGATGCCCATCTTTCCTATAGTCAGTAAGCCTACTGATGTTGAGGTAAATCACCGGTGTCTTCATCTGCTCAAAAACACTCTCAGCAGCTCTCATCTTTGCAGGGTATTTTGAGAGGAAAGTTTCGTTGAAGATTGGTTCAGTTTCCTTGTGACACTGACCGCCAGAATTCCACTGCCCTCCCCTGTAACCATTTTCAAGAAGAATTTAAGACTTTAGGTTAATAAACTGTAGAACAACAATATAAAGATAATTTCTGTAAGGATACTTTCACATTGTTTGGGAAACATGATAATTGAGTAATAGAAGTGACATCCCCAAATAAGCATTACAATGAATAACTATTATCTTCCCGTTATAATACTATGATACTTGGTAGGTGGAAGATCATGATTTGGAGAGAGACGATGCAGTAGTAGGATAGTCAAGAGATTTTTGCTGCCAAGAACACATCATGTAAATTGTTCAAACGACTCAAGTCTGGTAAACACTAGGCCAAAATAGTTTCCTTAGAAGTTATCTTGCATTCTGAGAGCTTGAATATTCCTTATGCATGTTGATCCAACTTAGAAACCTAATTAGTCTGATTTGCTAATAAGAAATTGTGAAAATAATACTTAGATTGCTAATAAGATTTCTCCTTTATAAGTCAACTGGAATATGGGCACTTTCAACCATATTTGTGATCTGAATAAATTGAGGACATCATACAATCAGTACATTATTTGAATGAATTAAAGCAATAACTCCATGAAGTGTAGAATTAGCCATGAGAATTTATAAACAGAATCCAACTCCACAAATTGAACCTGTTAGGTAACAATATTCCACTCCATATGCACAGCGTAAAATAGATTGCATTGGGCTCGGACTCGTTGATTGGGACAGACAATCGAAAGACTCATGAAAATCATGTTCCTGTTAAGCTAAAGATATATTATGACCAACTAGGACGACGAATTGAGATTGATATAGCGCATTGACAGATAGCATGCTATTCGTAATAAACCTCTTTACTTCCATTTTTCTTTTTAGTTGCATTAAATCCATGGTTTACTCGTACCTTGATACCTAGCATTTCTTCAACTCTAATTTTTTTAACCTTCTATTTGACATTATTCAACACTGAACCCAATCAGACAATCTGAATCTCCACTTGAGTCATCACTCTCATTGATATATTGAATTTGACAATACATAATCTGCTCCCATTTATTATGGCAAGCTCCAGGTCTCAGGCAATCCTTATTCTGAACATAGTCTCCATGTTCAAATATTTTCAACCCCAAGCATATCTTTTTCTGATGTCAAATAATAAGTGAAATTATTAAATTAAAAAATAATAATCCTCTCTCAAGGAGACTCCCAATCCAGCAGCACTCTTTGAAGTCTATAATGTCAACTGCTCTGATGCTCTGAACCTCACTACACTAAATGCCAGGCATTCTCCCATAATTCCTGATATGAAGTCTCCTTTCCCAGTACAGAAGCATAGAAAAATAAACACCCAAAAGCACCACTGAAACATGAATGATTCATTTTACTCTGATGCTCTGAACCTCACTACACTAAATGCCAGGCATTCTCCCATAATTCCTGATATGAAGTCTCCTTTCCCAGTACAGAAGCATAGAAAAATAAACACCCAAAAGCACCACTGAAACATGAATGATTCATTTTA
>NC_033799.1:10836321-10853640 GCF_001876935.1 Asparagus officinalis | reverse complement strand
CAGGTTAATGTAGAGTTTTATTTTCAATAAAAGATCAGACTTTTGTTTCATCATCTCAACGAAAGAAAGGCTACATGCACACTAAATTTTGTTGGATAAGAAAATTTATTGTGCAGGCTTCCTAAATTCTTCTTGTGGTGAGAGCTCAATCCCAATCTACTACAGGTTAATGTAGAGTTTTATTTTCAATAAAAGATCAGACTTTTGTTTCATCATCTCAACGAAAGAAAGGCTACATGCACACTAAATTTTGTTGGATAAGAAAATTTATTGTGCAGGCTTCCTAAATTCTTCTTGTGGTGAGAGCTCAATCCCAATCTACTAAACGATGAAAGATTTAGATGTAGATATGTAGTCTTTTGGGATTGGAAAATTAGGGTTATTTTCACTCATAGAGAGATACCCCTTTTATATAAGGGCACTCTTACAAATAGGTCCTCACAGCATTGACTTCAAGATGGGCGATAGATATCAATCATCCCCATCTTGTTACAAAAGATATCATACTCTCTAGAACCTAATCCTTTTGTTAAACAATCAGCTAACTGCTCTTCTGATTTCACATAGCTCAAAGTCAGAACTCCTCTATTCAGTTGCTCCTTGATAAAGAACCGATCGATCTCCACATGTTTGGTGCGATCATGCTGAACTGGATTGTTTGCAATATTAATCGCTGATTTGTTGTCACACAAAAGTTGTAAGGAGTCTCTTCTAAACAAGCGCAGCTCAGATAATATGTTTTTGATCCACATCAACTCGCACAGACCAACTGCCATAGCCCTGTACTCCGCCTCAGCTGTAGACCTAGCTACCACATCTTGCTTCTTGCTACGCCAAGATACGAGATTGCCTCCAACAAATACACAGTAGCCTGTAGTGGATCTACGATCATCCATACAACCCGCCCAATCAGCATCACAATAGCCTTTAATTCTCAGATGTCCAAAACTCCTGAACCATAACCCCTTTCCTGGGCTTCCTTTAATATATCTAAGAATTCTGCGAACTGCCTCCATATGCTGCTCTCTGGGATCATGCATATATCTACTCACCACACTCACTGCATGAGTAATATCAGGTCTCGTATGGCATAGATATATAAGTCGTCCAACCAATCTTTGATATTGCTCTTTACTCACAGGGTCCCCACCCTCGGCACTCATCTTATGATTCTGCTCAATAGGAGTAGATGCAACTCTACACCCCAACATCCCTGTCTCTGAGAGAAGATCCAGAGCATACTTCCGCTGAGAAAGCACTATAACCCTTTCGCGACCTTGCAATTTCAATTCCGAGAAAGTACTTCAACTGCCCCAGATCTTTAACTTCAAATTCCTCTCCCAATTTCTTCTTCAACAGTAGGATTTCCTCAGCGTCATCTCCAGTGATTACAATATCATCAACATAGACTGTCAGGATAGTGATACGAGTGTTGGAGTGCCTGTAAAACACAGTATGATCACCATTGCACTGCTTGTACCCCATACCACAAACTGCCAGCCTGAATCTATCAAACCATGCCCTCGGAGACTGTTTTAATCCATACAAAGACTTCTTCAACTTGCACACCTTCCCAGCTACTTGAGAAGTAGTGAAGCCTGGTGGAATCTCCATATATACCTCCTCTTGAAGATCTCCATGTAAAAAGGTATTCTTGACATCTAGCTGATGTAGTGGCCAATTAAAATTGGCAGCACATGACACCAACACTCTAACAGTACTCATCTTTGCTACTGGAGCAAATGTCTCGTCATAGTCAATGCCGTATGTTTGGCTGTAGCCTTTAGCAACCAATCTGGCTTTGTATCTGTCGATCTTGCCCTCTAGAGTTTGCTTAACCGTATACACCCACTTACATCCAACAGCTCGCTTCCCAGCTGGCAAAGGTACTAACTCCCATGTGTCATTCTTCTTCAAGGCCTGGAGTTCCTCATGCATGGCATTCAACCACCTAGGATCTTGCTTAGCTACCTGCCAGTTGTTAGGTACAGGCACTGAATGCAACGATGCAATGAATGACTTATATGCAGGTGGAATGGATGCATATGAAATGTAATTCGCAATATCAGTATCCCAGTTACCAAACTTAGCTGGAGGCTTTCCAGCATTGACTCTAGAGATTCTGCGGGGCAAGACAGGAGTATCAGAGGTATCAGGGAAGGAATCGTTACCTATTGACTCAGGTGGAGGAGAAGAGCAAGGCACTGGAGGGGAGTGACTTGGGTCATCAACATTTGTGGGTACTGACACAGGCACGGGAGACGGCTCATGCTGCTGTTTCTGTCTCCTCGTGTATACTCTCAGCTCCCCCTGACTTTGACTACCAACTCCTAAGTCACCACCACTACTCGGCGATGTACCATCACTACTCGGTGACTCAAGAGGACATGGAATCATCCCGACCACAATATCATTCTCATTCTCATTCCCCCCCTCTCTACTAGCATCAGTAGAGTCATCTCCAAACAAGGAACTCAACTCCGTCTTCTCCCCATAAAAAGGTTCAAACTCCCGAAAAGTCACATCCATACTGACAAACAGCCTTCTTTCAGTGGGACACCAACACTTGTATCCTTTTTGACTTGATGAGTAGCCAACAAAGATACATTTAACTGCTTGCGGATCCAGTTTACTCACCATCAATCTGTGATCTCTCACATAACATGTGCATCCAAACACTCTTGGTGGAACAACAAAAACATTCGAGCCCAAAAGCATCTCACATGGTGTCTTCATCCCTAATACTCTTGATGGCATCCTGTTGATCAAATAAGCTGCTGTCATAACAGCCTCACTCCATAAAAACTTAGGCACATTCATTGTCAACATCAATGAGCGTGCCACTTCCAGTAGATGCCTGTTCTTACGCTCAGCCACCCCATTCTGAGCAGGGGTGTCTGGGCAGGTGGTTTGATGAACAATTCCCTGATTAGAGATGAAAGCTGCAAACTCCTTATTGACATACTCAGTCCCATTATCTGTTCGAAGAATCTTCACCTGCACTCCAAACTGTGTCTTCACATAAGCCGAGAAATCTTGAAAACATTTGTAAACCTCTGATTTCTGCTTCATCATGTATATCCAGGTCATACGTGAATAACAATCAATGAAAGTAACAAACCATCTAAAACCACTGATAGAGGTAGTAGGACATGGTCCCCAAACATCAGAATGGACAAGTGCGAATGGTTCACAACTTCGAAGACCAATCATTCTATAAGTAGAACGAGTATGTTTTCCAAGTTCACATGCATTACAAAATAACTCTTTTCTATCCACTTTCTTCATTAACTCAGGTTCTAATGTATTTAAACTCTCAAAAGATAAATGCCCTAACCGGCAATGTTGAAGCATTGCTTCTGCCTCTGGCCCTCCGCTAACAGCAGCAGCAATCATTGCAGTCTCCCTGTCCAAATACCAAAGACCATCACGTCTGATGCCAGTCCCAATCCTCCTCCCCGTTTTCTTCTCTTGAAAGACACAAATCTCGATCAAATAACACGGTGCAATTTAATTGGTCAATGAGAGAGCTAACTGAGAGTAAGTTAACTGGAAACGAAGGAACATGCAATACAGATGACAAGGTAACAGATGAAGTGCAATGGACCGAGCCAGTACCCCTGATGGGTTGGGATGTCCCATCAGCAGTCTGAACTGTCTCAGGATGCATATGTTTACTCGGATAATATAATGCAAACTCACTAGATGTTCCTGTGACATGCCTAGACGCACCTGAGTCTATGATCCAATCAACATGAGTTTTAGTGGATGTAAGTGCCTGAACCTGTGTACCTTTGGTCGCATGAGCATAACCAATAAAGTTACCAAAACATGTAGTGGTAGCTAGATCCTGGGTGACTTGTCCCTTGCCCTTCGACCTCTCAGCCTGAAGCTTGAACAGACGTAGTTCCTCTAGCTCTGTTATTTCAGCTCCAGTCATCCCAGCAGTGGTCTGAGATTCATCTGCCACAGCTAGGTGAGCAACTCCTTGGCTTACACGCCCCCTGCCTCCTCGACCTGCACGACCACCAGTCTGATCACGTTCACCCCAGTTCCTTTCCTTGGGTGGCTTAGGGCACATCTGTCTCAGATGCCCTACCTCTCCGCAGTTGAAACACTGCCTAGTCTTCCTTCTGAATCCAATGTTATCCGGGTTGGATACCACCAGTGCAGACTTCTCCCGTCTAAGTCCACCTATCCCAGACCGTAGCCTGATACGACTCTCCTCCTGTATCATGGCCGAGACTGCCTTCTCCAGTGGTGGGATCTTCGTCTGGGTTAGTAGCAATACCGTCCTCTGCTCATACGCTGGAGCCAAACCTCGGAGAAACGACATGGTCCTCTTCTGCAAAGAGGCCTCGCGCTCCTTGCACTCAGGGTCCTTGCAGCTCGCTAGGGGCGAGAAGTAATCGTGATCGAGCCACAAGCGTTCCAGCTCTGTGGCGTACTCCTGTACAGTCCTCTCTCCCTGGACTATACCGCTGATCTCCTTCTCGATCTGGAATACCCTCAGGTTGTTCAACTTTTTGATGATCTCCTCCATCGGATTTTTTCCAGTCTTTGTCATCGATCCAACTTGTATTCTTGTGGTGCGCAACGAAAAAAATCCGGCAGCACTTCGACAGTACAACGAGATAGATAGATCACAAGAATTCCTGTTTCACCAAGAAAACAGGAACCAGAAGCAAGATATCTCAACAAAGTGAGATATCAGCTCTTCTCTCATCAGTTCTAGGACTGACTTGTCGAGGGAACCTAAATAAACTATTACAAATCAATTTTTCCTCCTTTTTCTTTTCTTTTCTTTCCCTTTTTTTTTTGTGACAGACGTTAATCAACAGAAACCAATCAAATCACTAGAACAAAATAATCACTAGAACCTTCAATTCCACACATCTCCTCTCCAACATCCAAGCACACATCGCAAAAACCCATTCATCATCGTTCAAAGAACTGCGCTCCCCCTTTTCTTCTCCTTTTTTTTTCTTCTTCTTCTCTTGGATCTGAGCAGCAACACTCCCTGCAGATCAAAGAACCAAGCTCCGAACCGTGATTCCTCCAGCTCCCGCCATCGGACTCTCCCCCGTAGCCGCGATCACATCACCGACTCGCTTCACCTAGGGTTCCAGTTCTCTCTTTCATTCGATCGATCTATCGATCTCTCAGTACCCTGCAAGTGGCGGCGTCATCATCACTTCTTTGGACGACAGCAACGGCCTCCACCAGCGCCAGGCAGCAGCGGCTCACACAGCAGCGCAGCACCGCCTCCATCTCTTCCTTCTTCTGTCTCTGGAGCAGCGACAGGAGCACCGCCTCCTTCTAATTCCTTCTTCGTTTCTGGAGCAGCGACAGCGCACCCACAGCAGGCAACAGCGGCTCCACCAGCAGTAGCACCGCCTCCTTCTCTTCCTTCTTCGTCTCTGGAGCTCCGACCAACAAACGGCGGAGATCAAGCTCCGACCAACAAACGGCGGAGATCAAGTTTCGTCTCTGGATCTGGGCTGGAGGCGAGGGATGCGGTGGAGATGGGCAGCTCTGATCTTTGGAGATGGGTTCTCCGGCTAGATCTTTGGAGCCGCCACAGCAGCTCTGATACCATGTAGTCTTTTGGGATTGGAAAATTAGGGTTACTTTCACTCATAGAGAGATACCCCTTTTATATAAGGGCACTCTTACAAATAGGTCCTCACAGCATTGACTAATTACTATCTAATAACTCAACAAGATATATATAAAATACCTTACTATTTTGGCCTTGCTTTAAATATACCATTCGTAAGTGGCCGAAAATGAGAGCATAAAATCAACATACATGCTGTAATCAAGGACTTTCAACAAGAATAATGCATGTATACCTGAAGTGAGTGAGTGAATATCCTCTGAAAACCACCTGAGTTTTGCTGGAGTCAATATTTTTGTCAACCCAATTAGCCCAAGTAGTAAGAGCCTTAGTGTAAGCTTTCATGACCTTGAGCACCGGATACACATGATTACCTTCTTGGTAGTAGTCAATTCTGGCAATTTGACAATAGAATTATATGATGGCAAAACAAAGGACATAAAAATCGGTTATCTTTACAATTTATTAGATTTTGGTACAAGAAAGACATGAGATTCTCACCCGCTAGAAGTTTTCTCATGAGTCCACCAATGACCTGTATTGAAAACTATTACATCAGCTTCTCTGTATGCTGAAGTTGTTTCGTCCAGTAGGTCTAATCTAAGCCTCTCGTCCTCAGATCCATTTTTATTTTTGAAATATAATTCCCTAACCAAAAATGTTGATCGTACATAGTCGACAGAGCAGTCATAATCCTAGATTGGAGAAAAAAGAAAAAGAAAACTTGAATTATTGATTTTAAAGAATGAAATGAATCCTTAAAATTAGAATACAAAACAAAGTTATTTTACCTTGAACTTGAAAGAGTAATACCCTCTTGTTTTAAAGTTATGTTTTCCAGAGGCTTCATAGACTCTGCGTTTATCTTTGACACTATGGCGGAGTATACACACCAGAGACTCCCACATATTTCTATTTAATGAGTCGCCCACAAAAATTAGCCTTTTCCCTCTTAATCTTACTAGAAAATCAGTCGCATTCAAGCTATCAGAAAGAAAGAACACACATTATTTCATATTGAATGCAAAGTACATACAATGATGTAAACAAAAGGAGCGAAAAATCACATCCTCACAGGAGTCAAAACCATGACTGACGAAGGCACCTGGAAGTCTGGAACTAGTGCTTACTTATCATTATTTTCCATTTCGTAACAAAATTTCAAGAAATCTATAGTCCTATAGTCAGGTTTGATTAAAAGTGAGGATCTCTCTTCATCAAGACAGTTGCATTAGGGCGATCCTTTAAGTTTCTAAGCTTCCTGATAGACTTTTATTTCAGTACTCAAGACAGAGTACCAATATATTATTTTCAGTAATATTAAATGAGATGTAGTAGGTAAAGTTTTAAAATTCCATGATGAAAACAAAACCTTTTTATGGTTTCACCTGCTGCACTTATTTAAGGATTATAAAAAGATATTAAGAAAACTCAAGACCACTGAACAAAAATGATCAAGAACATGCAGAAAATCTTAACCATATCACAAAGAAAGGTCCATGCTTTGTAGACTCGGGGAAAGAATGTTGGCACATAAGTTCTCCAAAATCGAAATGTATGAATAAGGCTTGTATTCTTATAGTGCATTAAAATTCATATATGAGAGAATCTATACAGTAAAATGGCCTACAAAACCAATACAATTAGAGAAACTATGCCATTAAACGGCCTACAAAACCAGTATAAATTTTTTCCTACATCATATGGGATAGCGACATGATAGGCTTCATGTTTGTAGATAGTTATCAGGCGAATAAAGGTTTATATGTATGTAAGGGCCAAAAATTTAAGAAACTCATAGGAAAAAGTTGATCGCAACATTGAGGTTTTGTGATTCCCTTTACTAGTCTAAACTGCTATGTGATATATTAACATATTACTTCCCCGAAAAATGAGCAAAATATTTAGGCAATTCTTTACAGTGAAGTTGTTGCTCATCATCAGCCGTACAAAGCCCAAAATGTCTAAGAAAAATTATATGTATTCAATGATAAAAAGTTGAGAATGCTTTGCCTACACGCGCGCGCACACACACAAAAAGAAAAGTTGAGAATGCTTCAACAATGTTGCAACCTACCAATCTCAGTCTCAGGAAGCAGTTTCCAATTAAGCATTCAAGAATAACTCTTGGCAAATTACGCATAAATCTATTTATAAAATCCAACACTGAAAGTAAGAATGCGCCCGAATCATCCTCAAACTAAATGCAAAGCCTACTTATCAATTACATTATTAGTATTTCAAGATATAGTTAAAAAGTTAGGGAACAATAAAACGATAGTAATCGCAATTACAAATGCAATTCTATAATATGTTGATAGCAAAAACTTTATCACTTAACCCATTAGTAATGAAAAAAGACAATTACCGAGGAATGTCACAGTCATTAGGCTGCCATCTCCATCTCAAGAACTCATCATCAGGCCTCCCATTCTTGTGGCAATCAAAATCGATATCGATATAGGGGCATGATCCTCCAGGATAGAATGCTTCTGTCTCATCTCTCACCCATCTCCCATTGAATATATTGCACTTGTCACTGAGAAGCTCTCCCTTCGCTTTTACAGAACCAGAATCATTGCTAACATTCTTATTATTTCCTTCAGTATTTGATCCAAGAACTTTCTTTTCTACTCCAGCCTGGGAGCTGTTCTTTGAAGGCACGTTCTCAATAGTAACTTGAGGCAGCAAACTGCTAGAATTATTGGTTTTGCCTGATGAATTCTTGAAATAGGCATTGCCCAAATCCATTTCGATTCCAGAAAAACTACTTCTTGATGAATTGCCATCTTGGGTTTTCTCCGAAATAGAATCACTGCTTACATTCTTATTTCCTACAATATTTGATCCAAGATCCTTCCTTTCTACTTCATCACTGGAGCTACTGTTCAAAGGCTTATTCTCAATGATAACTTGCTCAACTGAACCATTGACTGCTCCCAAAATGGATTCTTGACGCACAAAACTGCTGGAATTACTGGATTCCCCAGTTGAATTCTTGGGATGGGCATTGCCCAAATCCAGCTCTTTTCCAGAAAAACTACCTTTTGATGAAATTCCATTTTGGGTTTTCACCAAACCAGTTGAATTCATGCCCAAATCTGAGGAAGCACTAATGTCGGATGATGAGTTGCCATTCACTGGACCCAATAAAATCTTGGTGGAGTTTGAGGCAGAGTTACTGGAGAAAACCCAAGAGAAGAAAGAGGAGGAGGATGAAGAAGTGACAGTTGATGGAGAGCTGAGAGTGGAGAACAGTGAGAAGATTAGTAGAGAAGCTAGTAGAGCTAGTCCAAAGCCAGAGAGCACTCTCCTCTTGAAGGAGAAGTGCTCAAAGAAGAATGAGTTCTTGAGATCCATGCCCAAAACAAAACAAGAAAGTGAGAAATTGGGAAAGGGTGAGAATAACAATGTAGAGGAGCTTGCTCCTTGGGAATGGTGACTGGGTGTAGAAGAGCAGGAGATGAGAAAAAAAAAAAAAAAGAGAGAGTGCAGAGATTTTGACAGGTAGGGAGGGAATAAGTTAAAGCGGTGTTTTGATCTCTGTTTGTATTTGAGTTAATTAATTAAATTTGAATTGGGTTTTTGGGCTAATTGTAGGGGTGGGCAAAAACCGAAACAAACCGGTTCAACCGAAAAAACCGCCCGAAAAAACGGATCGGTTAACCGAACCGAATTAAATGGATGAGAAGAAGTCTCTAAACCGTCCGAACCGAATTAAACCGGTCTGGATCCGGTTTGACCCCCTGAACCGCCCAAAAAAAACCGAACCGAATTCTTAAACAAAAAATAGCTGCGAGCCTTGGGTGTGAAGAAAATTTATGGCTGAATGTTTAGCATTTAAGAATTGTGAGGTGGAGTTTATACTAACATATATTTGAGTACGCTGATATAGTTAAGTGAGATTTCCGTAAATCAATACAAGATGTTGAGGTTGAAGGATAAATTTAGTGTTTTGGTCAAATTTCAGTGATAACATGAATACAGCTTGCTGGTGCTGGATATCAAATTAACCTATAGTATAGGCTGTCAAGGATATAAGATAATTCTTGATGAGAAAAAGGCAGCTAAAAATTAACGAAAATCATCAAAAGGTGTGTGTGCCTGCCAAACATTGTTCTTTCTCTAAAAAAGGCTACATAATTACATGGTCCTCCTAGTGTATTAAGCTAGTTATATTCAGATCATACAATTTGATTAAGTGGCTTAGTACAGTTTTGATTATTTCTTTTCAGTTTTGATTGCTTCTTTTCAGTTTTGGATATAACTAAAACTTACCCAGATTTTTGTGAAATGGAGTTAATTCGGTTCAAAACCGAAACCGAACCGAACCGAACCGAATTTTGGTTGGGCCGAATATTCGGATGAAGGGGAAAAAATCTGGATCTGGATGAGAGTTTTAAGAATCCGAAAAATTCGGATTGGATGCGGATTGGGCTTAAAACCGAACCGAACCGAATACGCCCAGCCCTAGCTAATTGCATATGAGTACCGTGCTCGTGCTATTAAATTACTTTTATAAGTTAGCTCAAGTTTTATATTGATATATACACCTTATAAAACGGGAGTATAAATTTTATAGAAACACTAGAGGCATACCCTTAAACCACACTATCAACCACACCCCTCTTTATCTATAGTGTTTGTTGGGCCCCACATGTTTTACTAAAAAAATCATAAAGATACTATAGATAGAGAGGGGTGTGGTTGATAGTGTGGTTTAATGGTGTGCCCCTAACACTACTCTAAATTTTATCAGAACACTCCATACGACATAGAAAGTTCCGAGCCAAACGTTTTTATTGAAAGAGGAAAATTTAATCATTTTCTTTGAACTTTTCTTTGGCACAAAGAATCTCACGCCATAATGTGGGGTTCTGATAGAACTTTTACTCATGTAACTGTATCACTATGGGAGCGTTTGGCAATCGTGGCGTCTTTATCATTTCTGTTTTTTAACAAAAACAAAAAAACTTGTTTAGCAACCAGATTGTTTTTTGACTTGTCCCTTTACAAAATCTAAAAATTAAACACTTTTCTTAAAACACCAAAAAATTGTTTTGAGATTCTGTTTTTTTGATATATATGAGAAATATGGGTATGCTTGGTAGTAATGTGGCACGATGTCCTCCACTCATTCAAATGGGGAACCACATTCACATGGGTTGAGGAATGTATGAGGATATGCAACCATTTAAATGAGTGGAGGAGATTATGTCACCTCACTATCAAGCATAATTTTTTGTGCTTGGTACCAAACACACTCATATATATATAAATTTAGGTTTTACAACATTAGTCCATTACACATTTCATATTTTGAAATTAGCATCTCAAATCATTGAAATTTTTATTAGGCTTGTTAATTTTTAAGGTATACTAGAATAGGTCCCTAAAATCATTAATTAAAATAGCTCTTAGATCCCCAATTTTTATAAGTTGTTTAAATTAACCCCTCGAATTGTTACTTCTCATCTTAATTAGAGGCCTAATTTCAAAGTAATTAAGAATTGAAGGGCCTAATAGCAATTCTAAATATTTAAAACTAATCTCAAAATACGAATGATTTGGAGGGCCAATATCCAAGAAGTTAACTACGAGAAGTAAAATTAAAAGACAAATTGTAATTGAAAACCACATAAATGAAAGGCTTAAATGCGTATAGACCCTTGATATTGTCTAGTTGCGCATATGACCCTTTATCCACTCGCTGCAATTTTAACGGTTTCGAATGAATAGAACTTTTTGCACGGCTTAACGATTGGTCAAAACACAACGGGTTCACCCCAAAATTGGTGTGTTTGGGTTTAAGAACGTGTAGATCAAGTTCAACGGAGCGGGTCGCAAAAAGAATTTAGGAAATGATGTGATTCTAAGCCGCGTCCTTAGGTGGGAGCCTAGGGTGTCACATTAGATTCACTTTTCCATATATATTATATATATATATATATGAAAAATATGAGTATGCTTAGTACCAAGTATAAAAAGTTGTGCTTGATAATGAGGTGTCATATCATCCTCCACTCATTCAATTTTGGGACCATATTCACATGAGTATGGAGTGGATAAGGATGTGACACATCACTACGAAGCACAAAATTTGTACTTTGTACCAAGCATACCCATCTCTCTCTCTCTCTCTCTCTCTCTATATATATATATATATATATATATATATATATAAAAGTTCTAATTGTGTGAACAGTCCCTTGAGTCAATTTTTTTCAACTCTTAAAAAGTCAAAAATGTTTGTAGTGGCAATAGACCCGTCACGATTCTATTGGTGCATATAGAGCCCCATTTGCTATTTTTTTTAATCCTAAGAGAGTCATTAAAAAATTCACTGAGGGGATCTATCCGCCTTTGGGAAAATAATACATAGCTTTGTCCTCAACTGGGATATACTACAGAGTCTATCCTTAATTAACCCTTAGGCATCGTTTGGAAAACGGTTCTAAGAAGGAAAGGGAGTTGAAAGTGGGGGAACAAAATAACTAGTTGCATTTCATAGGAGAGTTTTGGAGAGGAGGGTGGACTGTGGAGTGAGAGAACCGGAGGGGGGGAAATGACAAAACAAACACAAAATGGTCACTGTTTATCGCTCTCTCAAATTGGGAGCAAATAGGGAACAGTAATCGCGGAGGGTCCGGAGGGACAAAAGTGATGCTCAAATGACCTTTATTAGTATTCCACGAAATTAAATTCGTATGTGCGCTCTCCAGTAGAATCGAACCTGAGACCTTAAAGTACCACTCATGAACGGTCTATCAACTTACCAGACCCTCTTAGATGCCACTCGTATTTTATTTCGATAACAAGTATTTCCAAATTAAAGAATAATATAGTATTTTAAGTTTTTAACTATGTCTTTCACATCCCCTCCCCCTTCCCTCGACCTCACAGGAACTTGTCGCGAGCCTTCCTTCGCTCCTCCCTCAACGGTAAAATAAATCCACAATATATGTACTCTCTACCTCACAGCGCTCAACTTCCCAGTCCTCATCTCTCCTCAGTCATCCCATCACATTAAGCATTAATGAGAATAAGACAAGATAATAATATTCTAACAAACAATTATATGGACTCGTTAGTGCGGTGTTATTTGATTGATTCTTCAAAGCAATCTTATGATCCATCGACAGAAGGATTAAATTGGCTCTTGTATGACACATATGAGAAGTGTCACGCATATGACACGTATGAGTACTGAGTAGGGACAAAAAAATTGCTCTTCTAATGGTGACAGTCCACCAGCCAGCGGTTCACTCGCGCGACTGTGGCTAGCACTCCTCGTAACAAGAAGATGGATACATATGTTTATAAATTTTTTTTCTAGAAAAAAGAGAAGGAATAAATATACATGTTAAAACCCTAATTTAAATTTGTTTATTGAGATAATAAGAGATATATATATAGTTATACAAATAGGGTTAAGGTTAATGGGTAATAGCCCATTAACCCAATACCCAATACTTAATTTAACACTCCCCCTCAAGCTGGATCATAGATATCTATCATGCTCAGCTTGTCACATATAGTAGAGAACACCTTTGAATAAGTAGCATTGGTAAGAATATCAACAAGTTGCTGTGAGGGCGGAGTGAATATGAGAGATACTATCTTCTTCTCTGAAGCATCTCTAACAAAATATCACTGTTCTAGCAACATCTAGAATATGCATATGATTCCTCTCAGCAACTTTATTTTGTTGTGAAGTGCAGTGGCGTAGCCAGAAATATTTTTTGCCCTGGGCGAAAAATAAAGATGGTCGGCAGTGAGGGACTTGAGCCAGAAATATTTTTTGCCCTGGGCGAAAAATAAAGATGGTCGGCAGTGAGGGACTTGAAGCGACGGAGGAGGGAGAGGAGCTTGGCGAGGGAGCGAAAAATAAAGATGGTCGGCAGTGAGGGACTTGAAGCGACGGAGGAGGGAGAGGAGCTTGGCGAGGGAGGGGAGGGAGACGCGGTAGAGGGAGGAGAGTTGGGGATTGTTGAGATGGAGGTCCTAGAAGAGGAGGGAGAGGAGGTTGGATCTGCGGGAGAGGGAGGTGAAGTGGCCGGAGAAGAAGGGAAGCGAGGGGAGGCGGGAGGGGGAGGTGAAGTTTCCTCTCAGCAACTCCATTTTGTTGTGAAGTGTGAGAGCAAGAAGTCTGATGAATAATGACATTAAGAGCACAAAATTTTAAAACATCACCTTTCATATATTCCAAAGCATTATCAGTACGAAGAATACGAACAAAAGTAGAGAACTGAGTTTTTATTTCATTATAAAAGAGTTCAATGACGTGCGAGACCTCTGACCTCTCTTTTAACAGATAAAGTCACGTCATTCGAGAGAAATCATCAACAAAGATAATAAAATATTGAAAACCTTGCACAGAGGGAACACGATAAGGACCACAGACATCAGAATGAACCAACTCAAAAGATAAGCTACTATGTTTATCGACTCGACTCTGAAAAGTAGCACGATGGTGCTTACCCAGTTCACACGATTCACAACCTAAAGAGGAAATAGATGGCTGAACAGAAACTACCGATCTAAGTTTTTGCAGTGAAGGATGACCCAGACGCCAGTGCCACAATAAAGTAGAGTCATACTGTGATGCAACAAGTCCAGCCTATGGCACACTATCGTCCAAATAGTATATACCTCCTCTCTCATGCTCGAACCAATCTTCATCCCAGTTGCTAGGTCCTAAAAAACACAATAAGATAGAAAGAATGTGACTTTACAATTATTTTGTTTTATAAACTTGCTAATGGATAATAGGCTAACAGGGAATTTGGGAACATATAACACATCAGTTAGTTTTAAAGAGGAAGTAGCATGAACCACTCCATCACCACGAACTGGAGAAAGAGTATCATCAGCAATGCGGATAGAGAAAACTTATCAGAAAGATATAAAGATACAAAGTGATCCTTTATACCTGTCATATGGGATGAGGCTCCAGAATCTAGTACCCATGGTTTGTGAGAAGAAGCTATGTAAGCATCCATACCTGAAGAGGATGCATGAGTAGCAGAATGAATGTTATGAGAGAGTTTTAGCTAGCGTAACTTCTCATAATCTGCCTGAGAAATCTGAACAGTGGGAGCAAAAACAGCTGGACCACCAGAAGTAGTAGCAGAAATAGAGGAGTGAGTTAACTCGGTACCAGCTACCTGGGCCCACTGAGGACGACCAAACTTCTCCCAGCACTTCTCAGAAATATGATTGGTTCTCCCATAGTGACCACATTGACGTGAGCCCTTATCAGATTCACATTGCCTTCCACCAAAGGAGCCACGTCCTCCCCCTGAATCACGGCCACGACCACGACCGTGGCCTCTGCCTCGACTAGAGAACATGACAGACTGATCCATTATAGGTGGAGACGGTGCAATAGTATTAGAAGTAACACCAATAGAGACCTGCATGACTCTGGAGAATGTAGCAGTCAGTGAGGGAATGGTATCGCCACCCAATATCTGTCCCCTCACCTGGGACTGTAAGGTAAGGTGCAATCCAGAAAGAAACTTGGACACTGCCAGATCGCGACGATACCCTAACAACGTTGCTGCATCAGCTACTGCAGGCTGATGTATCTCTAGTTCGTCTATCAGTCCCTTCAACTCACCAAAGAACTCTGGAACTGACTTATCTCCCTATTTGATCGCAAACACTCGCTCATAAATTTCAAATACACAGGAAACATTTTTCTCATTCCCGTACATAATCTTCAAGTTGTCCCACATCTCTTTCGCAGTGGTTAAGAACATAATGATGCTACTGATCTGTGCTTCCATACTATTGAGAAACCACGTCATAACACAATAATCAGATGACAACCAAGAATTGTAGGTGGGATCTGTGGTGGGGGTGGAGATGCCAGAAGATGTTGGAGTTTGCTCTGAGCTCCAATGAAGATGTGGAAAGCTTGTGCCCAGAGCAGATAGTTTGTACCATTCAATTTGATTGTAGTCCCCAAGACTACCTTGGGCGTAGAGGTCTCACTAACAACAACAGAAGGAGTAGTTGAGGAGGAGATTTTCGACATCGTAGTAGTAGTCATTTTGCGCAATAATAGTAGTCAAATAGCTAGTTCAGTAGTAGAGATTTGTTCTCAAAACATAAACCGATGATATGTCAGCTGGACATATATCAAAGTAGTAGACAGTCACGCCTTCAAGCCTGTAGGCAATAAAAATTGCCTTTAATCCTTATCAGAGAAGTTCAGAACAAAACTGCTAAAACCTCACCCGAAATAGCGAAAAAGGGGAAAACGCAGATATCTCCCAAACCGTAAGGAATTTGGCGAAACGGAGGAAGCGAACCAAAGCCTTTGGCTTGGTTCGGATGGCTCCATCTCGTCGAGATAGGCGATTTTCATATATAATTCGTCCAATTCCGACTTACGGTTTGAAAGTTACGGCCTATTCTTCAATCCATGCTCAGGAGCTCGCCTGCAACTCAAATTCGCCTGCAGTCCCAAATCCGCCTGCATACCCAAGTCTGCCTGCGCACCTGAGCTCGCCTGCAAACCCAGTTCGCCTGCTAGCTCGCCTGCAGACCCAAGTCCGCCTGCAGTCCCAAACTCACCTGCAGACCCAGTTCGCCTGCAAGCTCGCCTGCAGACCCAAGTCTGCCTGCAGTCCTAAGCTCGCCTGCAGACCCAAGCTGCAGACTCGCCAGCTCACTGTCAACTGCCCACTTGGAGTATGGGAACAGTTACATCAGTGGTCAAATCCCACAAATCAAGGGAGAGGGCACAATACTCCAGGCCCGTCAGATGGCCGTCCACAGTACGAATGAGCGGACAGGCGCCGAAACAGCCTGCACCCTCATAAATGCGGCTCACCTCAGTTGTCCAGGTGAAGGGACGAGAGCCGCCAACGCTCGGTGGTTGGTCAGATCCACGCAAGCATCTGACAGCCGTTGTCACGCATACGAGGAAGGGCTTTCCCACTCCTATGTAGCGTGATGCAGAGCACACCTCTTCGAATGACCATTGACGGTACGAATGAACAGCAGGACGTCTCCGAACAACGTGTGGTCACATCCCATAATTTAAGGAGCAGTCAAGCTATCTCCCTCACCTCTATTAGTGGTCAAATCCCATGAATCAAGGGATGGCCCATGCCATCCCTTGCCTGTTAAAACCCATCTTCAGCAGCATGAAGAGGGGGATTGGCTGTTGCATATTCTGCTGGCTAATCTCCCAAAGGTTGAACCTGGAACTTTGCCAAAGGCTCCCTCATTTGAGAACCGAAGCTCCGGCTCCGGCAGCAACTTCGATCGGAGCGTCCAAGGGAAGCAGACTCGGCACGAGCACCGAGCGAGGCGTCCTATCGCCACCGAGGAACCCACGTTAAACAAGGAGGGCCTTCCCTCCGCTTCTGTTGTAAACATTTGATTTATTAGTTTGTAATAAGCCTTCTTATCAATACAAACGAAGTTCCCTATTTTCGGGAGATCAAAATTTACACCTACAAAGCCGTAGAGGCAATATCACCTGAGGGAGAGAGCCCTGACTGTTGTTTGCACAAAGGCTCAAGTCAAACTCTATATTCTCGTTTCTCGAAGGAAACAAGAATAGAAGTGAAATATCTCAACAATGTGAGATAGACACCCTTCCTCTCATCAGTTCTAGGACTGAAATGTCGAGTGAATAGTCAACACTGCAATAACAATTATAACAAGCAGCAACAAGCAGA
>NC_033799.1:10787553-10836193 GCF_001876935.1 Asparagus officinalis | reverse complement strand
GGCAGGGGGTGTTGCAGCAAATTGCAGGTGGGACAGCGGTTGTAGGGGGGACGGCTAGGGTTTGAGAAATGGAGCGACGGCTAGGGTTTGAGAGATGAGGCGGCTAGGGTTTCTTGCTATACCATGTTAAAACCCTAATTCAAATTTGTTTATTGAGATAATAAGAGAGAGATATATAGTCATACAAATAGGGTTAAGGTTAACGGGTAATAACCCATTAACCCAATACCCAATACTTAATTTAACAAGAAAAATTCCTCAAGGACACAAAATATGAGACCAATAGGTGGGACAAGTGAGGTGTTCCCCTCCTATTAGATAATGAGTTTGCCATCATTAATGATGGCCAACTCATTATCCAATAGGAGAGGGACACCTCACTTGTCCTCCCTATTGGTCTCACATTTTGGGTCCCTGTAGCAAAGCTCATTTAACAATACATAGATAAGCTACACAATCAATGCTAAGAGTAAGGAACTTCCCTTCTCTTGTTGTTCTTTGCTGCCGACAAGTTTGTTATTAGCCTACCGACGACATTAAATGGCGGAGTAAATACAGACACCTTCGCTCAAGTCAGCCGAAGGGCAAAGAAAATGCGGGGGAAAGCAGACATTTTCACTTTGTTTAACATGTTAATTAATGCGATCCTGTATAAAGTTTTGGCCGCCGACAAATGGCTTCATGGATGGTAACGGGTACGGATTAGCTCAACGCCTCTGAACCCGACCTCAAAAAGAAGAGCTAGAAATAAATAATGATTAACTTGACTACAAATTTTAAACCAGTTTAATACTACGAAGAAATTAAAGCGTGAGACCTTTCATGATTCGTAAATTTTGGTAGCAATTTGAGAGAGAATCCACATGTTAGTTTCTATTGGTTCAAATGTAGTATAAGAAATGTAGCATCACTCTTGACAGATTCATATGATTCATCACAACCAAAGAAGAAAATAGTAACAATTAGTACCCTTTTGGGAGACGCATGGGATTCATCACAACTGAAGAACATAACAACCACCCTATTGATTACTGTTGTTTTTGTACAAAAAGAATGCATGAAACCAACCGTCACCAAGATCAGGCCACTGTGGCCGCTAAAGAAAAAGGGTTAATTGTCAATAGATCCCACTTATTATTGAAAAAGTGTCGGTTTATGGCATTTAATGTGCACCGAAAGAATGTCAACCCTTAAATCTATGCACGAATTCCAAAAATTCAATGATCAAATGACTGAGATTCATTCGGTGCACATTTAATATCATAGACCAAAACTCACTTGATATTTTTCCCTTGTCACTGCTTGGAGCTTACTACACCTCTAGTTTTATTGTGCATTGTTGCAGATAGACTTCCTAAGTGAAATTTTCTACTCTTTTACTTTTAGAAGTCTTATTTTCAAGGGTAAAAGAACAAAAAAATCATTCGGGGTCTATCAGCAACAATAAAACTAACGGTCCAGGAAGTTCTAAGTTTGCTTCGACTACAAGAGACGAGTCCTCTGCATAATCTAAATAAATAGGCAATATTGGTTGTGGCTCGAAAGAGGATGATCGAGGAGATAACTTTGGCATGTTTTCAGTATTATTGTGCAATAATGAAGCTTCCCATTTATCAACAAGCCCATCTCCTTCGAGCACTCTCACAACTTCAGACATCTTTGGCCGATGAGATGGATTGTATTGAGTGCAGAGAAGTGCTACCTGAACCATTTCCTCCATCTCGATTCTGTCGTAATTGTTCTTGAGACCCTTGTCTACCATTGTGTTCAGCTTGTTCTCTTGATGCAGCTTCTTTACCTGCACATGATGATGCAATATCAAGACAACCTGCTCTTCGTGCCACAAGGATAATAGTATATATATTACTACTGTTACCAAGAAAACCAACCAAGAGTCGGCAATGCGACCTTAAGCCTATTATTATATCAGGTTAATTGCACATAGACCCATGTAGTACTTCATTGTGGCACTTATTATCATTTTTTATATTTGATATTCGCTGATACACAACCTGAGCGAATTTTTTTGACTCTTTTACCCTCAGGGTCTATTTGCCAAAAACAAAAACAGAATCCCCAAGAGCATCTGTCAATATCAGACTTAAGGGGTAATAAGTGTCACAAGGTAATATTACAAAGGTCGTGCAATTAGCCCTTGAAGGAGTGAAATGTTCACTCAGGTAAGAAGTTCAACTGGACTATTGAAGCATTCAAACCTGGAACCTTGTCTCGCATTCTTTCAAAAGCTTACCCTTGGCCTCGCACGATAAGATCAGATCTCGTAAAAAATCTTAGTATGGTACCTCCAGGTAAAATTTGACTTAAGTCAATTATCAACCTCCCTTCCATTCCTTTTCTAATTCTCAACATATGAAATACCAAAAACATGTTTCCCTTTGTTTTTCTGTTGCTTTTACATTTTTTTAAAATTTTTATTTTCCCTCTCTGTCGACAACCAAAAAGATCTTCAAGACTTTCAATAAATTTACCATTCACCAAATGTAGTTCCACAACTAACAATATGCTTTGACAAACCATATTATCATCAATTCATCATCAATACAAAATGCTTATGATTAACCATATGTCCATTCGCACAACTCTTTTTCATTCTGTACTAGCTAATTTGTTAAGATTGTATCAACCACAATCCATCAAATATAGTTTGATGCAAATAATGTTGGCAAAAGCAACAGTTCGTAGAAGAATTTTTTGGTTTCAAAGTTGGAATTGACATGTTGTTTACTCTATGGCACAAGGGGGAGAAAAAAAAAACTGTAAGATATTTGAAATATTGAATAGGATTTTTTTTCCCCTTTCTTTTTGCTTGAAAATATGACAATAAGTGTATGGCCCATTTATGGGAGTGAAATATTCTTCTTCTCAGATGTTGGTTATTTCTATGAATTATTCTCAGATTTTGGTTATTTCACCATTCAAATGAATATCAGGTATTTATACCTATACGTGTTGCAAAATAACATAATAGTTAACCAAATTATGGATGTTCTCATGAACTTAGTTTATCAATTGACTAGTAACTTACCCAATCAAGCATCACTCCTTTCTGGTTTGCTATTCGTCCAAAATCTACCGCCTTTTGACCTGTGATCAATTCAAGTAATAAAATTCCAAAACCAAAAACATCGATTTTTTCCGACGATTGGCCTCTTGACAAATACTCCGGAGCTATATGACCAACAGTCCCCCTTACAGCAGTGGTTACATGAGATTCTCCATGATCCAAAAGCTTTGCCAGTCCAAAATCCCCAACAACAGCTTCAAAATCTTCATCAACAAGAATGTTTGCAGCTTTCACATCACGGTGAATTATTTTAGGATCACATTGCTCGTGCAAATAATATAGTCCTCTTGCTGTCCCCAATGCTATTCTTTTTCGTCTGTACCAGTCTAAGGCTGGTCTTCCATTAACATTCTCTGCCAGATATAGAAACAAGAAATAAGAGAACAGTAACCTTTTGTGAATTAGACACTTCAGTAAAACGGATGCATAAAAGATAGGGTCAATTTCCCACCGACCCCTCCTTCCCCACCCCCCCCGACCCGACGCCGCAAAAAAAGCCAAAAAACTTTGAGGTCTTGGCAGCGTAAACTCTCTAACTTTTTTTTTATCTCACCAGTAACGGCCCTAGAAGCTTTGTGGTGGTTTCGCAACCCACAAACTACCACCCACCACCCCACCCCCCCACCCAAATAAATTAAATTAGAAGTCCAAGCTTTGACTTTTTCTCATCGATCCTCCTGCATGCATTAAACTGAAGGAAGCAAACTAAAATGCACTCGAGGGGGGGGGGGGGGGGGGACCCTCCATTGGGGGAGACTTGAATATGTTGCCTAAGATGGCAAAAAATGGGAATTTTTTGTCAACGACATATTTTAAGTTATTTTGGCCAGTTACAGGTAGGGGTGGGTGAGAAAGCGCAAAATTGTAATTATTATTATTTTTCGCTTGTGTGTGTGTGATGTTTTTTTTTTTTGGCTGGGGGGGGGGGGGGGGGGGGGGAAAAATAATGTTTCAGGGAGGTTTGTGAGACACTGCACAGTTTAGGGGAGTTATGTGCGGTGAAAAATGTTCAGGATGGTTATGTGCAAAACCCACCAGAATTCAAGGAGGTTTTGTGGATAATAGTCTTCGCTTCCTATATGACAGATTGCTTTTACTTGGATATGGTTGGCTCCTATATATCGGAGTTCAATTACCTCTTAATAGGGAAGCAACACTTCCATTAGGCATGTAAGGGTACACAATGATTCTTTCATTCTCAGCTGCACAAAATCCATATAATCTAAGGAGATGACGATGAACAGCCAAGTTTATCATTTCAACCTCAGTTTGGAATTGAACTTCCCCGCTCATGGCATTATAATCTTTCAGCCTTTTCACAGCAACAACCGTGCCATCACGCAAGCATCCTTTGTACACGATTCCATATCCACCTTTTCCTAAAATACTTTTGGAACTAAAATTATTTGTAGCTACACGAAGCTCCTTGAAAGAGTAACGCTTCAAATGACCCAAACATACTTCAGGGTCATATTGATCTGCATAGAAACAGATCCAACTTTCAACAAAGTAAAGTTAACGCAGTTCAAAGTAGAAAAAGTATTGAACTACGTAATAAACTTGACAATGGGATTGTATACAACAAAGCATGCACACACCAATGGTTTACTAATGGTGCTGGTGTTATTTCATCATGAGGTGAAATGCAAATTTAATGCATATAACATTGTGATCAAGCATGTCCATTCACATATTTGGCATGGATCCTTCACTGAATGAACAAATGTACTTACATTAAAAACAAGAATAATTGAGACATATTTATATGTATAGGAAGGGTCTATAACCTTCTTTCAGTTTATTACGGTTTTCTTAGACTTTGAAGATGTTTGCAGGAAATGTGAATTTCACTAAAAATGGGGTGATTAATATGTTAATATACATTTCCACACGCTAGAGGGGTTCTCTGCATAAATGCCTCTGTTTAAAACTCATTAATTATTTCCATCATATAGGGAGTAATGTTTCCACATTTCCTTGCGCTGAATTTGTATATCCCTACTATTTCAAAGACATATTCTTGCTTCCAAATTTCATTTGCATAATGCAAGGGTATTAAAAAAGGATAAGAACTTTAACTCTCTTGAGTAAATAAATGACAAATGAATGATGAGAACAGTCAATAAACGATATGCCTTCGATTCAAGAGGAAAGTAAATCCACGAAATGTTCATAAATAATATTTCCTAGTCCAGAATAGCATTCATGTCAAGTGTTAAATTATAAGAAACAGACAAATCACAAACAAACAATGGAAAATAGAGAAGAAACAAATCATTATCTCACCATTTACATCATAGAAAACTTGTCGATTGTGCCGCTTATACCACCAAAGTAGCGATCCAACAAAAATGACTATTAGAATAATAGAACCAAAAATTGCACCTAATGAAATAGCTATCCAATGGCTTTTCTTTACTTCAGGTTGTGGCTGAGCTGAGAAACCCAAGATGCGTTTAATTAGAATAGTCACTATCGATAAAATTATCAAAGGGGCTTTACAAGGCTTTCTATTTGACAACAATATCAATCTGGCAACCAAAACTTAAACCATTTCTTACCCTTCATGCCATCCGGTGGAAAAGATAGGGGGTTTAGAGAGATGGAAGAACAGTTGTTCACTGAATTTTGCCCACAAACTAAAGGATTTCCAATGATGCTGATTGACAAATCCATATTTCCTTAAGAGTTAATAACAGTGTATTGCTTCTATAAGTATCCAATTATGAAAAAGTGAAAGGAAGAAAGCTTACTTGAAAGTTCTAGCAGATATCTTTGGTATAGACCCACTTAGATTGTTGTAAGAAAGGTCCCTACAAAAAATTCATATATAAAAGAAATATAGATGGACTTCCATTATGAAATGAGGAGATAAAATACTTACAGAAGAGTAAGGCCTTTGATGTTGGACATAGAATCAGGCAAGGGTCCAGAAAGCCTGTTTTTGTTCAGACGCCTGTCATGCTCAAATCAGAAAAGAATAGAAGATTTTATGATTAGGAGGTTGCAAACTTTAATAGTAAAGACTGAAATTTTATCTTAATATACTTAAATCTTACAGATAATTCAGGTTCGTTAGGTCACCAAGGGAACTAGGAATGATACCACTAAACTGATTGTTAGAAAGGTCTAGTGTCTGGAGCTTCTCCAATTTTCCAATATCAGCAGGTATAGGCCCAGAAATAGCATTGTTCTGCAGCAGCCTACAAGAACAAGATTCCGCAAAAATCATAATTTAGTTATATCCATGAACATCTACCATAGAGTTTTGACCAATAGAATTGAGATGTCAGGCATAATGTGAAAAAAAGACTTTTCGATATTAGTCCCTCGCAAATCTTTCATATTTTGAAGTTAGTCCCCCCATCATTCATATTTTGAACTCCGTCCACCAAATCTTTTAATTGTTTGGAACGTAATTGATGAGGACAATAATGGCAATTTTCATATTTGTTATTTGACTTTCTTTTATTTTAGTTTTGAATAAGGAAGATTTGGTAAGTTTAATCAGATCTTAATTTAGTTTTAATTGTGAGAAATTTGAGGGATTTTTCTATTTTGGTAGGATTTTAATTTTTGAATTTTGAATTTTGGGTCAAGTTTAGAAGTTAATCAGTTTATAGTATCTGAGTGATTTGAGAAATCTGATTGATTTTGAGAGATTTTGTAATTGCTCTATAAAAGCACTGATGTAATTAGAATGAAAGAATAATGAAAAAATTGAATGAAATATTTTGTTAGCTAATTTTTGGTGTGAAGCTGAATGTTGGTGTGAAGCCTCGGGTGTGAAACCCTAGGCCGAATCTTCTTCTTCTCTTCACAGCCGCCAATCTTCTCTTTCACAATCGCCAACCTCCCACAAAAACGTCACGCCCTCCCCTAATCCCCTCCTCCTCAGGCTATCCGACTTCTCCTCTCCAAACAGCCATGTTCTTCTCCTCCCCAGGCAGCTACGCCCAACCATTCACCTCCTCCACTTGTTGCTGCCTCCTTTCCCGTTCAACCCCCAACTCCATCTCAAACAGTCGCCGCTCCTCCCTGATTCTCCACCTACAAACAGCCTGTCAAAACTCCCTGCATCCTTCAACGAAGTCGTCGCCCCTTTCTCCACAAGCCGCCGACCTTCCCTTCCCTGCCCTCCTTCCAACCAAGCCCACAAGCCACGCCTCCTTTCCTTGCTCCCATCCATCCTCAAGCAGCCCCGACACCCAGCCCCGCCTCCTTGCCACCTCTACATCAATCGTAAAACCCCAGCCCACCGCCTGCGTCATTCCCTCTTCTAAACAGCAACCGACCCTAATACCCTCCTCCACAACCGCCTACCCACGAGTCATCACATTGCCCTAGCCCCATCGACCTCGTTGTCATTCAGTTCGCCACCGTCATCGTCGCTCAGTTCGCCACAGCCGTCGTCGCCAGTTTATCCGTCGACTGTCACCACTTGATAGCCCAGTAAATTATTTTTCTGTTAATCTCGTTTTATTAGTTAATTTTATGAGTAATGCATCTCTAAACTCTTATCATATATTTCATTGTTTAGATTATATTTGTGAGTTGAGAGTAATTGAGCATGTGACTGTTTAAATTTGATATTGATGGTAGAACTTGAGCATGATAATGAATATTGCAGCTAAATTGATCAAGGTTGGAATTAATCATAACTATTGATGCAAATTTCGTTAAATCTACCTGTCACATTAGTTGTTTTGAATTAAATTTCCTACCAAAGATCATGGAATTTGGTGAAACGATGCATTATTCGATTTAAATCGCTGATTCTGATTTCTGATAGACCCCCTGTCCCGTTTGACATCAGTAATCTCTCGGTTATATTTACCATCCAAATAGCTAGTCATGGTTGGCTTAATGGTTAGAGGTATTTACCAAATTACCCTCATGAAATAAATCCCCCCACCCTCTCTGACTTCCTCTCATTTCCCGCTTCTATTTATGAGGAAGGGGAAATTTTTAACCAAAAACAACAACAAATCAACCATAATTAACACCATGCATAAGGGTATAACTGGTGTTACACCAGAAAATATTAAAAATGATGGAATATTCCCTCAATTCCAACTAGCCTCCGACTAAAGGGACTAATTTCAAAACACTTAAGAATTTGAGGAACTAATTTCAAAAATGAAAATTTGAGGGAATAATTTCAAAACATGAAAAATTTGGATGACTAATGTCAGGAAATGGTTAATATGCAGCAATTATGTGCATAACACAGTATTTAGTAATCAAGGTACCAAGTATGGTGAATGATAAATCTTCAATATCAGACTAAATGAGGCACGTACACAGCTTGCAATTTCGTAAGATTTCCAATTCCAGGTGATAGAGTCCCAGACAAGCTTTGGGCTGGTAGGCCTCTGCATCAGAAGAGAGGAGAATTCAGATAACTACTAAATCATAGAGGTATATGAATTATGAGAGCTTCCCTTTCTGTTGAAAAAAAAAAAGTTCAGAACAGTAAACTATGGTGCATTCATACAGAACAGAAACAAATCCATCAGAAGAGCAGCTGATCATCCTCCAGCTACATGGATCTACTGAGTTAATATCCCAATTCTCAAGAACATTATAGGGGTCATTTAGCTCTGACTTTATGGCCATCAATGCCACCACTGCATTAGCAAGAGGAAATATAAGTAAACTTGTGATACTTGCTGGTTACCATTATAAAGAACAGAAAGGAGATAGAAGATAGTTTGAAACAATTTAAATTTAGTTTACCTAAGCAGACACCTAAGTTTAGGAAAGAAATTAGTATTACAGTGTTAGCTATAGTATTGTCCCTTCATATAACTTCATTTATTACAATTTTCCTTTCTCATCAGAATTTTCCTTTCATGGAACTTTCTAAAAATATCCTACATACTTATATATGCCTATATATTAAGCATGTTATCCCCCTTCAATGATCAATGTATAACAAGAGATAGCTTCTCTTAACATGGTATCAATCCAAATTCTTAAATTAAAAGACCACTTTCGTCTTCCTTAACATTGAGGCCTCCTAGGGAGGTTTTGCTGTAAGTGATTGTATTTGCTTGGCTTATACTCGGCTGCACAATAATTTATATTTAGTTATCCCTGAATAGGATATAAGAATTGCAAACAATATATAGCTTATATTGTACATACAAACAATGATATCTTGATGGTAAAATGGGGGTTTTAGTCATTGTTTTTTTTTTCAAGGTTAAGTTTGCTATCAGAATAAACAAACCATAACAAAAGTAAGAGAATGTGCCTCCAATGCTTGCAGTTACTAATAGTAAAGAAACATAAACCAAATACATTACATATATTACTTTCTTATAACTTTGATATATAACTAAGATTGAAAGACCACGATGTTCAAATTATGCTTAAATTTTATTCAATGTAAGAAATAAAAACTTTGATATATAACTAAGATTGAAAGACCACAATGTTCAAATAATGCTTAAGAAATAAAAGTCCGCTACAATGTATTTCATTTCTAATGCAATGAAAGAATTCTTCTGTTATTCAAACAATTATCAGGATGTAAACCAACCAGTCAGTAAATCCCCACAGTTATAGAATGTAAAAAACCATGATAAAAAGAGAAAAGCTTAAAGCTTAAGATCTACTGACCTTCATAGTTAATGCCAGAAGGTGAAAGAGTTGCAGAGGAGAGTTGCAAGAAAGCCAATATCACCATCCAAAAGAGGGAAAATTTTGTTTCCATGTTAGGTTATTGCCACTACAATTTCGGCTATATTATCACCACCACTGATTTCTTACGCCCATCTTCACACAAAGTTCCTATGAACAAACCCATTTCAGCAGAAAAATCCCAAGGTTAACTCTTGTCCATTTCATTATTTGAAAAAGAAACAAAAGCCCATATACCAAAATCTCTTCAGAAGCAATCGGCACCAAATATCTTCACCCTAGAGCATCAAGACTCAAAAACCCAGATGAGAAGTGGGGCGCTTGAGCATAAACATTGAGAAAAGGAACCACCTTTTAGGCTAATAAACTCCAACCAAAAGACTCTGAAAACTAAAACCCAGATGCAAAATCCAAACACTGCTCCAGAAACAGAGAAGAGGCAGCCCTACTACCCACAGAATTCTGCAGTTTGATTCAGTGAAGCAGCTGAACTCTTAATTACAGTCAAAATTCCATTGGCATTCTAATCCCAAGAAGAAATCTTAGGCGAAAAAGCAACTTTTCCCCCCCAAGATCGTCTCTTTTCGCCTCTTTAATCAATTTCTTAAATTAAAAAAGAAAAGAACTTAAGAAAATGAGCTCTCTGCCAGTATTTGACTGCTATGTTCACATTCTACTTCTTCAACCTGTTCTAATTCCTTCTTGTCCGCTCCCAGTCTCTCTCTCTCTCTCCTCTCTCTCTCTCTCTCTCTGTGGCGGCAGTGGCAGAAGCAGGAGAAAATCAAAGCAAAGCAAAGAGCCAATACCAACTAACAAAGCTGGCACGAACGCAGATGTAGCAGAGTGGAGAGATTTGTAACATCTTATACTTGCTTTTTCTTTTCTTTTTTTTCAATAAGAAAAGGGTTTTCTCGTATTAGTCCCTTAGGTACCGTTTGGCAAAGGGTTAAGAGAGGGGTTAAGGAGACTTAACCCCTTCTTAACATGCCAAACACAACAAATCTATATAAGGGTTAAAGTGAGTTAACCCTCCATAATTTGCCAAACATAAAAAATATAGAATGGTTAAGTTAACCCCTCTAGAGGGGTTAAAATGAGTTAACCCCTCAAAATGAGGGGTTTACTAATACTCCTATTTATATGGAATAAGAGTTAACCCTTCTAATTATAAAGAAAATAGTCAAAATCATTGTTATTCCCAAACACTAAAACTGATCATAAGGGCTAAAATAAAACTTATTTAACGGGTTAATAATTTAGTCCTTCGGATTATCAAATGGGCTAAGTATATTAATCCTTCTCTTTAACCCCTCTTCATTAACCCTTTGCCAAACGGGGCCTTAAATATTTAATATTTTGATGTTGGCAACTTGTCTTTGATAGGCTTGATTCTGAAATTGTTGAAAATTCTGTTCTGCTCATTGCCAAGTACGCTAGAATGACAAATTTTCAATATTTTTGATGTTGGCAACTTGTCTTTGATAGGCTTGTTTTTAACTTAATCATCAAAATCGACTCAGTTTCAGCCAACTAGCTGAAACTGTGTCGATTTTGGTGAAAAACATTAAAAAACTTCACGAGACTTGAAGTTTAAGTACTCATAATTAAAATAGTTAGGGGGCCCAAAACTTCACAGGACTTGAAATCCCGTGAAGTTTTGTGGCTTCGCCAACTTCACAGAACTTCAAATACCGTGAAGCTTCAGGCAGATTTTCCAGAGAGCACCGCTCTCTAGAATTTTTGCCTGCAACTCCACGGGACTTGAAGTCCCGTGAAGTTGGGGCAAGGCCTGTAAAAGGCCCACCCACGCACGCGACTTATCATCGTCGCCATCTTTTGTTTGTAGAGAAAATTGCAAAGAAAAGAACAAAGAAAATTGATTTGTATTCCTTTGATTCCGATTACAACTTGATTACAAAAGAGAAGAGAACGAATTTGATTCTCTCCTTTGTTTAAAACTGGGTTCTTCACGGTGGCGATGGAGTGCCTCCCTCGAATACTCGCGTCGAGTTTGCTCTCCGTTGACGATCCGCACGTCTTGATTCACTGGAACGATGTCTTCTCCTCACGATTTGACGTTGTGGAGAACTTGTGTGGTAAGTTTTAGAACTCTGAATGAGTTGATAACTCTGAACGAGTTTTAACTCTTGAAAAAGAGTTGATTTAAACCGAAAATCGATTAATAGCCAAGGATGAGGAAGCTCATGTTGCCGAACGTTGAAGATGATCTTCCTTGAAGGATGATGCCGATCTCTTCTGAAGTTCGCCCAATGATCTCCCCTGTTGCTGCCAATTCTTAGCTCCAAAAAGCCAGTCTTCAATGGTCGATTCCAGCCAAGAAAAATCGAACCCCTAACTCAGTTGAGTTTACTCGCTTTTATAGGGGATTAAGGGGGTGTAACTGCCCTCTAAATCTGCTCCTAAGTGGGCGTGACTTCCTCAGATCGTGGGGGAAAACGGTTCTGAAACCGTTCGACTCATATTTGAATGAGTCAAACGCCCACGTTGGCGTTCAGGATCCTAACCTCGCGTCTTAGGATTGAGACGCGAGGTTGGGTGTTGACTGAACATCCAGAACGCGAGGGTCGCTCACGTTTCGCTTGTTGTAACGCGGGTCCGACTCCAGCGTTTTGATGTTGTAACGTGGGTTCGACCCTCGCGTTTTGATGTTGTAACGCGGGTTCGACCCCGGCGTTTTGATGTTGGCACACGGGGAGGACCTCCGCGTCTTGTCTTGAAGAGATTATCACAAAGTAATCTCTTTTGTCATAGCGTTGCAAAGATCATTGTCTTGTAATCTTCGTCTTGGCTCCTTGAGAATATGAGAGTCGTCATATTGTAACTCCCGATGTTGATTGTGAATGTTGTTGAACTAGAGCTCCCATCGGTTGTCGTGAAGGTCGTCAGATTGTAACCTTTAGCGATCTACGTGAAAGTCTTCAAATTGTAGCCTTCTGGAAGTCGTCAGATTGTAACTTTCATCATCGGTGTTTGATGGAGGATAAGCTATCTATTGTGATTTTTAGACAGCCTACAGAACCCCCTCCTAAAGAGAGATTCGGGTATATACATATAAATATACAAAACATGCCCGACCCGAAACCCAAGTGATCGATCTTGCCGCTGTCACTGCCGGAGTTCACCGGAAATTAAGACATCGATAAATTTTAGGTAAAATCTTTTTAAAAAAATTCTCCTAATTTTTTTATATATTCTCACTATTTCATGCTAATAACTTGTTTAAATTTAGATTTTGAAATAAATTTTAAAATATTTATGAATTTTGTGAAGAAAAATTAAAGAAATTTGTGTATGAAGTTAGAGGGAAAATTATCGAAAATTGTAAAAGTTATTGTATTATAAAGGTTTGACATTTGGTTAAAATTGGATGTCTAAAATCGATATTAGAGGATTTAATGGTAAATAATTATTTTTTTGTTTTTCGTGCAATATTGATATTGGATTTTTTTACTCTTCAGAGGTAACGATGAACGATCGAATCGTAATTCTTTGTTCATATGATGGAAAGATTAACTATCTCGAGAATAATATGCATGTATATGAAGGAGGTGTGACAAAGTCGTTGTTTATATCAAAATCATGTATTTTCAATGAATTGGTTAATGACTTACACAAACTTACATTAACCAATTCATGTGAGTATCACATCAACGTTATTTGTAATTATCCTGTTACGGGGAACAGAACAAGCGGCATCCAAATCTCAAGTCACTAAGATATGAGTCTTATTGGAATATTACATGACGAGAAGCGTTCGGTGGAATTATTTATTGAAAAGCATCACAAAAATCTGGGCAAATCGGTGAATCACGACGGAGTATACTCTCGCATGTTGGAAGACCTTGAATTTGACTCCGCCGGCTTTTTATCTCCACAACAAGATGTAGGATGGACATAGTCACAATACTTGAGCGGTCCATCGCTTGTGGGTACTTCAAATGCCTTCGATGATAGCGCTCACCATCAAGATATAATGCCTTCCACACGAGTTACGATAGAAGATGATAATGCAAGTGTCAAATCCGAGGATGATGATGAAGAGGATGGCTTACAAATCAATAGCATGACATGTTTGATAGATCGTGATGAAGGGGACAACCAATATATTCACGGATGTTACTCTAACAATGAGTATGTTGTGTTAGAGGATCTGCCACTCGATGAACTTCATGGAGAATAATGGATTGTAACTCCACGATAGAAAGTATTCCTATCGGCACTAATGTAGTTGATGATACACAAGGCGATGACTTCTCATTCAAAAAAGGCGATCTATTTGAAAGCAAGAAGAAATTGATTCATGCGCTTAGTTTGTGGGCCATCCAAAGAAATGTCAAGTTTAGGCAGACAAAAAGCAATGCAACAAGGTATAATGTAGTTTGTTTTTACCGTAAAGATAGCAAAGAAGAAGATAGTGGTGGGCATCACGACGGAAATACAAAATATCCTTGGAAGCTTAATTCACACTTGGGTATAAGAGTAGGCGGGTAATTTAAAATCACACACTACAACGGACTTCACACATGTTACAATCCTTGATTAGAGATGAATCATAAGCATGCGTCCACCTATTTCATATATCGATTGATTATGCCTAAACTAAGGGAGGATCTTGATCTAAGGCCAAAGGATATTCATCTTTTAGTGTATAAAGCGACCAACTTGGATGTATCATACAACAAGTGTTGGAATGCTCGGAGGAAGGCGATGATAAAAACATTCAGAGATTAGTACAAATCTTATGAGATCTTACCACATTATCTTGAAGCACTCGAAAAAAATCCGGGGACATTGTATGAAGTATCATCAGACCCTGTTGATGGCGGAGATAGACACTTTACAGGTGTATTTTGGGCATTTGCGCCTTGCATTGAGGGAATCAGATATTGTCGTCCTCTTCTTAGCATTGGCGACACCTATTTGTACGGTAAATATAAAGGTATTTTACTTGTTGCATCCGGAGTAGACGCAGATGGCGGTTTATTTACTTTGGCATTTGCAGTGGTTGATGTTGAAAACACGAAAAATTGGGCATGGTTTTTTGCATGCATTAGATATCATATCCCTAATGTGCGAACGCGCTCGATTACATTCATATCTGATAGGATGAAAGGAATTTCAATAGCACCCCAACGACATTTTTTGTCACCACGTCAACATCGCTATTGCTTGTGACATATTAGGGACAAATTCAAGAGGAAGCATGGACAAAGTGCAGCTTCAAGATCTTATTTGGCAAGCTGGATGTGCACGAAAAAATTAGTTTATGAGCAACTACGAGAGAGGATTAAGTTCATTTCACGAGCTACACATGATTGGATCGAGACTAGTTTGGGTCCGAACAATGTTGATAAGTGGGCTTTATGTGAAGATGGCGGGAAATTTTTTTGTATGATGACCACTAACGCTTCTGAGAGTTTCAATGGTATGCTTAGGGGAGCACGCGGTATGCCAATACAGTCAATAGTTGCAAAAAAAATTATAGACTTAATAAATTCTTTCTCAGACGATGCACACTTGGTGCAAATATCCCGTCAGAGCTGGCGCCGAAGGTTGAAGGCATATTAGCGGATCGGATTGTGCAGACTCGATCATTTCGTATCGTAAGATACAATTTTAATGAATAGGAGGTCATTGAGGGAATATCACATAGAGAAAGTTACTCTTACAAAGTTTATATGCTAGTGGATCGCACTTGTACACGCACTTGCAATATACTGTAATAACAATGACTTTCTTGTTCCCATGTTATCGCGGCTTGTTCGGATCTACAAGGTGGTGTGAGGATTTTATATTATACATTCTCCGTAAATTTTTATTCAACTTACAACTATTAACAAACGTATAAAAAGTATTTCCGTCCACCATATGACAATCGACATTGGACATAAGGTGGGCCACAGATATTACCTGCTTTGTATAAAAGATCACCTGGGTGACCTCGTTCCATACGAATTAAAAATAATATGGATGACGGTTGAGAAGGAATTAGGAGGAAAAATAAGTGTAGTAGATGCGATCAACCGGGCCACAGCAAAACCAGTCGTCCAACTAGGATTAGGCGTTAATTATTCAGGAACAATTGTATGGAATATATCGCTTATGCTTTTTGTAATATATTACCTTTTAATTATAATCCTTGTTCCCATGTGACAATCATTTTTGTAATATAAAACCTTTTAATTATAATCATTGTTCCTATGTGATAATCGTTTTGGTAATATATAACATTTTTCTTTGGATCTTTGAATCTTGAATATGTAAAATACATATGATTAAGTCATTCAACTGTAAAATCTAACATATTGTGTTTTAATCTCAGATATATCCATTATAGATCCGGGACGGATGCAACCCGACGTATTATACCTTCAGACAGATCATCGTTCACACAAGATTAGCTTGGGACATGTAAAAAATGGTTTATATACATTCCTTATTTTTGCCGCTAATTTTTATTTTTCTTAATAAATTTTATCATTTTTGATTAATGTGCAGCCCGTACCAGAGATCACCATAGTGGACCATTCCCAAAGTCACTCAAGCTGGAAGATGGAGGATGAGCGAGTACTACAGTTAGTAGCTCAAGCCGGGTTTTAGGAGTGATCAGCGGTGAGGTATATTAGTGTGTGGTGGGAAAATTAAAGAAGAAAATGGAAAATTGAATTTGTATTATTCTCTCTGACATGCTCAGAAAAAGAATTAATTACAATTCTCTCGATACAACTTCTTTCTAACAGACTTAAAAAAGAAATTACAAATCTTCTCGATCGGTTTCCCGATTTACAAAAGAGAGAAGGGTCAACAGAGATCATTCTCTTTGTTTAACCTGGGTTCTTCTTGGTGTCGATGAGATGTCTCCCTCGAAACTCGTGCCGGGTTTGCTTCTCGTTGATAATCCGACGTTTTACCTCGTTGGAACAAAGTCTATTCCACTTGGATTTGATGTCGAGAAAAACTTGCGTGACAAATTGAACATAATTCTTGACAAGTTTAGGAACTCAGAACGAGTTTAAAACTCTGTGAAAGAGTTGATTTGAACCAAAAATTGGTTAAGCCAAGGATAACAGGTCCAAGATCTCTATTGCTGAACCATAAGATGCTCTCGGTTATTGAAGGAAGAATGTTGACCTTCTCCTTCAAAGCGCCTTTAGATCCCCAAAATTCCAGCCCCTTTTAAGATCTGCCAAAAAGATCCGATTTAAGCTGATTTTTTAGCTATTTATAGGGGATTAAGGCGTATAACTGACCCCTAAAATTGCTCCTAAGTGGGGGAGTGATCTCCTCAAATCGTGAAAAATGGTTTTGAAACCGTTCAGCTCATGTTTGAACGGGTCAAACGCAAAATCCGCATTCTGGCATGAATTTTGTGTTCGAACGTAATATTTGGAAGCTGTGTTGGCAGCTTTTAGAAACTGTGTTGGCAGCAGTTTGGAAGCTGCGTTGGTACCAGTTTGGAAACTGCGTTAGTAGTAGTTTGGAAGCTACGTTGGCAGCTTTTGGAAGTTACGTTGGCAGCAGGTTGGAAGCTGCATTTGCGGCTATTGGAAGCTGCGTTTGCAGCTATTGGAAGCTGCGTTTGCAGCTAGATTTGAGATGTGTTTGTAGCTGAACTTGAGCTGCGTTTGCAGTTGGATTGACTCTGGAATGAGGTCCCTTGTATTTCATTTCTGGGATGCAGAGATGAGCTCTGCATCTTGGACTAAAGAGACCGTTGACTTGTAATCTCTTTTGTCATAGCATTACAAAGATTATTGTTTTGTAATCTTTGCTTTAGCTCTTTGAAATATGAGAGTCGTCAGATTGTAACTCTCATTGAAGATTGTTGAATCAGAGCTCTCATCGGTTACCATGAATGTTGTCGAATTGTAATCTTTCTCGATCTACGTGAAAATCTTCTAATTGTGGCCTTCATTTTGTTGATATGAAAGTCATTTGATTGCAGCCTTCATCATCGAGTTGTTGATGCGAAAGTTATCAGATTATAACTTTCATTATTGGTGTTTGATGGGGATCAGCTATCTGCAGTAATTTTTAGACTAACTACAATTAGGCTTGAATGGGCCCTATCAGTGCACTTATTGAGAGGTGGAGACCGGAAACCAACACATTTCATATGCATATAGGGGAGTGTATGATTACACTTCAGGACGTAGTCATCATACTTGGGCTCCGCATCGATGACCCGGTTGTTACGGGCACCGATGACCACAATTGGCCTGAAGCATGTGAGAGGCTTCTTGGGTAGATTCCTGATTTGAGGAGTGGTGCGATGAAACTATCGTGGCTTCGATCGACATTTATGGAAGATATACCAGTTGATGCCATACATGAGACCATTCAGTATCACGCTCGTGCTTACATATTACACATGATAGGGTGTATGTTATTTCCTAATGCCAGCAAGAGTCTTGTACATGCATGATAGCCGCCACTACTAGAGGATTTTAATGTATGCGACACTCTATTATGGGGTAGTACGGTATTGTCATACCTTTATAGAGAACTAGGCAGGGCCTCCTTGATGCAGAATTAAGAATTCAAGGGATGCATGACATTGATGCAGGTATAATTATGCATAAATTTTATTCATATTGAATTTGTTCTCATATATTCTTTATGCATAAATTAATGCAGGTTTGGTCATGGGAACACATTCATATTGGACGACTTACTTTGCATGTGCACCGCGATCTACAGAGCCGGTTTCCTTTGGGATGTAGGTATAATTTTGCATAAATTTTATTCATATCGAACTTGTTTTGATATATTCTTTATGCTAAACATGTATAACGTGAGGTACTGTAAATATAAAATAGCGACTAGACGTATAGAGTTTTACAGAAATGAGCTCGATGACCTCCAACACCAACTAGTAAATATAAAACTTAATTCATTATGAATGTTTTAATTTTGTTGTAGATACTGATAAAAGTTTTTTTTTTATTTTAGTTCAAGTAGACACCCTATCATCCGCCTGATCTCGATATGCATACTCTTGCACCTATCTGTCGAGATAGCGCTGCTTTATGGAGAGTCAGAGTCCCGTTGATATGTTGGGAGATTGTAGAGATGCAAGTCTCAGATCGTGTGTTGCGGCAATTTATTCTCGCTTGGCATGTGACGGATCCTGTTGAGCAAATTGATCGTAGGCGACGGATGACATCGTATCGTACGAACTGGGCCATATTTTGTGCAGCCTACATAGACAGGTGGAATTTCATACATGATGAGAGAATTCCAGTTGAGGGTTATACCGAGTACATACGTTGGTATTAGAATATCACACGCAGATGGATAGGACGTGACCCACAGCCAGCAACTGGATACGTACCACGCCCACCGATCAATAGTTACATCCCTATGTAGGCTGTCTAAAAATCATAACAGATGGCTGATCCTATCAAACTTCGATCAACATCTCGACAAATAAAGTTACAATCCGACGACTTTCACGTCAACAAATGAAAACCGCAATCAGAGGATTTTTACATAGATCGGGAAAAGGTTATAATTCGACGGCCTCCACGATGACTGATGAGAGCCCTGATTCAATTGTCTTCACAATCAACCGTGAGAGTTACAATCTGACAACTTTCACACCCCAAAACAGCCAAGGCGAAGATCACTCAACAATGGTCTTTACAACGTTTTATAGAAGAGGTTATAAGTCACTAGCCTCTTCTAAACGCGGAATTCACCTTCGCGTTTTAGTTCTTGAGACGCAGGCGACCCTTGCATTTCCAACCCTCAGCAAACAAAACACGGGCGCCCCCCATGTTTTTCAACATCCAACGGGTGCCCAAACCTGCGTCTCTAGTCTAAGACATGAAGTTAGGGTCCTGAACGCCAACTTGGGCGTTTGACTCATTCAATCATGAGTCGAACGGTTTTAAAACCATTTTTTCCACGATCTAAGGAAATCACGCCCACTTAGGAGCGGATTAAGGGGTCAGTTACACCCATTATCCTCCTATAAATCCCAACAAACTCAACAGAGTCGAGGTTGGATTTTTTTTTTGGAGATCGCATCATCCACAAGATCAACTGAAGGGGGATTCTTGGCAACAAGAAGATCTTGAAGCATCCTTCATCAGCAGCAAATTTTACTTAGCCTATTAACCGATTACTCGGTTTAAACAACTCTTTTCAAAGAGTTTAATACTCGCCCTAAGTTATAAAACTCGGTTAAGAGTTCTTGATCAAACTTGTCACGCAAGTTAGTTGTTCCAGCGAATTAAGACGTGCGGAACGTCAACGGAGAGCAAATTCGATGCGAGCATTCGAAGGAGGCACTCCATCACCATTATGAAGAATCCAGAATTAAACAAATGGGAGAATTCAGATCAATTCTCCTCTCTTTTGTAATCAAAAATTCAAATTGTAATTGAGATTGAGAGAATACAAATTAAACATATTTCTTTTAATTTTTTTTTACTACAAAATTTCCACCAAACACCCTATTGCCATGACCGAGAGAGATTATATAAGTTTTTAAACTAAATTAAAATGACAATTATTTTTTATTAAGATATTATTTGCTAAGTTGTGTATATATTGATTAACTTGCAGATCAATGCTTTTGATGGGATTGAGGCTGATATAAATGAGCATATCAATGACATTCAGGATCCGACGGTCTTAGGGATCTTCAACAGGATCAGATAGAGAATAGCGAGCATGTTCCATAAAAATCATGTCGATGAGTTTGAAGGTCGTCAGGACAGGTCACGCCAATTTGGTCATGTGTACACTCGACGACGTAGGACAGGTCAAACAATGGCGCATGACGATGGAGCTGGCACTTCTCATAGCACGGCGTATGCTGATGGAGCCTACACTTCTCAGCCTCATACACAACCAGATACATAAATCATCGAGGCTCAGCAGCATGGACAAAGGGGGCAGGGACTGGGGGGGAGAGTGAGGAGAAGGGGTAAGAGGGAGAGGAAGGAGAGGAGGACTTTTAGGATGTATGTGAATTTCTTTTGTTCAAATTTGTTACGTTTGTGATTTCAAGAACGATATGGTTAGATTATTCAAATTTGTTACTTTTGTGGATCAATTATTGTTTATATATGTGAATTTCATAAATATTGTTTTAATTCAGTATATATGTGGTTTTCGCATGTATTGTTTGATTCATGCATATTGTTGTGAAAGAGGCGAGAATTTCATGCATATTGTTGTGAAATTGTTGGGGAATTGTTTTCATATATATTATTGGGGAATATGTGTATATAAAAAACATGCACAGAACCCGTGTATGTTTTTTAAAACCTGCGACTCCACAGGGCTTCAAGTCCATGGAGTTGCAGGTTGAATTCCAGAGAGCGCTGCTCTCTGGAAACTTCACGCCTGAAACTCTATTGCTCATTATTTACATGAGCACACTGTCATGAAGAGCAAACTTCCAGACAAGATGGTGGGGGAGGGGGGGAGGGTGTCTACCTCCACAAATATATATACACAAAAGGGGACTATATTTTCCTACTGAAATTATAGAGAAACAAGAGATGGTCAATTAATTTCTCCTACTTATAAAGGGGATAAATTTTTGAATCTGGCTAGTAACACTTTCTAATATTATCTCATGTAAGAATTGCACCAGCTAAATGCACTGACTTTAACAGTGTGTTTGGGAGTTTACTAGAGAAAGGGAAGAGAATATAAAATAGGAAAGGGGAAGGTAGAGGAAGTGTAGCCCTCCAGATTGACTTTGTCACAAGATAACAAAGTCCTCTATTTACAATTGATATGTTAATTTAAGGGAGAAATGCCAGATGTGACTCTAACTGTGTGTTTGGATGAAGGACAACCAAGGGTGGGAAAAATAACACTTAACTACGTTTGAGAGTTTTTTTTAAGGAAGGTAGTGAAGGGTGGGGAAGTAAAATGTTGATAAAAAATATGTAGTTTTCTTCCCCTCCAAATTGGGGTGTAATGTATGATCATCACATTTTATTACACTTTTATATCCTCATTATTTATTTTATTTCAAATAAAAATATCTGCTAAAAATACTTTTTATCTTAATTTACATGTAATAAAGATTTAAAGAATAAAAGTCCAAATGGACCAATTCTCCTCATTTTTTCAAGACTTTATTGAAGCCTACAAGAAGCCCCAAAGCTCAAAGAGTCAAGAAAATCAACATAATTTGTTACAATTATGTTACAAACTAATCAATGGGCTTATCGATTAGAGTGTAATAGATTCAATCAATGTGCAATTTTTATTCTCCCAAAAACCCAGCCGATTCAATGGCTGAAGTTGAAGGCTAGGCTATAAATAGAGGGCTAGAGTGAGGGGTTTGAGAGCTAAACATTTTTATAAACTTCTTTTTAGAGAGAAGGGTCACTCTTAATTTAGAAGGCGTTCCAAAATTATAAACTTTTTATTTGCAATATATATAAAAATTTCTTCCTTTTTAATTTTTGTTCTCCGTCTTTTTTTTATGATGAAGATAAAGGGGCCAACCCTTTTGCAATGTAAGTTTTTATTTTTCTCTTTTATTTTTTATTTTAGAATCATATGTTTTAAATTTTTATTGTTTTGGTAGAAAGTTGGTTGTTTTATTAGTGGACTCATTACAACTTTAGTCGTTATAATGAACTCAACAAAAATAAAAACAAAAGATTACAACTCTCTTAAAACACACATAATGGACGTTTATCATCCGCTGTTTGCGTGGGATCTTTGCATATGCCGGGGTTTATCCGTGGACCATCGAGCGATCAGATCAAAATATAGATTTTGTTGACTCGCAAAGGAGTCAATAAATTGAAGTAACTATCTCGACCAAGCGAGATAATCACTCTTCTCGAGAATCACAGTTAGGTGCGATCTCAAGGAAAATGGATGAACGGATGCAGATCTCTTGAATTCTTCCTCTTTATGCTGAATAGCTCGTCGAGATCTCTTTCTCCTCTTTGAAATTCGTGCTCCTCACTCTTCAGTTCGACAGGGCTTCGCCGATGCTCGAGAATTCCGGATCAGTCTGAATGAAGAACCTAGGGCTGTATTTATAAGCTTCAGAAGCTCGGTTTTCAGATAAGAACCACCGATTTGATCTCATCCTCAGTGGTAACCACTTAACCACGTTCCAAGATAGCTTCAGATTAGTTGGATCATAATCTACCAAAATCCCGACGGTTAATGGCGAAGAAAAGGCAAAAAATAGTATTTTTGGGCCCGAGACACAATCTGTGTCTCGGTTGGTCGAGACACACTTTGTGTCTTGGCTGGTTAAGACACTTGTTGTGTCTCTGTTTTTGACCGAGGCACCGTTTTGCGCGCCTTGACTGTTTTGTTGTAATTTTCTCATCCGATCTCGGAATGACACGATTCAAAGTGCGTCGGAAAACTAAAGAAGATATTTATAACCTCCCATGGGTTAATCATACGTGAAGTGGACGAGACACGAGTGGCACTTCGCCTTTCGTGAATGAAACGTAACTCCCGATCGGATCGTCTGTTTGTTATTCTGTCGTCCCGCTGATTCGTAAGCTTCGTCGACTCGCTTCATGCACTTGTCGATGTCAGATAATCCTCTTTGACTCGGATAATGACGTTCATTATCTTCTCTCTGCCTCGAGCTGTGTGCGGAAACCTATAGGTAATTTTTGATGCCTACATTTATTTCTTGTCTTTAGTTTCATGTTTGGTAGATTAGATTTATTGCATTGTAATGTAGATTTATTTAATGCTTTATAGTGTAGATTTATTTTCTTGCTCTTTTTATGCTTTGATTTTTTCAATCGCTTTGTATTTTAAATTTACTTTCTTGTTCTTTTATGCTTTATAGTATAGATTTTATTTCTTTATTTTTATTTACAATATGAGTAGCTAATTCTTGTAGGAAATCTAGAATTATATAAAACTAGTTTAATTTCTATTTCTGCTTTTGAATTGCTCTCTTTGTGCTTAAATGATCATGCTTAGGATCATCAATTAGAGAAATAATTTGTAGTAAAAGATTTTAATAGCCAATGTTTTCCTTAAGTGATTTGATAGGTTTTGCATATTCAATTCTTGGGTTATTACCTACTTATTTATTCTGTTTCATGAATGATAATATTGCTTAGATGTAATTTTGATTGGTTATGTTTATTTTGAGTAACTTGATAGTCTATGCTTAGGAATTCTAAAGTAAAGTGTGAATAAAAAGAGAGTAATGCTTAAATGCAATTTAAAATTAACTAGCAGATTTAATCCTAGATTCATATTCTCCTCTCTTGATTTCTTCCATCTTTTCCTTTCTTTCTTGTTTTAATTTGATTTTGATTTTGATTTCTTTTAATTTTGTTTGTCTCTTTATCTCATTCTTCCCTTTTGTTTTATTCTATTATTTTTGTGCAAAACCAAAAATCCAAACACTCTACAATATGTTTTATACTCTCATTATTAGTTTGCTACACATCTCAATAATCCACTTAATTTTATCTTTCTAATACTCTCCTTCCCCTTAGATTAATATTTTAAATACTATAACCTAATTGTTGTGCACTTAGAACTTTTGCATGTTTTATGCTTATTAGGAAAGTAAAATTTAAAAAAATTAATGTTTGGTTCTTTAACACTATTAATCAACGGCTCAGATTTGATTATGAAACCAATTTTCCCATTCCCTTCCCTTAATTGGAACCTCTGAAGATGATAAACTAAGTTCCTCTATATTCCTGTTACTAAACTCCTAAATAAAATCTTATATTAATTTGTCCTCCCATTTCCTGTCTTTTCTTTCTCTATTTTACCTTTCATTTTCTTTATCTAGTTAACTCCCGAACATATAGTGTGACCAGTGGCGGAGCCACATTAGCCTTGCCCTGGGCAGCTGCCTAGGGCAAGATTTGAAAATATATATAGCAATGTCGGTACATAATTTGAGCTGAATTCATAGAATGTTTTGAATTAGTTTATAGTTAACTGGAGAGATTATGTCAAGGACTAAGAAAGAGAATTTATTGTGATAATTAATCATTTATGATGCGTAATTAAATCGGCACATAACCCTGAAAAATTACTCTCGAATGAGTCTAGCAGTGTCGATACATAATTAAGGAGGAAGTTTTCTTTTTTCTCCTGAGGAAGGTGAGGGCGGCGAACATGTCGTCGGCGATGCAGAGGAAGACGTTTTGATGCGCTCGTGAGCTGTTTTAAACCACCTTTATTTTTCGCCCAGGGTAAAAGATAATCTTGGCTACGCCACCGAGTGTGACTAAAAATAGAAGTCTAGATTCACCCGAGGGGTTAACGATATCACGATACCAATTCAAAGGTGATCTTTAAGTTTGATTGAATTGCTAACGATTACCCGTAAGGAATAGAATGAGAGATGTTCCACCGACCTCGCCTCCTACGAGAATCAAATGATCCCGCTTGAGCGTTAACTAGCAGCATACATACACTAGCGGTGCTCTCTAAAGGCCAAAGGGATGGGTCCACACCATTTATTTTACCTCAAGCTAGTTCCTAGGCTGTGTTTGGATACCAATGCGATTTTTTTGTAGTGTTTTTTAGAAAAACACTATGCCAAGGCGTTTTTTTTCAAAAGTGTTTCGAAAACACCATTGTTAGTTAGTATTATATAGCGGCGGTGGCGGGCGGGTGGTCGGCGGTCGACCAACGGGGCGGGCGGTGAGGCCGGAAGGTGCGCGGCCAGGCAATTGGCGGTGACTGCCGGTGGGCCGGTCGCGGCGCGGCGGCGCGGTCGCGGGCTGCGACGGCGGACGGTAGGCGGTTCGCGCGGCGCTGCTGACAGGTCGGCTGTCGGTCGTGGGGCCCTGCCGCGGCGGCGGCGCCAAAAGGGGGGCAGCAGGCAGGCGCGGGCGGCCCGGCGGCGGCGAGCGAGAGGGCGGCGGCAGCGGGGCGACGGCGGGAAAGAGTACGGCGACGGGCGCGTACGGCGGGCCGGGGCCTGGCCGGCGGTGGCGGTTCGCGCGCGGGAGGGCTGTGCAAGCGAACGACGGGCCTGCGGGCGAGCGAGCGCCGGACGGCGGTGGCCACCCGCCGAGGCGACCGTGGGGGCGTAGTGCGCGTCGCGCGCGGAGGCGGGCAGGAGGCGGCCGAAGGCGGCGGACGCGAGCGGGCAGGCTGACGGACGGCGGACGGCGGGTGGGGGCCACCGCGCGCGTCGGCGATCGGCGGCACACCCGCACGGCAGGTGGCGGGCGATCACGCGGCGGCGGGCATGGTGCGGCGGGGGCGGCTGGCACCCGTGGTGGCGGCGGCGCGGGGCAGGCAGCGGGCAGGGCGGCGGGTGGCGGCGGGCAAGCGAGCAGCGCGGCGGCTTAGATGAAAAAAACGGAATCTCAAAACAACTTTTTGGTGTTTTGAGAAAAGTGTTTAATTTTTGGATTTTGTAAAGGGTCAAGTCAAAAAAACGTCCCAGTTGCCAAACACGTTTCATTGTTTTTTTAAAAAAAAAAACGGAAACGGTAAAAACGCCATGGTATCCAAACGCTCCCAATTATACTTTCACAAGTTGTCTTAAGATTATTCCCTCAAATCATTTAACTTGCTATTAAGTCATGCGACTCGTATTGATTGTTTCAAATTAATTCTTCCAATTAGGACAACAACAGCAATATCTATAATTCGACGATTTAATAATAATTTCAATGACGTGAGGGGCTAATTTGAAATATGGAAAAAAAACCTAAGAAAATATTACACATTTTGTTCTTTCTGTCTCTAATTCTCTGAAAAGAAGAATAAGAGAGCCAACTCTATCTAGAAAAAGAGATTTTTTTCTTTCTTTAATATTAACTAGTTTGTGGTCCGCGCAAAGCATGACGATATATTTTTCATGCTACAGTAATTATTTTTCTTAAATACTACAGTAACTTTTGCAGGTTTGCTACAGCATCTCGTGTTTTGAAAGTACTACATTATTCACGGGTATTACAGTAATAGTGTTACTGTTCTTAAAAGCAATCATAAGTTCCTTGAATTGCTATAGGAACGTGCATTTTTTGAAATTACTACAGTGTTCCAGTGTGCTACAATAATAATGCTACAGTAATTATTTTATTGTTGAATTTACTGTGGCATGAATAGGAATTCTTTGATCCTCCTATTTGTATAAAAGAATAGATAAGTTCCTTGAATTGCTATAGGAACGTGTTTTTTTTGGAATTGCTACAGTATTCCAAGCGCTACAATAGTAATGCTACAGTAATGATTTTACTGTTGAATTTAATGTAGCATGAATAGGAATTCTCTAATTCTCCTATTTGTATAAAGGAATAGATTTGTAGTGAACTGAGGAGAACAAAGAAAATGATGCCATATGAGTGGCAGGCTACTGATGGAGGTAAAGAGTGAGTACTTATTTTTCAATACAAAAATGTTTTGAATATTATTTTGTAGTTATCAGTACTCTTCAACACATTAACATTATCATTTTCTTCCTCCTAGATTTATCACATTGCTTTCAGTTCCATTCATGCACAATTAATGTCTAGCTGTCGTGCAAAACTAAAATAAATGTAAAGTGGATCAAATGCCATGCCATTAATAAGTCATCAAATTGCAAATTATAGCTCTTATGTGGTAAAATCTATCAAATATATGCAAATTGATAAAGTTAAAAGCACAAGGATATGGGAGGGGACTAGCCTAAGCTGTTTGAAATTTTGAAAAGAGGGAGTAGGAGAGAGCAGAAAGAACGAGAAGCAAAAAGAGTAGTCCGAAATAGCAAACAGGGATGTAAATAACAAGGATTTTTTTGATGTTAGTCCTCCATACCTTTCATATTTTGAAATTAGTGCCCCTAAATCTTCATATTTTTAAATTACTCCCCCAAATATTTAATTAGTTTGAAATCAATCCCCCAAATCTTTAAGTGTTTTGAAATCAGTCCCCCAGATCTTTTAAGACATGATTTGAAATTAGTCCCTCTAATTAGCAATAGGTTGAAAGATGCAAGGGTACTAGTTTCAAATCCGAGGGAGTAGTTTCAAAATATGAAAAATGTGGGAGGCTCGTTTCAAAGTACTTTTGCGAGGCTAGCTTCTTCGGATTATGAATATATGAGAGACTAATATCAAAATATGAAAGGTTTCAGGGATTAATATCTAAAGAAACCCAAATAGCAAATATTAAAATGAAAAAAAAAAGTAAAGTAGATTTTTAGCAGGTTGTATGTGTGGTTTTTGTCTCGACCTTCTGCTGCCTTCCTGACAGTCATCGGCTTCTTCTTCTTTCGTATTTTGTCTGCGATGGTGTAAGTCTGATACATGTTGACCGCTACCACTGAAACGGTGTGCATCTCTTTTAAGCGTGGTGATCTGCTTGAGAATTATGCTTGTAAAATAAGCAAAAAGTAATATTTTTCTTTAAAAGATAAAGTACGGCAAGCTGCCCTATTCAAAAGTGAATATTATATCTATTCCAAAGGGAGGAGGCAATAATTACTGTATACAGGCAATAACACAATAATTTACTGCAGCATTATTACTGCAGCATTTTTAAAAGGATATTGCTGTAGCATAGGTGTGATACTGTAGCATCAGCTAATATATTACTATAATATTTTAAAAATATATCACTGTATCAGAGGTGTGGTTCTGTAGCATTTTAAAAAATATTACTATAGCATTTTTAAAAATATGATGGGATTAAAAACTATAGCAATAAAAAAAGGTTACTGTAACAATAAAAAAATTGGAAGGCCATGCTTCGCACGAGGCGCACACAAGTAGTTGTAAAGGAGGAAAGAATGGCGCAAAGGATGTGTACAGTGATGGTTTAAATATCATAGTTATTTTACTAAATCTACGGATTTCTATTTAACTACCCATCCAAATACCGAATTCACCCACAAAGCAACTTTCTCAATTATTTCATAGTCACGTTGGGGGGAAAATGTATTTCATGAGAAATACCAAGACCTGGAAAATGCTTTCTCCGCGAAAGCGCTTTCCTTTGTCAGTTGAAAACAACCAAACGCGCTTGGGCAAAAAAAGGCGAAATAGCCTCTATCTCAAAAGCTGCCATAAATAATTACTGAGTCAGATCACGAGGGCATAATGTAATGAAGCAAATTTTTATAACGTACTATGAAACATAATGATAATATCCCGAGGTTGGGACCTGAATAGGTGTGAAAAAAACTCACATGTGAGGAACTATGGTGGCACTACAGGCACACCTCCAATCACACCTTAGAGCACACCTCTCTCTCAGCTACAGTGCACGAGGCTCACTTTAGATTTAAAAAAAAATCTAAAATGGGCCCATGCACTGTAGCTGAGAGAGGGGGTGTGTGTCCCAAGGTGTGGTTGGGGGTGTACCTGTAGTGTTTTTCGATGAAATATTTGTGTTTGAATTCAAAATCTCTGAATATATGTTGATCGTATAATTATAATAATTTTAATATTAGAGATTAATAAAATTAAAGTCATTTGACGATTAAAATATCTAATCTTAGCTTTTTAAAATACGACGAAAATATAATGAACTCTCTTGTAGTAGATGAACTACATTTTCGATACCATCTAATTTTATCATATTCGTTTTATATTTATACGCATATATTCATGTATACTGATGTCTGAATCTAATTTTATCATATACAATTATGATTTTTCTTGAAAAATATATATTTTATATTTTTATCCATATAAAGATACAAATATGATACTAGAGCAATGAGTATGAGCTGTTAGCTCATTTTGTACAATGAGCTACATACTCACAAACATAAAGCTCTATACCCATCCGATGTGACAACTAGGTAAGTCTAGATAGATATTAATGTATATTTCATTGGAAAATAATAGGGGCACACCCCCAATCACAACCTTAACTACATCTCCTCTCTCATTTATTACAGTGCATCGGGCCCCACATAAGATTTTAAAATTTTAAAATCCTACGTGAGAATCGGTATACTGTAGCAATGAGAGAGGAGATGTGGCTAAGATTTTGGTTGGGGATATGCCTCTAGTGCCACCGAAATATTATAAAATGAGCTATCCGTATCAACAGTTACGATTAAAAAAAAGATGAGATTGTAGAGGAGAGAGTAGCCTACCAACAAAAAAAAAAGGGGGAAGATGAGACACGTTCATGTGCTCTAGCCAGGAGTAGGATGTGACTCGTCAGCGGTCTGTTACGGACTGGAATGGACTGGACAGACCCTGACCTTTCACTCGTCTAAGATAGAGATGCCTCTTTGCCAAAATAGCCCACCATTTTATATATTAGCCATATACGAAATATATGTAAATACAAATAAAAATTTTGTAACAAAAGTGACAGGACATTGGCATATTAAGAATTATAATTAAATAATCGGCAATCCTGCCGCTCGAGGTTGCAGACTCCAACGCGGGGTATTTTTGTCGCCTTGGGAATTAGACAAACCCTACATCAATCAAACAAGGAAAATAGGGAGAGGTGCATTTCTAAGCCTCCTTTTTCATGCGGTTCCATGTGAAACAAACTAAAGAAATTAAAAACCACTGTTGAAGAAACCATGGGAGAATGTACAGAAACACGAACCCAACATGCCCTTTTAAGTATAGTCATGCAAATTTCAAGGTGATTCATCTAATTATATCATACCTCACCTTAGGTACGTTCAGATCCGTAGCAAGGATTATTTTTTGCAATGGGTAAAAATAATAGTGGTCTACGAGTATGTTCACTGAATTGTTCTCGGCGGCGGATTTGACATTCTGTTGTTTGATGGAATATACAGCCAGCTTCTTAACGAGGCGACGATGAGATTTTTGGACGGCGCAAGGAGCGCTAGCAGTGTTGCGTTGCCGAAGGCCACACTGATGCTGGCACTGTCAACACCTCCGAGAGCAAGTGGAGGAGGGGAGGTTGTAGGCGGAGACCCGTTTGCAGCATCGGTGTGGCCTTCGGCCACTTTCTTGCTGCCCAGGGCAAGCCTTGACTAGCTACGCCACTGGGTACGTTGATGTAATTAATCCAAAAACTTTCTAAAAAGCAAATCCATTTTTAAGGGGCAAGAAAACTAACGTAGTACATTTAAATGGCAAGTTTCATAAACCCCCTCGCTTTTGGGATTTCTGGAAGTTTAAGCTAGTTTTAAACAACTTGATAAATACTAGGGAAAATAAGGGAGGACATACAAGTGCAAAGTGACTGCAGCTACAAGGTATTTATAAATGTTATTTAGCCCCTTCTTAGATCACCTGATTACTGGGTCCAAATTAAAAAAGAACCCCGCACGCGAAAAGAATTAGGGCCAGCCTAACGAAGGCCCACGAGCACGACTCACTCTTGTTTTCTTCTTTGGGCCGAAGCCCAATAAATAGTTTGAAATGTTTGATCACAAGCACATAATTAATATTAATACAATCATAAATTATGAGTTTAACGTGTTGAATAGGTTTAAATATGACGGGGTTTTTTGCGGCTGCCGCCGTCCATCGTAAACGGTGCTGCATTTTACACGTTTTCCTTGTATACTCTGACCGCTTTGACCTTCTTTTTGATATCAGTCCTTAGCTATTAATATTTTGAAATTGGTCCCTCAAATATTGAAATTGCTGTTCGATCTCTCAAAGCGTACCGAGTTATTTCAAAGAGATTAATGAGTATCGGAGGAGATTTCTCTCCTTGACAATGATATGTCACAATCCTCACCAACTCAAATTCTTTCTCTTACTTTATGAGTATGGTGGAGATTGTGCCACATCAGCGTCAAGGAGGAAAATTCCCTCCTTGACAAGGATACTCATTAATCTCTATTTCAAATTAGTGATTTTTAGTTTGGAGGAGTATTTAAAGGAAGTTTGCAAGTGTAAATAGAGCAATCGGATCTATACATACATTATTTGGTATATAATTTTATAATTAGGAAAGATAAACGCACTTGTATTTTTATAAGAAAAATTGCAATAGATGCCGCGGCAAATTTGGTGGGGAGGAACGCTGTAGGCTTCAAAAAAGGAAACTAAAAAAGTAAATATGAATTTCGTCTGCATCAAAATAATCTTTTCAAATTAAGATGGAAAACTACTCCCATCAAAATTTTCTTAGATGGTAAAGTTATGTAGATTTTGCACTAAATATTTTGAACCAAACACTAAATTCGCATTGGAAATACATTCCCTTGATATGATTGAAAATATCCAACAATGAATTTGGAGTTGATCTCCTTGCAGCAAACTAAACAACCTCGCCTTTTGGGATTTCGTTGAGAAAGCGATTACTTGAGGATAAAGTGTTAACAACTAATCCAATCTGAATTTGCAGTTTAGACGAAGTAAATTAGTGGACTAATTTGGAAGAAATAATAAGTTTAGAGGACAGAATAGAAATTTCAAAATATGAAATAGGTAAGGGATCAATATGGTAAAAGACCCTAACTGTTATCTGAGCATGTTTTGTGCCTAGGGGTGCCAAATGGTTTGGTTCCGCATCCGTATCTGAACGGATGCGGATATGATAAGCTATTTTTAAAACCAGTCGGATACGATTTCGGATACGGAATATATATTCGGATACGGATAGGGATTTATGGAAATTACATATTTTACAGAAAAGTTCACATAACACATAAAATTTGCACTTGTCCAAAACAATGTAAATTATATGTTACAATAAATACTTTATTTACATTTACCCTTCTTAATGCTATAATTATATTCCAAATATGCACATAAAACCCCAAATATTTATAATATTTTTAACACCATACATTATCTTAAATTATAAAGTAAATGTAGAATTGCATTTTTTATAGAATAGTGCCCAATTTTATAAAAAAACTCTACATTTAGTAAAATTTACAAAATAAACCCTAGAATTTTGCACAAACAACCATAAATATTCATAATGTTAAAATAATTTGAAACTTTGCATAAATAACCCCAAAAGTAATATATTTCTAGAAAGAACCCAGGACCTATATAAGATTTATAGATTAAGCCTTATAAACTTTAAAAATAAACCTCTAAAAAATTATACGCAACATGTTGTTAATGATGAGAAAATTACAAATAAGTCCTCAAAGATTGCGTGATTACATTTAAAATCAAACTTTTGATAAATTATACAAGAAATTGTGTAAAATATATATCCACGTATTTGCATGTATTTGCTATTGTTGTATTATATTTTTATCATTTATGACCACATACATTTATGTAAGGAGAAGCCTACAACCACATAGATTTACCCATTTGGTTGTAATTTATACATAGGTGTACTAATTCATCTCCGATTCATACTCATTTGTCGAATATCCGTTTCATATCCGTGATCGTATCCGATCTGGTTCTCAAATATCCGAACCGTATCCGTTTCCGATGAATGCGGTTATGATTAAGGTTTTTTCTTACCGAAAATAATACGTATCTGTATAAATATGGTAAGTACCATATCCGAACCGTATCGGCTCCGTTAACACCCCTATATGTGCCGGTTGCTGTTATCTCAGAGAGAGAGAGAGAGATGGCGCTTGAGAAGGCTAAAGAGATCGTGTCCTCGAACGCCGTCGTCGTCTTCAGGTGCCACTTTAGAATTAATCCTAACCTCCTCTCGCTTCAATTTCATTTCATTAATTAATTAGTAAAAGTGAACATCTCGTCTCTTTAGATTTTTTTTTTCTCTTCACGAGGAAATCAAAATTTGAAATCGGATGCGTAAATTCGAAAACTTTCCCATTTTTTATTATTAAAAACGAACAATGATATGAAATTCTACTAGGATATATATTAAGTTCGTATCGATCGACGTGAAAAAGGGTAGGAAACAATGGAACACATGGATTTACGATGCGTGCGATTATCCACGTTCTCCAATATTATAATCAATGAATATTGTAGTCAGCCTCTCAAGCCCCAATTCTGCCTATATGTTGTGCCCTGCACGACGGCAAAACAACCGCGAAGGATTATCGCTCGAAACAAGGGGTGGAAACGAATCAAATATTTAACAAATAGTTTGATATTTATTCGCCTAGGTATTCGGTCATATTCTATTCGATAGTTCATTTTTTTAATAAACGAATAGTTTTTATTATTCGGTTCATAAATGAATAAAATTTAATCATAGGTATATTTGGTTTTTTTATTTAATAAACTATTCGTTTATACAGTTTAGTCATTTAAAATTTCATTTTCCTGCTTGCAAATGTGGATACATAGTTTTTTTTATATTATATATCACTAGGTTGCATATTCATTAGGTATATCATGTTTGGCTCTATTGCAAGACTAGGAGAATGAATATTTGCCGTATATCTACTGAATAATTCGCAAAGACTACCCAAACACTTTTAATGAATATTCGCGAATAGTTATTAAATATTTGAATAATGTCCGAATTGAATTCGAATACTAGTGGTATTCGATTTAATTCTTCCACCCCTACTCGAAACTAATAGTATTTTAATAGTTTTTGTGATGAAGATACGTAAAAATGATGGTGAAAAAGTATATTATTTTGGGATTTGTGTGACTACTATATAAATAAGTTTTGTACTGGTAGAGTTTATTGTTGGGAATTTAACGCCTAAATCCCTTAATGCAACGGAAACGCGGTATAGAAAACAGTACACCAAGATTTAACGAGGTTCGGCAACTGCCTACGTCCTCGGGAGCCACACAGATAATTTCTTATTAATTAAACAAGAAATTACAATTTTAGGAGCAGATCCCTAAACTGGGATTTCTCAGATAAACACTGTAGCTACAGTGTTAATAGTCAAAGGGTATGAACCCTTTCAATTTCTCTCACTTGAGAATAAATAACCCCACTATAAAACCCCTCTTTCTTTTCCTCTCTCTACTTTAATCTCTTTTCTTAATCTCCCCTCAATACTCATCAATTGAGAGCTGGAGATAAAAAGGCCCAAATCGCAGCTGCGATTTCAACGAAGAGGAAATGAACGCTGCTGCGTTTCTGAGGGTTCCGCCGCCAGAGGGAAAGTCGGAGGAGAGACTCACACAAACCCTAGGGCACAGAAGGGGGTTTATATAGGCAGAGATGACGAGCTGGCGACAGCCTGTCGCCAGCGAACAAACCCTGACGCAAAGGTCGGGTTCGCCAAAACAAACGCAGAGCTAGGAGGTCGACGCAGAGCTCGCCATCGACGCAGAGCTCGCCATCGACGCAGAGCTCGCCATCGACGCCAGCTTCGAACGAACGCAGAGCTCGAAGCTTCGAGCTCGTCCTGTCGCCTGGACCTCGCCGCCTGGACCTCGCCGCCGCCATCCTGGAGCTCGTCGGAGCTCCTCCACCGCCGGAGGTTGGTATCCACCCCCAACCTAACATTTATATTATAAGTTTTGTACTGGTATAGTTCATATTATAAATTACTAATTTATATATTTAATTGTATATACCTCCCCCAAAAAAAAAAATTTCTAAATACGTCCCTGCATGTAAACCATGTTATACAATAACTATTATTCTCAATTAATCATTTTGTGCTTTTTAATGATATGTTATTTGCGTTGGGTGTAGCAAGAGTTATTGCGCGTACAGCAATCAGGTTAAGCAGTTGCTAGCACACCTGAAGGCAAGTTTCAAAACCATAGAGCTGGATCATGAAAGTGAGTACCGACTTCAATTTTCTTTTCTTTCCTTTTTTTTTTCAATTAAATTTTAGTCTTCAACATCAGCATTGCTAAGTGTTTAATTGTGTGCTCGCGTATTTGTTCGATATGAAGGTGATGGATCAGAGATTCAGTCTGCACTTGCAGAATGGACAGGGCAAAGGACCGTTCCTAATGTTTTTATAGGCGGTAAACACATGGGAGGCTGCGACAGTATGCATCTTTATTTTCCGTTCTCTCTTTTTATGAGTTAATTGCGCATGCATCCTTGTATACCTGCGTCGTGTCGTCTGTTATCGCCTAAGTTTGATACTGACAGATACACCACGCTTTGAAACTGAACTGATCACCGTCGTCGCCCTGTTGGGTGATGCGTTATTTCTGGGGAGGTTACAAGTCTCTAATGGTGTTCAGTTCCGGTTGGGTCTCTCTGTCAATATTAAACTAAAACAGAAAACTTATAGCACAGGGGTCTATGTGCAATTAGAACCTTTTCTGGTCTTTTATTTCGGGGGGTTGCTCCTGATGCATGTATTGTTAACTCCTGAATACTATGATCTTAAACAGGTGTTGCTGCAAGGTACTACCAAGGCAAGTTGGTGCCTCTTCTTACCTGATCTTAAACAGGTGTTGCTGCAAGGTACTACCAAGGCAAGTTGGTGCCTCTTCTTACCGAAGCCGGAGCTCTAAATTCAGCATCATAAGGCAAGGTACTACCAAGGCAAGTTGGTGCCTCTTCTTACCGAAGCCGGAGCTCTAAATTCAGCATCATAAGCAGCAGCAGCAGCAGCAGTAGGATTGGTTTTGTTTTGTGTGGGCTGGAGAGGTATCCAGCTAGTGGATGATAAACTCTTTGAAACTATAATAAGACTAGTGTTGGTGTTGATGTTTATCTTATGACTTTCGTTTTAACACATGTCCAAAATTTAGTTTCTCGTATAATTTTACAATTCTTGCATGTTTCCTTTTTCTCTTCAACTCCATATGGTCATCAACTGCAAATAAAGTTTGTCGTGTACTATATTGCAGAAGTTGTATCTGTTATATATTCATCCCATGCAGAAACATGTCAACTAAAATAGTCTGCAGGGTATAGATTTCTAAGGACACCACATTTTGCGTGATGGCCAAAAAATGATAACAAATTTGCTACTCCCGTTTATGATCTGCATTTGTGTGCTTGAGACTGCCACCAGCGAAAAGAATTCAGGTGGCTTGCAGTCTTGAGTTACTGAGGGTCAACTTTAATTTCAGTTCTGCTGCAATCTTTTGAGGTCAACATACAAATGCCACCGGATTTATTCAGAATTAAACATGTAACTTACAAAAAATAACCCACCCAAACAGAGATTAAGTTTAACCAGAAAGGAAACAGGATAAACAGAAAATGATGCAGGAATGACATCCACAGCAACCTGTCTGTTTTCATCATTATATCAAAAGCAGCAACCATGAAGCTAGCTACAGAAAACAACCTCAGAAAGTAGCAGAAAAGATTATCATAGCTAACTTAGCACAAATTATACCTACATCCATCTCACAGCGGTAAATGATATATGTCTCAAAACCCTAAAAAGAAAAAAGACAGGTAAATGAAGAGGATACATTATACTTTATTTTCTCCTCTAGAATTTCAAATAAAGGATCCAAGCATCATGTTAAATGGAAGGACGACGATTCAGAAGGAATTGTTTTCAAAGATCATCTCGACCAAATCCATCTCCCTTTTCACATTCTCAGGCGACAGTGGCAACATCAGATCCCAATTCATTGCTGTCTCAAAATCCTCATTACCTTCGCTGCTGCTGCTGCTGCCGCCACTAGCCATAGCACCAAACTCTAGTCGATCAAAGAGATGTCCAACATCATAAATCCCCTCGTCCACATTTCTGTTCTCAATGCCAAGATCAGGGCCACCGCAAGCAGGAGCTTCATAAGTACCGGTAATACTCTTAAGTGGCATGCTTAAAACTCCCTTCCACTCTTCTTTATTACCTACAGTTAAGGGTGAGATGAACCAAATAATTAACAAACGGTTCATTAATTGTTAGAGCAAGTATTCGGTTACACTCGATTTAGTAGATCGTTTCATAGTAAACAAATAGTTTTTAGTATTCGGATTCATAAATGAATAGAACTTCATCAGGTGTATGTTCGATCCATTTGCCTGTTAAATATTCGTTTAAATTTGATCGCTTATAATTTTGTATCATTACACAAGATGTTATGTTTTTAACCTACTTATGTTTTCTATTGCTTAAAGGGCGTCAAATCGGTTTTTTAAACAAATATTCAAATTAAAGATTTATACATCAAAATTATAAAAGAATAATCTTCAATTATGAATTTAAATACTGTCTAGAAACCAATCTCGTTAGAAAAAAAAAGTATTTCTTTAACCAAATAAGAATATCTTCTCAGTTAAATAATTTAATAAGTAAAATGTACAAATTATTAGTAAATAAAAATACCTAAATCTTTGATAAATATTCGTGAAATTTGACACCAAGCACTGGAATTTGAACTCAAAAAATTTCCAGAAATGGATATTCAAATTCAAATTCCACTTTTAAAGTTTTTAAACAAATACAAATACAAAACCTTAGTATTCATTTCAATTCGATAGGTTACCAGGCATACCTGCAGTAGTACTCTTCTGGTTATCAAATGGGAGCACTGAAGTGGGTGCTGTTGTCAAAGTTGAGGTTAAGCTCTTAATGTAGTTCTGCAAGAGGGACCCTGACTTGAAATACTTTGAGCTCCGACAACAACGGCGACGAGAGAACTGCCTCCTCTTGGTTGCATTCCAGTGGTTCTTAATCGAGTTCTCTGTTCGTCCAGGGAGACGTTTTGCGATCTCAGCCCACTTGTTTCCTATCTCGGAATGAGCTTGGATAAGAACCTTATCCTCCTCCTCAGTCCATGTATCTTTCTGTATGCATTAAAGAACTATTATAGTTGATATATTTACTTCTAACTTAAAAGCAAAACCTCAAAATCACTGGTCATGCTACAACAAAACTATTCATGCTACATGATAATACAAAATATTAAATTTGTTTTTATGCTACAGTATTATTTTCAGCCATAGATCTACTATTCACGTTGCACCGGAGTTTTTAACATGAACACCATTTGTACTACAGTATATTTTTTGAATTTCAAACATTCTCTATATGTAAGCTGAAGTAATGTTTTTTAACCTTGAAAACACTGTTCAAATCTCCTTAATTTTTTTGGTTCTTGATGATGATTTTAACTTTTATCCGACATTTTACAAATATAAATCTTTTTTGGCTCTATTATAGAAAATTGACAACACTTGCTAATTGGTATATTTTTTTGTTAACTGGTTTGGATATTCACTTTGTAAATAGTAATAAAAAAATTTGTCGCTGAAGTTTTTTATAAATAGTTATATACAAAAACCATATTATCAATTTGGCAACAGATATACCTTGGTGAACAATACCCACAGCAACAAGCAGGCTTAATATTAGTCTTGTTATACCAAAGAACCTATCATGTGATTGTGAAGAATTATATTTAATCTTAACATTTCAAAATATCCACTATGCTGAAAAGTAATTACATGGTTTAATGCTAGTGCATAGTCCAAATATCAGTATAATAATCAGGTCTTAATATAAAAATTGATAAACTGAAAACTGATTTACAAGATGCAGGAAACTGAGCAAGATGAAGTCAACCAAACAAATGAACATCTAATTTTTAGATATTAAAGATGGGTTATTCGCATAAAGGACCACAAACACAAATAATAGTAAGAAGACCAACGGCTGGCCTCGAATAACTCTTTTTATGCAATAGCAATAAGCATTAGAGTGAGACTGGCTTACATTCAGAAGGATTTGGAAAGCATTCAAATTCAGAGGTTGCTATTCAAATGGAAAAACCACTTTATTCAAATTGATTCAGTGAGAAAGCAAAGGCTCCAGGTGCCGCACCTTCTGGTCTGGCTTGTTCCATAGCTATTTAGCGTGCCTAAAAAATTCAAAAGAATCGAGTTTTCTTTCCTATGCATTAACTATGGGTAGCACGCTGCTTATATCTATGGTCAATAAATATCTAAAACCCACAAAATACGAAAAAGATTTTCTACTTTGGGCAGATATCTAAACAATCACTTCTTTCAACAATTTTTTTGGAATTTGAGCATTCTAGATAATAGATAGTTTCCGATCACCTTGTTGTACCTACATGATTGATACCTAGGACAAGAACTTAAATCTGCTTGTCTTTTCATTTCTTAAGTAATGTCGGCAATGAAGATTGACTTGAATCTAATAGATAGTTTAGATAGCTTATGAATAGATTTGAATAGGAAGGATCAAGCAGCAAATTCACTGGAAGTAGCGGAGTCCATTCACTACTACTATGTAGTTACAATAATTATCTGAAACCTCTGAAGAGAAATCCATAGGGAAAACCAAAAGTATAAAAACGTTGCTACTGTCTCTATATTGGAAACTAATAATGCAAGGAGTAATAATGTGATCTAGTAAAGCTTAAGAGGCTACTGAAAATATCAGCAAAAATAACATAAAACTTCTCTTATAAGCATTCACAACATCACCATCCTCAACCCTAAAAAAATATTTAAAAAATTGCTTGAAATAAAAAATTAGTTTTAAAAAAGTGTTTGATAAAGATACATATGTATACCCATCCTAAGCAAGTCAAAAACTAAACAAGAAAACAGAATAATGTATGAAGAGGGCAAAGAACTGAAAACTAAAAATGCTTTTAATTAGTAATAATAGAAAGCAGAGAAGCAAGTTAAATAGTAAACAAAAAAAATAGAATAATGTACATCTTGACATGAGAAAACTGGAAGCAAAAGTTCTTAGAGCATTGTTAGATCATGAAGAAGATAACTACAACGGGGTGCTCCTATACATGTTTGACTTCAGAAATGGCTTACTTAACCACGTCTTATACACAAAGAATGTCATATTATCTACACATATAAAGATATAAATCATGTTGACCGTTATGGAATGTGCTGTTTTGCTGGTGGTGGTGGTGGTTCTTTGGGGGGGGGTGGCTGGGGGGGCGGCGCGATGCCTGAGTCAATATCTGATCTCTTGTGGTCCTGACCCCCACCTAATAGACGAATACTGTAACATACCATTCCTCTTCAGGCTTTAAAGTTGGATTCAACAGACACACTGGAATTAGTGTTTATTATCTATACTAATACATCAAGGGCCAACTGGGGTAAACACTATTTTTGGGGAATGGAGGAATGGTCATCCGTTCCATTGTAATCTTAAGGACATAAATGTAATTTCACCCTAAAATTTTTATATTTCAGGCTGTAATTTCACCCTAAAATTTTAATATTTCAGGCAAGTAGATGATGTTCATGGACCGCACAGTTCTTCTGAAGAAAAGTATATACTTGTGAAAAGACAAAGGCGGTGATAAGAAAAATATAGTCATATTTAGAAATATTAAACTTTTTCATATAAGGCCCTAACTTTTTAACTAATTGGGATTATAACCTTATTCTTATGTGTTTTCATTTTTACCATGAAAAATTAATTTTCATTGTAAATAGCTTTAGTTGATATTAACTACAATGGAAAGCCTTATCCCCTAGTAACTCCGTTCTTATATCTCAAATTCAAAGTTAAAAGAGTAGTACAGTATAACATTATTTTAAAAATTATATCATGAACATTTTGAAGTATTTTTTGAATAAAGTTAAAATCCGGCATTAAACTTAAAAATAGGTGAAACTTTAGGGTACCATAATAATCCCTTTTCATATAAGAATTAGGATAAATATGGTCTACTCTCATTGCATGGTGCATTTGCGCATGCGGTAATGCTATATAACTGAAATCCATGACAGATTTGAATGACTTATCAACTCTAATACATACGCTATAACCTCTAATTATTAAATAAAATTTCTCATAAAATAAAGTTTTGCCAGAAAGAGAGAGGTTTAAGATCGTTATCGATGCTATGGAAACAATAGATCTCCATAGAATATTAATGTCCATCTCAGCAATTCACATTTTCCAAGCATTAACTTTTGAAACTAAATTACACAACTATGCAGACAGATACAAATATAGATAAACCAACTATATGAAAAACTATGTATACAGAGATCTCCTCGCAAAAATTATGCATTTAACTTGCAATAACTAGAGAGGGGCACTATCTAATTATAAATATAGACTGAAAAACAATGCATTTGTAATCTCATATTACTAGTTGCCAGCTAAATATAACACATAAATGATATGCACGCTTCAGTCTTGTGGTGGTAGTGTAAACATGAAACACACACATCATGTACCATACCATACTGGTGCACTATTTCTTTGTTGTAAATTATTCATGTTACACACATACATGAAAGATGATGCTACTAAAGAAGGAAAAAAATGAAAGGAAAATGAAAGAAAAGGAGATTACCAGTTGGTGATAGATTGCACAATAATTAAGTTGCCTTAAAAACAAAGGGAACATAATGTATTTATCTTCTGAAATTATAAATTTATCAACACCAAAGAGATCCTATAATTAGCAGGACATTTTATTGGAGAAATAAAGAGGTAAAGTGAACCTTGATGTTAGGCCTCAAATGATTGTGCCATCTCTCCCTGCACTGTTTTCCAACTCTTCCAGTCAACATTTGGGCTATATGAGACCATCTCCTCACTCCATATTTCTCCACCAGTCCAACTAACAGTCTACAAAAATAAATAGATCATCATTAAAAACACACTTCACCATGTTAAATAATAATTTCCATTTCTTAAATAAGAAAGAAGACAAGGAAAATTTATGAAATACAATCTGCAAATTCATGATCAACATAATAACAGTAATACTAACAAAAACAACAACGCTAATTAGTCAAAATTGACAATCAACTTTACATGCATACAAAGAAAGAAATGAAAGGGGTTAGATCCAAACTCGACCCTTACTTATCTTCTTCAAGCGTCCACTGCCCTTTCACCACATTGATCTTTCTGTTGGCTGTTTTATCACCATTTTTTTTCATCTGTGTGCACTTGCTATTCATGATAGGACCTTGATCACATACTAATTTGGTACATTCAGCAGCTAGATTTGAGACGTTATTGGGGGATGAAAAAGATTTGAGAGGCTCAATACTACGAGTCACACAGGTAGAAAGATGAGATTTTTTGTTATCATCTACATGATCTATCATAAAGCAATCACTGTCCTCTATGGCTTTCTGCTGATTGCTGTTGCAGATCGACATGTCAACCATTTGTTGACGGAAGCCCCCAATAGCTACCCCAACATTGTTTCCAGCATTAACATCCCCTAATGGCAACAAGCCTGCATTGGTGCTGTGAGGTTGCATGGTCCCGTCAAGGACAGAAGAACAATAAGAGGGAGTATTTGCTAAAAATTGATCATTATAATCATAATATAGATCGTGAAGATTTTGAAAACCATTTGTTTCAACAAGGGAATCAAATGCGAAGGAACCATCTCCAACATGACTTTTGAAACTATCAAACTCCATGGAACAATGAGGAAGTGAGAGAGAGGTTTGGGTGGGCTGGGGATAGGGGAAGGGTGGAGGCACTAAGAGGAACCAGTTCGAGGGTTGAATTTGGACAGTGTCTGAATGAGAACTGGAGGGCTAAAAGCATGTTCTTGTAAATTACAGCCGTTGATTTAACTTTAATCTGACGGTTGAAATAACACAGTTATTGTGACTGTTAAGCTTCCTTTCTCTGAAAGGTGTTGAGATTGGTTGGGGATTTCGCCAAACGGCATGCATGAACGAGCAATGATTTCAAGGACAAGTCATTTTTGGAAGGGTCTGGGTCAAAGAAATGTACAAGTGGCATGCACGTGATGATTATTGAATTCAATTTTCTTGCCCAAATTTAGGTTTGTTAAGGAAGAACACATGGAATACCATCTTATCCTACACATGGAATACCATCTTATCCTGGCTTTTTTATGTTTAAGTTGCCTGTTAAGCGTTACCTCGCCGGAGTCCTTATATTTCTATTTCGAACAAAGGAAATAGAAGAAAAATAATGACAGACTTTATCTACAGTCAAATGCTTACCAAATATGCTTACCAAATATGATAACTCCTCCGCATTTTTATGTATCACGAAGCATTTGAGACTTGAGGTATAAGAGTTCCAAATAGTAAACCTTTCTGGAAATGAAGAACAAAACATAAAAAAGGGTGCTAATTTATTTTCTGAATAAACCAAGTCCATGTACTAGCCAAGACTGAGAAGAAAGAGAGCACTGAAAAGGCCACTTATGGTAGAGCTTTAGCAAGTTTAAGTAGGCCAAACTTGGTATTCTACAACACTCTCATTGATGAATAGCTTTAAGATTAAATTGCCTTCCACTTATTTCCTTCTTTCAATTTGGTAATAACCCTAAATAATTATATTTTTATTTTTCTTAAACTTTTTTATAGGTTTATTTGTTCTGAACTTATTAACAATGACTTTTTACATGGTTTTATACAAATGACCCTTAAAAATTTGCACAGGGATTTTGACAGGGGGTTCTCACCAGACCTTGTGTGACATGGGCAAGCCTCTAAGGCTTGGTTTGGTAGGAGGTGAGGAAGGGTGAGGGGAGGGATAAAACTAAAAATCCTCTTCGGTAGGAGGTTTTAGAGGGGGAGGTGAAGTTTGGTGGAGTGAGGTGTAGAGAAAGCAGAAAATGAACAAAAGATGAGGAGAGAGAAAAATCCCTCCAATTTGGAGGGATACAGACGGATTGAGAATATTTGTTTTACAACTTTATATCCTAACAAATCTTTCATAATTACCTAATTACTTTTCCTCATTAATGTGTAGTGAAGGATACTTCTAAAAAGTAATATATCTCTGTTTTCAATCGTGGACTATCTCATGTCTTAGGTGGACAAGATCTTCAGCTAAACTCGAGCTTGAGGTTGGACTGTCTGCAATAATGTGTAGGCAATTCCAGCTTGAGATTGGACTATTCAACTAAAGTCAAGTATGTTAATAAGCGAGAAATTCTATTACTTATTAGTTTTTTTATCAAGTTGAATGTGAGCATGTTTATCCCTAATGTTAATTATGTATCAAGCATGATACATACGTAAGGTTGACATAAGGAATTTTTGGGTCATTTTCATTTAACAAGAAATATTCTCCGCAAAAGGGTATTTTGTACTTTAACTAACTCAGCACCTCACCTCCCTTTCCCATCCCCTCAACCAAATATGAAAAGGATGCTTACATAAAAACTAGCTTAGCTTTTGTCCAAATTGCAATTTACCACGTTAGTTTTTTATATTTTTATAGAAACCACATAAATTTGTTCAAAAAAGACATGTTCTCAATGTCACACATTCTGACAAATTCTGCTCAAAAAAGGCCTAAAATGCTCATTCTATCATCACCGTCTTCTCCTCTCTCCATCTCCTCCCTCCTCAAACCCTAACCCCAGCCTCTTCATCCTCCTCCTCTCCCCTTCCTCCCTCTCCCTCCTCCCCTAATTTCCCTCCCCTCTCCTCCCTCTTCCTCCCCGAGCCCCCCTCTCCTATTCCTTCCCGAGTGGGTAGTTGGAACTAGGGTTAGGGTTTTTGGGGAGGTGGTGGTCATAGGGTAGTGACAGTGTTTACGGTCGGGTTTTAGAGAGGATTGAAGAGGAAAGGAGAGGGAAAAAGTATGGCCATGGCGGTGGTAAATATTGAGGGGAGACATGAAGGGAGAAGGGAGAAGGAAGAAATAGGGGCGGACCCACATATAAGAAACCGGTGTCACGTGACACCAATTTTCTATAGGATCCCAAGAACCTGCCCCCCATTCTCCCATATTAACCTTACCTATAACCCAATCCCCAGTAAAAAAATTTGCCTATTACTGTAGTAAAAAAAAGAATGTTGTGCCCTAGAAAATCGTCCATGTCCTAACGTCGGTCGCCGAAGGGCATCTGGTACTCCTACATCTAATTCCTCTCTTCCTCTTATTGTGCTTCTCCGAGTCTGCGGCTCCATGATTCTTCATGAAGTCTCCTTCTCCTTGCCAATTTTGAAGCCTACAGCCTCATCATCTTATTTCACCCCTAAGGAGTGATTATCCATCGACCTCGCTTCTCTTACGACCGTGAGTTTTTTTCCTAGTTTCTAGAATTTCATGTTTACAATTTAGGGTTTCTTTGGGAGTTCTAATTTTAGACTAAGATTGTTTAATTTTGATAATTGGCACAAGTTTAGCTTTCTCATCAAGATCAATTATTCAATTGTGATTCTAATTTATGGGTCTTATTAGAATACTAATCAAGATAACAAAATTTTGTTATTAGTTTAAGCAATTTTAGGCTTATGCTTTATTAGATAAGTTTGAATTAGTAGCGAATAACAAAGTTTGGATTTTTTTTAATTAAGAAACATACCTACTTACATATTGGCAATAAATAATAATCATGATTATCCATAATGCACAATTGACATAGTATGCAGAATATAAGGAGCAAAGGACTACTCAATGTTTTATTAGTTTAAACTTAAGAAATGGTATTAGTGCATGGTTTACCTACTTAGTAATTTTATTTATTTATTTATTATCAGCGAGTTGCAATATGAGGCGTTATTTTAAAAAAGCGACCCCTGGCCCTAGCCCTTCATCATCTGAATCTCTACAAGAGCCATCACTTCACATACTCAAGGTTCCCCTACAAGAATCGACTTGAATGCCCTTCAGCTGACCCTAGAGAGCAACCAAAAATTGAAAGTTACCATCCAAATGACCGAGATGCAGTAAGGAGAGCATATCTTCAAAAAGGCCCTTATCAACCTCGTGATCACACTTTCCAACAAGTTGAATTTGGGGAAAAGATGCATTGCTTCAATGTGGATTGGTTTGGTGAATTTACATATTGGTTGGAATATAGTGTGAAAGAAAAAAACGCTTTTTGTTTATGTTGTTATCTGTTTCAATCTGAAATTAAAAGTCGAGGGGTAAATTCTTTTGTTAATGGAGGCTTTAAGGGTTGGAACAAAAAGGCCCGACTAGAAACTCATGTTTGAAAATTTTCTTAAACTTCTACAGTTTAATGCAGATCGCAATGAGAAAGTGGGTAGTGTTGTGTTGTATACTACCTCTGCAAAACATCAAATTGTTGCCCCTACTATTCAAAAAGATATTGTACATGCTATTGCAAGAGAAACATGCAACGCCATAATTTCAAAAAATGGTAATGATTATTTTGGTATTTTAGTGGATGAATCAGCTAATGTGTCATACAAAGAGCAAAATGGTTGTGGCTCTGCATTTTATTGATGAAAGAGAATTTGTCATGGAGTGATTTATTAGAATTATTCATGTAAAAGATACTTCAGCTATGTCTTTCAAAGCAGCACTTGATTCTTTACTTGCAGAGCATGGATTGAGTTCATCAAGAATACGTGGACATAGTTATGATGGTTATGATGGAGCTAGTAATATGCAAGACGAGTTAAATGGTTTGAAGACTTTGATTATAAAAGAGAAATTTGCATATTGTGTTCATTGCTTCGCTCATCAATTACAACTAACACTCATAGCTGTTGTGAAAAATCATTTTCATGTTAATGATTTCTTTGATGTGCTTGCTCATTTGTTGAATGTGGTTGGAGGTTCTTGTAAACGTGGAGATAAAATTAGAGAGAAGCAGGTGGAGCAAATTGCTGAATCATTACAAAATGATAAGCTTGAAAGTCGAGGGTTGAATCAAGAAATAGCTCCTAAAAGGCCCGCCGATACTCGTTGGGGATCTCATTATAGGACACTACTAAATTTGATGGCTATTTCTCCTCAGTTATTCAAGTACTTGAAGATATTGAAAGACATAGTACATATCAACATCAAAGAAGTGAAGCACATCGTCTCGTGGAATTATTAGAGACATTTGATTTTCTTTTTTTACTTACATTTGATGTTCAAAATATTGGGGATCACAAATGACTTGAATTTGGCATTGCAAAGGAAAGACCAAGACATTATAAAAGCCATGACGCTTGTTGAAGTAGCTAAGAAGAGATTGCAACAAATGAGAGATGAAGGATGCAATCAACTCTTGAATGAAGTTTTTTTATTTTGTAAAAGCATGAGATCTTTATTCCAAATATGGAAATGCATATGTTAGAGGAAGACAATGTAAAATTTCACAAACAACCAATCTACATCGTTGTCAAGTTGACCTATTCTATTTTGTGATAGATATGTAACTTCAAGAGCAAGATGGTTGTTTTAATGAAGATGGTTGTTTTAATGAAGTTAGCAGTGAGTTGCTTCTTTGTGCTGCTTGATTGAGCCCAAATGACTCATTCAATTCTTTTACCGGGGAGAAGTTACTTAAAATGGCCGAATTCTGTCCACATGAATTTTCTAAAATTGAACCCAAATGACTCATTCAATTCTTTTACCGGGGAGAAGTTACTTAAAATGGCCGAATTCTGTCCACATGAATTTTCTAAAATTGAGATCTTGACATTTAAGAATCAACTTGACAATTATATTGTTAATATACATGGAGACATAAGGTTTGCTAATCTAAAGGAGTTGGGTGACCTTTCCAACAAGATGGTGGAGACTAAGAAGCATAATGTGTATCATTCAGCGTAGTTGCTTTTGAAGATGACATTGATTTTAATCATGGCTATGGCAACCATGGAAAAAGCGTTTTCTGCAATGAAGTTGATAAAAAACAACTTGCAAAATAAAATGTGTGATGACCGGCTCAATGATTGCTTAGTGACATATATTGAGAAAGATGTATTTGATAGTGTTACTAACGATGCGATCATGTACTTTTTTCAAAATATGAAAACTTGTTGGAGACAATTGTAATTTTTTTAAATTATTAATTATATAGTGACACCACTTTCTTGAAATCCTAGATCCGCCACTGGGAAAAAATTGTAGGAGAGGAGAAGAAGGCTGAGGTTAACATGAGCACTTTGGGCATTTTTCCAATATTATAGTAAAAAATGTGTGACATTGGGAACATGTTAGCAAATTTAGGTGGTTTCTATTAAAAAAGGCTAAGGTGATAAGTTACAATTTGGATAAAAGTTAAGATGCTTTTCATGTAAAAACCCATAAGAAAAAGTCATGTGCCTCCCCTCGCTTTCCCTCCAACCAAACAAGAAGTACAACAAGTATATCCTTCATTGCACATCACCCCACCTCATCTCCCTTCCTCGTACCCCCTCTGGTGGTGTGTCGTGGATAGTACATAAGACAATCAGCATGACTTCAACAGGAATGAGGGTTCAGCATGGCTTCTACAGGAACAACGGATTATGTTCTTCCTTGTGTAGATA
>NC_033799.1:10780842-10787543 GCF_001876935.1 Asparagus officinalis | reverse complement strand
TGCTAATGCTAGCCAAGATTCTATCCTTACAGGGTTGTGAAAACATGGAAAAAGGTAACATTGCCACCACGACGATGGCCGAAGGCCCAAGAGAAGTTAACTCTCTCGCGAAGTGTAATATAAGGCACAAAACGAGCCTTTGGTGGAATAAGGGGGCAATTGGAGTGTGCTATTAAAGAACATTGGTGGTTTAGAGAAAGCTTCCATGAATCACCACGGGATACGAAGGATTATACACTTCAGGTGGTTAATGCATTATGGAAGAACAATTCACATATGAACCTAATGAGTCAAACTCCATCTTTCCCTGGACTGCAAAGGCAGTTTAACGATAGTTAAGCTAGATAAATGAAAGGAACTACTCAGCAACCATGTTTACGACTTCAGAACCTTAAGTCACTGAGCCACAAGCAAGCACAAGCAGCGCAGAACTTGGCAGCACAGGATTTCAGAAGGAATCTTAAGACTGATATGCAAGTGAAACCTTCTGACAGTAACAAAAACTCATATTGAAATGGAACATTCCGAGAAAATGAGGACCATGAATGGTTTCAGCCTATCTACCCTGCACATAATCTTGGTACCAAATAGGTCAATATTCCATATTTCGAGAATTTCCAGCCTTTAAACAACAGCTTATATCTGTTAAGAATAACCAAAATCCCATCTCAAATTAGACTTAGGTAACATAATACTAATTCCAGTTTGGATTATTCAGATGCTTCCCGTGAATAGAAGAATATGATCCAACAATGGAAGAAAACTCCTTCAATTACGTGTTATTCTTTGTTGTGAATCCAATGATACAGTGGCTGAGAGTAGTCTCATTCTCTTAGCTCGGCTATAGACAACACCACTCATGTGGAGTTGCAAGGAAGAGGAGAAACGGATCTCTCCAGAACTCGTAAAGAACATGAGGCATCATTGAGCGGTGATTTGGTGATCCTTGTAACAAAAATCGTGAATTCACATATCCAGTAAGTGAAGAGTTATGTAGGAAACTAGGCAGACCATGGAGTTGGTTATGTGTTCCATCGAGGGAACATGAGGGGCATCATTCTCCTCTGGCATGGGGTAAATTATACCACAAAATTTCAAGCATAAATGGCTAGAATCTTTTAACTTTAAATATCATATTCAAACCATGTAAGAATCCAGAGCAGAAATATTTATGGAAATGTCTGAATGACTCAAAAGAATTTCAATAAACAAGTACTACAAAATGCGAACAAAACAATAAATTGCAGGAAACATAGTAAATTGCTGGAAATATATAAATAGTTGCTGTGAGGATGATAAACGAAAATAGTAAATTGCCACCCAAACCAAATTCCAGATTTACCTAGAACCAATTCGCAATTTGTTATCTGCAAGTTGCGTTCTGGGTAAACATAAGTGAATGCTTCCCATGAATAGAAGAATATGATCCAAACAAGGAAGAAAACTGAAGAAACAAATGAAAAAAAAAATGGAAAGAAACCAGAAAGCCAAGAACTTTAGTAGGTCAGCTCCATCTATATATATGCTATCCAGAATAAGAGAAATTTACCAGTTGTTCATAGGAAGGGCAAGATCTCCTATGACGATCAATGGGACCTCCATTCTCCTTCAAAACAGCATAACAGCTGCAGATTGCTAATGGGGAGTGCATGATCAAGGTTGAAGATAGTTTGCCCTATTTACAGGTGTCTTGGCAGGGACAAGTGAAGCCAATCAGAAATTTCTGTATATACATCAAATCAGTCAATATAGTTGAGAAATTTATTCAGAAACAGGCTTCATAAGTGAATGGTTACAGCTGTTTGCATATAATAAGATCAGAGCAGTTATGGTACATCATGTGGCATATTGATGAGAAAGATCAGTAGAGATTTATGCAGCAAAAAAAAAGAAAAAAGAAAGGAGGTAAAGAACATCAGAAAGAGCAGTCTGGTCACCTTTCGGAGTTTAAGAACGGTAGTCAAAATGGCAGCAGCACTGCCATTCTCGGTGCTGTAATTGGTTCAAAATCTTTTAAACATAAAATTGCAAAAAAGTTATCAAATAGATGGATATTACTTTTGTGTCTGGAAGGCCATTCATAACTGCAGGAAAATCAGAAGTTAGGCGCTCAGGACAGCAGGAAGCTAAGGGGACAGTCTCCAGGACATTTAACTGAAGGATGTAACTGCAGCAAGAGTAAACTGGCAAAATGATGGGAAATTAAATCAATGCAAAGAAATCATATTACACTGATCATGGCAGCAGATTCTTTTTCACATGGTTGAAAAGGCACGACGGAACGGTCTGCAAGGATTTTATAGACTAGATTTGGCGGAAAAGGCTACTAGACACCACAAATCGCTATACACAAATATGAGACTGGATGGAAAGATGAAATCTCCCAGTGGAGTTGGCTACATAGGGGAAGAGGGTGTGGATATTGTTAATTATCTTCATTGCTTGCAAGCATGCAATACCTGCTACTGAAAAGATAGAAACACTGATGACTATATTCACATCATAAGAGCCCATATTATGCAATAGGTCAAGTGGAGTCCATATAAGAGCATCTGGGATAGATCAAGCTGAAGGTGAACATTCCTCTCTTGTGATTAAGAAGTGCCTGATGCACATGTTGAGGCTGCTTCGATTAGTATGTGAAAGGGTAGATAAATCAGTTACAAGTTAACTTACTGGCCAAAGCTAAAGATTAAATTACAAGTTAACTTACTGGCCTACATTATTTGATAGACTTAAAATAATAAAAAGACAAAGCTAAAGATTAATGGTAACTACAGTATAGTTTTAATGTGATAAAAGCAATCACATAAGCATAAAAAAATACTAAAATTTTTGTATGAAAATTCATTCTAAAAATTCCTAATTTTACTCAAAAATTAAATTATAATATAAAATGTTTAAAAAATATTATAATTTATTCTTTTTATTTTATATTTTAATTGAGCCGAGATCAATCTTTCTCCACCTTTATCTTTTTATTGGACAATTCTAGAGTAGCATCCTCATCATCTACATCAGTTGTGATATCAAGTTGGAGTTGAATTTCTTAAAATTAATCTCTTCAAATAATGAAGTCCAACACCAAAATCAACCTATTTGTCTTCTTCTCCACCCTCAAAAACCATAACCCTAATCCATGAAATGGGTTTGTACATAATGAAGAACAAAAGACAATGTCAAGAAACAAAAAAGGAAAAAAAAAGAAGGAATTGAATAAGAATCGCTAGGTTTGTACATGATAAAGAGCAAAAGACAAGATAAGAGTCAAGAAATATATAAGGATATATTTGGATCAATTAAATTATATTATTACTCATAATTGATATGCATAAGAGACAAAATATGTTGACAATCTTAAACTATAAAACAGACTGTATAGGCCCTCTAACATAATTTTTTAATGCAAGCAACCCCCAAGATTAATTTTGAAAATCTCTTAGTTTTGTGAAAGAGTTTGGATGTAAAGAACAAATGTTAAATTATCTAATCCGATTAAAGTAGGATTAAGTTAACCCTATATATAAAATTTATTTTAACAAAAACTCATATATAAGTATATAATTGGCATTGAGATCAAAGATACGTGTGAGATTCTCTTTGACTTTTATACAAACATTATCTATTTAAATAATAATAGTATAATTAAACTTTGTGATTTGAAAAGAAATCAAACATACAATATAATTAATTACTTTAAAATAATCTAATCTAATCTAATAATAAGAACTGAAAAGAAATCAAACATACAATATAATTAATTACTTTAAAATAATCTAATCTAATCTAATAATAAGAAAATAGATGAAAGTACTGTCAAAATTGTTACAATTTTATAATTCATAATTCTTAAACAATCTAAACTATTCTAATAAGAAGAAAATAACAATGACATATACTTGTTGAAGGAGATAAAAGTATTGTGAAAATTATTGTAATTTCCTGATTTGAAAGAAAGATTAAATATACAATATAATTAATTACATTAAAATAATCTAATCTAATCTAATAACAAAAGCACATGTCTGTAGAAGGAGATAAAAGTGCTATAAAAATTATTGTAATTTCTTGTCTTATATATATTGGTATATGATGTTGCATGTGAGAGGATAAGTGGATAACAATTATAAATAGAGTTCTATTTAAATAATAATAGTATAATTAAAATTTAAAACTAACTATGCAGTATTTTAAACTACTTCAATTTTAGTCGGTGAGACATCGTCACTTTGTGTGTAATTATTAATCATATAGCATGTGAATAATTGTTTTCAGATTGGCATTATTAATCATGTAGCATGTGAATAGTTGTTTACAGTTTGATCATTGATCACATATAAGAGCGAGGGGGTAAATTTGGTATTTAATAAATCGTCTAATTAACCTAAGCGTATTGTGAACTACTTGAATTTTGGTCGTTGAGAGATCGCCTCGATGTGTGCAATTATTAATCATATAATATGTGAATAATTGTTCTCACTTTGGCATTATTAATCATGTAGCACATGAATAATTGTTTGCAATTTGATCATTGATCACATATAAGAGCGAGGGGGTAAATTTAGCATTTAATAAATCGTCTAATTTACTTAAGCTGCTCTTTTATTAAGGTTTACATTTTAATTTAAACTATATCCTTATCTTTATACTATGTATATCCAATAAGAATTCATCAATTTATCAACTTACTATTACTTAATGGATTAATATTTATATTCTAAGGGTATTTTTGTCTACTAAAAGATTTTCCCGAACTCGTGTTTTTAAATGGAGTATGATGATTAGCCAAATTTTAATTTCCATATCTTATTTGTTTGCACCTTGTTGGTTCCAAACCTACCATTCTGTCATTAATTTTATGAGGGAAATGATAAAATGCATTATGGAACACAATCGGCAGTCCTTTTGCAATAGGAACAGAAGACCCTGTAGGCAACACCCTGGAAGGCTGGAAATAGGAGTGGAAGGTGATTCTGATAACTGAACAACCCCTTTACAAAACAGATTAAATGACATTCATCATATTAGCCAAACTCTATGCCAATGGATGGATCCTATAAAAGATAAAACTTTTGAAATCTTTTCAAGTATGGAAGACATCTTCTGTTTAGTACCATGAGAGAAGTCAAGTTGGCATTTGTCTTGCAAAGTTCTTGATTGAGAGAAGTCTGTCTAAGCCCAAACAAATCTGTCAAGCCTTAAGGTTTTGATGAAATTTAATATTTCTAGATTAACAGTCCAAAAGTTTGAGAAAATGTTTCTGATTAAAAGAGTGACAGATGCATCTTAAACGCATATCATCTCTAGTCAGCATATATGAATCCTGACAAAATCTACTTATCCGGCTCCAACAACTGAACTAATATAACGTTGTTACTGAGCCAAGATATATAAACTAAGCAAGAGATGGCAACAACATCAAACTTAAAATGCCCACATGGTCATGAGCATTGTACCAGACTATGCTTCCATCAATTATATTAGAAACGTTATGTTGAACAAATAATGTTATTAAAAAGATGGATATTACCATTACATTTTTTCAATGGAATTTAGCAACAACTTGCCAACATTAAGAAGACACCACACGCATCACACAAAGAACAACAATTGTTACCGTTGAGTAATTTCTATGAAAAAATTTGAACTATTCAAAGGCAAACCTGTTGCTAAGTGAGTGATACCCTGAGTTGCAAAAGATTAATTTTCGCCAAAGGATCAATTGTATGCCTGCTCGAGTTTTCTCCTTAGTATTGGGGTTATCCCTCTAAAGACCTTTTGGTCCTATGCCTAGGGACCGGGGCGGATGAAAATATAAACATGCGGTGAAAATGGCAATTACATTCTACAGCCTCCTAAACTTGCAATTTGTTCCCTTAATTTTAAAGTATTTGCACCCAACTCTTACAAACATGCAAACCCATTTGGATTTTAGCCCATTTAAGTTAGAAAATTTAGCCCATTTATTAAGAACGTTGTTCTATATTATTATATTTTAATTTTTGGTAAAATAGATACTTGCCGTCCGCTCCCTAACTTCTCTAAATCCGCCACTGCCTAGGGGCTAGCATTCCGTAGTTTATAAAGCTAATTTCATTTGCTCTTTCAAAATCTTTGGAAGGAATAGTTGGATTTTGAACTACTTTCTAACCGAACGAAGGCGAGACTTGAAAGAAGATGTCAATACAATTGTCTGGCCTGATTTTTTGAACTTGGATTGGGATCGAGATGATAATAGTCACTAGATTTTAGGTTTTGCACGACAGCGAATAACCAATTGGAATCAACCACTGTCTCACATGGAATGATAATTCATAGGATCTGTTTACTTTCTTAATTAAATGGAATGATATTAGGATTTGAATCTCTACAATCCTATTATTTTTTTTCTCAAAAAATAAAAATAAAAATAAAAATAAAAAATGAGCAACAACAACAACAACAACAACAACAACAACAAAAGCAACTGAAATTAACGATAAATAAATAAATAAATAAAAGGAGGAGGAAAAAAATCATACCAGGTTCCTTTTTCTTGATCGAATCATCTTCGCTTTTTGTGTCCCCCCGCAAATTCACTAATAAATAAATAAAATGAGGAGAAAGTTAGAGAGAGAGAGAGGGAGGGAGGGAGGGAGCATTATTTGCTTCCAAAACGGTGGAAGATCGGTGGGAGGAGGAAACGGAAGCGGCAGCACACA
>NC_033799.1:10776543-10780836 GCF_001876935.1 Asparagus officinalis | reverse complement strand
ACACACGAGGGGGGAGAGGATGGAAAACGGTGGGCCCCCCCACGCCAGCACTCCCCCTTTTGTATTTTTCGTATGAAACGACGGGAAAAAGAATAAAAAGCCCCGCTCGCAAGTTTTCTCTCTCCATGAAATCCAGCGACAGTCGCCAGCGGCTCTCACTCGTGCTGTGGAGGGGACTCGTGTCTCTAAAAAGACTCCCAACCTAAACCCACACCCAGCCCCTAGAGGAGGGGTTAGTCTTTGATGTGAAGAGTTGGGAATGAGGCCCACAAGAATGGGTGGGGAAATAAAAGGCTATGATGAAAATGAAAGGATAGGATGTTCTTATTAGGAGCTTTTCATTAGGAGATGATCAGGATCCGACTTGATGTTTTATTACATTAGCAAGATATTTTTATCCATATATTTATTTATTTTTGTAATTGCCTGTTTAGATAATGAAAGTATTGAAAGTAAGAATTAGGTTATAGAAGTAACTTTCAAAACTATAAAGTAGGAAGTAATGGAAATAACATTTTTTTTGTTTCATATATTTTTTGAAGTAATGGAAGTAGAACTTTTTCCTCTTCGTTTACTTTTTTTTTGTTTGGATAATATTTAAAAATATTACTAGAAAGTAATTAATACATATTGTTTCCATTCTATTCTTGTTTGGATAATATTTGAAAATATTACTAGGAAGTAATTGATTTTGAGAATCAAACTTTTTTTGTGGACCCCACCATTTTTACTTGTGGACCCCATCTTACATCAACTTCCGCCGTATTTCTGTGTATTCGAATGCGGAAAAATATCAAGGAAATATAGGTGTCAGCTAGATGCCACATCAGCTTTTAAAGAAGTAACGGAAGAAGTTTTTACAGAGAAACAAACATAATTTTGAAGAACTGACCTCGATTCGAAGACGTGGAGGCGAGGATCGAGCAGCGCCGGTAGGTGAAGGTGTGGAGGCGAGATTGAACTGGCCTGTAGGCGAGCAGGAGCGAGCAGAGCGAGAGCATAGAAAAAGAAGTGGCGGCGGCTCTTTCCCGTTCTCTGCGATCTGTGAAGTTCCCCATTTGTCCTGTTCTCATTGATTTGGGGAAAGGGGTTTGGTGTATTTAAAAGGGGGAATTTGAGTGATTAAGAGAGAGATTGAACAGTGTTTTAAGTTTAAACATTGTTATTGTTTGGAGAGATCTAGGGCTGTCCATTTAACCCGCTGGCCCGGGCCCGGCCCAGAGCCCGGCCCGGCCCGGCCTCGGCCCGGAAATCCGGGCCAGGCCGGGTTCCGGGCCCGGGTCCGGGTTGCCTCAGCGGCGCCCGGCCCGGGCCCGGCCCGGCCCGGTACAGTGCGCCGCCGGGTCAACGCCCGGGCCGGGCAGCCCGGGACCGGAGCCCGGCCCGGGTGGCAACGGTCACCAGTGGTGACCGTTGCCGGAATTAGGCCGGGCCGGCCACAACGGTCACCAAAGGGCCGGGCCGGGCTGGCCCGGCCCGGGCCGGCCACAACGGCCAGATTTGGCCTTTTGACCGTTTTGCCCCCAAAAACGGTCAAAAAACGACTATTTTGTGAGGTTATTTTGGTCATTTGCCTAGGGGGTTGGTTCTATAAATAGAGGGGGATTTTCATTTGTTTTCTTCACACCAAAAACTCATCTCTTCTCTCTTATACTCTTATACTCTCTCTTATACTCTTATACTCTCTTATTTATACTTTCTAATCCAATCCCCAAATGGCTTCCGGATCTGATTATGAAGAGCAAAACATATCTCCCGATCCTGAATTGAGTCCTACTATGAGTCCTCCTACTATGAGTCCTCCTACCGAAGTTAATCTCGAATCCGGTGGCGACGAATCTGCACCAAGAGCTCCTAAACGGCCAAGATCCGATGTGTGGAATTTTTACGAGAAGATCGACGTCACCAAGGATGAACACGGTAGGATCCTCACCCAGAAGGCTAAGTGTGCTTTGTGCGGCAAGATTTTTCAAGCTCATCATAAGAGCGGCACCAACCACCTCAAACGCCATTTAGATAAACACAACAAAGGCCAGACTCCTCAAGGTGATATCCGACAATCTATGATTTCTCAATCCTCCTCTTCTGGTAGTCTCGGTAGTTGGAACTATGACGCTGCCAGAGCCAGGAAATGCGTAATCAGGTTTATCATTCTTAAAAACCTTCCTTTTAAATTAGTAGAAGATGATGAATTTGAAGATATGTTTAGAGATGGTTTTTATCCTGCATTTAAAAAATTTTCTCGTCAAACCTATCAACGTGATATTTTAAAATATTATTAGGAGGAACAAGAAAAAATAATTTCTTATTTTAAAAATTTAAACTGTAAATTTTCTTTAACTTCTGATATTTGGACATCTAGAGCACAAACTGGATATTTATGTATCACAGCACACTGGATTGATGAAAATTGGCAAATGTTTAAAAGAGTTGTTTCTTTTATTGCAATAGAAGAGTCACATACTGGTGCTAATGTTGCAAATTTAATAATTGAAGAACTTATGAAATTAGAAATTTCACAAAGAATATTTTCTCTTTCACTAGATAATGCAAGTAATAACAATGTAGCTGTTGATTTTATCAGATCATCTTTATCATTGCCATGTCATGGTGATCTTTTTCATATTAGGTGCATCTGTCATATTTTAAATTTAATTGTTCAAAGTGCATTTACTGAAATTAAACCCATGATAGAAAAGGTTAGAACAGTTGCTTACATGCATAGTGCTTCTGAACAAAGACTTAAAAGATGGAAACAATTTTGTAAAAGAAAAAATGTAAAGCCTAGACTAATTCCAAAAGATGTTGACCATAGGTGGAATTCCACATATGCAATGTTAAGTGTAGCAATAGAATATAAAGACATTATAACTGATTTTATAAACTATTATGCTTCTAGTTCTAGTTCTGGTAGCACTTATGGAATAACTGAAGATGAATGGACAGTTATATGTAATTTAAATGAAATGTTACAAGTTTTTTATGATGCTACCATGTTATTATCTGGCTGTTATTATCCAACCATTACTTTAGCTGCTTTACAAATTTTAAATATTCAAAAAATTTTTGATAAATATCGTTTGGATGCTACTTTTGGACCTATGGTTTTTGAAATGGAGAGCAAATTTAATAAGTATTTTAGGCCTATTCCTCATATTTTTGGTTTGAGGGTTCTTATTGATCCATGCTTGAAGGATATTGGCCTTCGAAGTTTGTTACAGTCATTGTATGGTGGACAGGTTATAGACTTAGATGATGGAACCACCCTGAATGCTACTACTCATCATTTACTTATTAGAAATTATTTTCAAACTTTATATGATGAGTATGCAGCTAGACATGGTGTAGCTGCACAACAGTCTGCAGCTTCGGTTTCTTCGAGCTCATCCCGAGCCCGAGGTAAAAGTGTAAGTTTTGATAGGTATGCAATGGTAGCCGAGCTAACTGGTGGATCTGGACTTGGATCGTCATCATCGGAGGTTTCTGAAATAGATGAATATTTTTCTGCTTCTTTAGTTAGATGTCAAGGAAATGCTTTAGATATTTTGCAATGGTGGAAAGTATATGGATCAGTTTCATATCCTATACTTTCCACCATGGTTCGTGACTTACTAACAGTGCAGGTTTCGACGGTAGCTTCGGAATCCGCCTTCAGCACAGCAGGTCGTTTGATCGACGATCACAGGACATGCTTGGATCCATATACTGTACAAGCGGTGATGTGCCTACAAGATTGGTGGAGGTACGAGAAGCGAACGCAAGGCATCGATCGGATGGCTGGAATTGAAGATAAATTTGAAGAATTGGGACTAGCAGATAGATATAAAGAATAGATTGTAGTTTTTATATCTTAGCTTACAATTTGTAAAGAATTATTTTGGAAATAATTGCAAATGATAGTGATATAGGTGAGTAGGTGCCAACCTAGTTGGGATTTACTTATCTATTGTGATGCGATTAATTCCAAAATAAATTTGTACTTGTAATTTGTAACTGATTTATCAATTATTAATAAAGAATATGTTTTTATCATTTCTTATTTGTAATTTATGTCATTTTAAGTAATTAATAAAATTATTGTTTTTGTTATTTTTCTTGTCTTTTTTTTATAATTTATAAGTTAAATAACATTAAAAAATTTTGGAAAAAAATAAAAAAAAATAAAAAAAAGGAAAATCACCCGGTCGGGCCCGGGCCCGGACCCGGCCCGGTGTACCCGGGTCCGGGTCCCGGTTTTGCCCGGCCCGGGCCCAGATTTCTGGGCCGGGCCGGCCCGGATGGACAGGCCTAGCC
>NC_033799.1:10774784-10776419 GCF_001876935.1 Asparagus officinalis | reverse complement strand
CTTTAATCCGACCCACCAATTTACAGGTCACTTCAATCCGACCCGCCAATTTGTAGGTCGCTCCAATCCGACCCGCCGATTTGCAGGTCACTTCAATCTGACCCGCCGATTTGCAGGTCACTCCAATCCGACCCGCCAATTTGCAGGTCACTCCAATCCGACCCGTCAATTTGCAGGTCACTTGGAACCGACCTTCCAAATCGCAGGTCACTTGGATCCGACCTTCCACTTTGCAGGTCGTTTGGATCCGACCTTCCAAATCGCAGGTCACTTGGATCCGCCCTTCCAAATCGCAGGTCACTTGGATCCGACCTTCCAAATCGCAGGTCACTTGGATCCGCCCTTCCAAATCGCAGGTCACTTGGATCCGACCTTCCAAATCGCAGGTCACTTGGATCCGCCCTTCCAAATCGCAGGTCACTTGGATCCGACCTTCCACTTTGCAGGTCACTTGGATCCGACCTTCCAAATCGCGGGTCACTTGAATCCGACCCTCCAACCCGTCGGTCACTTAAATTTGACCCGCGCCAGGGTCGAGACAGAAGACGTTCTGCATCTGTTTCGTCGATCCCTGTGAGTTCCGCACCTCCGACGGAGCACCGGGACAGTGTGGACTTGTCCCATTTCAAGGTGAGGATAGTCGATCGCCTGGGTCCTTTGCATGAGGATCGAGGCAAAGTTCTGATCGAAGAATGCTTGGGTCCGGTGACTGAACCCCGAGCGATTCGTCGAGCTGGGGGTCGCACACGCCCTCATAACAATTTCAAGCCTTCTCATGAAGGGAAAACTCCAATTTCTACCCGCCTGGGGGTGTTTATCCAAAACCAAGAGCCCGTTGAGATCCTGCGCTCCCAAAAGCGTAGTTCTAAACACGTGACTCTTAAGAATGCTAATAAAGCGGCAAATCCCCTGAAAGAAACGTATTCATCTGACGATGATAACGTTATACCAGGGGAGTCATGTCAACACACGATAGGTTGCTCCGGTCATCTGATCGATGAGTTGTACTATCGGGCTGGGGGTATGAACGAGTCTCGGAAAAGATATGCCCGAGAAACCAAATCTCACTACCCGTGCGCCGAACTAATCAGGACAATATTATCAGCATGTAGTTGCCCCAAGACCGCTCCGCAGAGGGTCTCCGTATCCGAGAGGATCTCCAACGGAATGACTAAGTCCAAACCAAAACGTCTCCGTAAAAAGAGATCGGTTGTTCAAGGTGACGAACTCCCGGAAGTCACAATAAATATGGCTGATAAGGGAAAGTCGATTCGACCTTCTAGCTCTGACCCGCTTATATCTCATCGTCTAACCCGGTTGCGATCAGGGACCACTAGACGCAGGGACTACCAAAGAATGCAGAGAGGGTTATCCTCGGACGATGAAGCATCGGATGCTAACTCTGCAGTCGCTTCTAACAATACGGTGTCTAGCCCAGGGCAATCCCGCGAGGTGTTTCTGATTAACACCGAGGAAGCAACTAAAATGGTTGAGGATGCTCTAACCAAGCAGAAAGAGGCATTCAAGATTGAAATGGAAATGACTATGCGGCGGATGAGGGAAGAACATGACCAACAAATCCGAGCTTTGTCAAATCAAATTGGCGAATCCAGCCGTCGCAACACTGCTTACCAA
>NC_033799.1:10712826-10774702 GCF_001876935.1 Asparagus officinalis | reverse complement strand
CAACCTATCTATTGAGATATTAGAAGTTGTGGGAGTCGCACCGTCCAACACTTGGAAAGAGTTGAAGACGCGTGGAGAGCGGGCCGAACGCTTCCTCCGAAGGAAGAAAGCCGAGAGGAGCCAACCGACGGCGAATCTTTCGAACTCAAACTTCGCCTCCCGTGGTAAAGGAAAGGCACATGCAGCGGTTGTAGACGTTAACCAGACATCGCAACAACAACCCCGGAGGCAGCAAAATACTTCGGACCCGAGACTCCAAAAAGAGTACTCTTTCAAGGACGAAGACGTTCCAGCCATCTTCGAATCCCTCCTTAGAAGCAACAAGATCAAGCTACCACCTATCATAAATCAGGAGGAAGCTGACAATACTACGGACCCAAAGTACTGTACATACCACAGGAGGGTCGTTCATCCTACCAAGGATTGCTTTGCTCTCAAGAATAGCATCCAAACCTTGGTTGAAGCCGGCGTTATATCGCTCAATTAAGTCGAATGAAGACTCCGACAAGTATAAGAGTATAAACTGCTTCTCAATCCTCCGACCGGTATAAGAGGTTAAACTGCTCCCTGATACTCCAATAGGTATATGAGTGTAAACTGTTTCCTACCATTGATGGGAAGTTCCTGGAGAAGGTTACGCTAATATTCTTAAGGATAACCCAGTCATGTAACGGAGTACAAAGTCAAACCCAGTTTCAAGACGGAAGCTGGGGGTGGATGATTCATGTAATGGGAAGTTCCCAGAAGAATGCTATATGTAATTTTCTTAGAGATAACCCGATCATTACGAACAAAGTGATAAACACTAAACCCCCACTATGATTTGTACTCCCACTCTCACTGTCTACCTGATCAAACCTTCCTATAGTTAGGACCACAACCAAAGATTCCCCTCTCGATTCCTTCCATGAACGAGAGGTCCACTTTCAAATTGAACGATCAAGCCTGTAAAAGGTAAGATCATCTCAAACCTCCCACTGTGGTCGCCAATTTGTTTGCGTCGAAAATTGATGTATTCATTATGGTATTCATTACAACTTCAATCGTTACAATGAAAACAAAAAAAGATTGTCTTTTTATAAGACTTTTACACAATGAAAACAAAAGTTTACAACTCTCGTCAAAACAAACGCAGAGGACGTTTATCACCCGCTGCTTTGCGTGGGATCTTTGCCTGTGCCGGGGTTTATCCGTGGACCACCTTAGATCTGGATCCGGTTGATGAAAAATCCGGCAGAGCTTCGTCTTCACCGAGGAAGTATTTGATTTGAAGCGCTGAGATCGACCAAGCGAAATCAGGGCTCTTCTCGAGATTAAGACCAAGCCTAGTCTCAAGGGACGGACGGGAACGGGCGTCAGATCTCTCGAACTCTCCTTCTTTATGCCGAAGAACTCGCCAAGATCTGTCTACCCTCGCTGAAATTCGTGCTCCTTGGCCAAAGCTGATCAGATCAAGTTTCTCTCTGTTTTTCCCTTCAATTTTTATTATTTCATTTGGTTTTGATCCTTTTTTTTATTTATTCTTTGATCTGATCTTCTTCTTTGGTTGGTTTTTGTCATCAGTGCTTTTATTTTGGGTTAAAATAGTTATTTTAACTAAACGAGTTCAATTTTAACCAAATAGATTGAACGGATCGAACTGACCGAACTAGTTTTGGTCCTTGCGGTTTGGCTTTGTCAAATTTGTCAAAACTATCCCAAAACTATGGTGAGCTTTGCATTAAGCTGCTACAAATTTTATAAATTCTACTAAGCACTCAGAGCTTTTCAGCAACTGTTAACGAAGAAACGAAACAATTTGTGCATTGCGAGATCGCTGATATCCTATTGGTGGTCTACTCTTAATTAAGGTTGGCAATTTATTCGTATAGCCTTCATCACATTGAGAGAAGTTTCCCTAGCCTGAAGATTAATTTCTGAGAGAAGTTTCCGCTAAACAACTTGAAAGACTAATTTCTGCGCTTAATTAGTAGTAATCCTAATTTAATTTACAACCCCAATGTTCATGGGGGGGTTTTGTGGAATCTACAAAATTCATGGTTGTTTTTGTGAAAATAACTTTTTTTTGCTCTTTTATGATTACTTCTTCTGGCGAATCCAACATGAGTCCTCTTAATTTGTTCCCTTGGCCTTCACACATCTTCATTGCACCTCAAACACTACGGGCTAGCTTTCACACATGAGTTCTCGAAGGTCAAGAATAACTTACATGGCAATCAATATATATAGACTCAAACCATAAACCAATCCTTGATCAATAAATGTTTTTGAATGACTCAAATATCTATTCTTAATTAATAGAATTTGCGTGAAGCATTCCTGTTAAAGTAAGAGAGAGAGAGAGAGAATCTTGGGTAAATTTCCCTTGAATTGAATATTGAGTGTGCACATATATTTATACAAGTAGAGGAGTGTGAGGTTTGTTCTCCCAAGCAATGTGGGACTAAAACCCACTACAATACACTATTATCAACAGCCCCCTTCAAACTCATGTTGGATCAAACAAAGTGAGTTTGCGTACAAGAAACTGGAACCGATGAACAGGTAAGGCCTTTGTGAAGAAATCTGCAAGCTCATCAGCGGATGAAACATGAGGAAGTAGAATTGTCTTGTCCTTGATAACTTGGTGACGGACAAAATGAGCGTCGATCTCAATATGTTTGGTCCTTTCATGAAATACTGGATTATTAGCAATCTGGATGGCACTCTTATTATCACAGTAGAGAGGAGTAGGAGTCGTAACAGAAATACCGAAATCACTGAGAAGGCGACGAAGATGAATAATCTCTTTAGCTGTTGTGGACATTGCACGATACTCTGCCTCAGTACTGGAAAGAGCAATAACATCTTGTTTCTTACTTCGCCAGGAAATAAGGGAATCACCAAGAAATATACAATAACCTGTGGTAGACTTTCTGGTAGTTGGATCACCAGCCCAATCAGCATCAGAATATGCACAAAGCTCTAACTTAGATGTAGCAGGAAACAAAAGTGAGCGAGTGCTAGTACCCCGGAGGTACCGAAGAATCCGTAATAAGACAGCATAGTGTACAGAACGTGGGGCACTAACAAATTGACTGACAATACCAACAGCATGAGAGATATCTGGTCGAGAGATGCACAAATAGACCAACTGACCAACAAGATGTCGATATCGGGTAGGATCAGATAGAGGCTCACCGTCAGTAGAGCAAAGTTTGACATTCTGCTGGAGTGGAGTATCGACAGTTGTATTATCAGTTAACTCAGCTTGATTTAGAATATCTGAGAGATACTTCTGTTGAGACAGTAATACACCCCGCGGGCCTTGAGAAATTTCTAGACCAAGGAAATACCGAAGAGATCCAAGATCCTTCATGTGGAACTGTTGTTGCAACTGAGATTTTGCGTATTGTATACCTGTCATATCATCACCTGTAATGATCATATCATCTACATAGATGAGTAATAAAACCCTGCCACGCGATGTAGTGCGAACAAACAGAGAAGCATCTTGATGACTTTCTATAAAGCCCGCTTTGAGCACAACATCGCGAAAACACTCAAACCAAGCGCGGGGTGCCTGTTTGAGACCATAAACAGCACGACGAAGGAGACATACATGTCCCGGAGGAATATTTGACCCTGGAGGCGGTTGCATATATACGGTCTCTGATAAAGAGCCATGAAGAAAAGCATTTTTGACATCCATCTGGTATAAGGGCCAACGATGAGCAGCAGCGACCGCAAGGAGAGTACGCACAGTGGGCATCTGAGCAACAGGAGCAAAGGTCTCCTCATAATCAATACCTTGTTGCTGAGTAAAACCTCTAGCCACTAAACGAGCTTTTCGACGTTCAATGGTGCCATCAGGACGAAACTTGACCTTATAAACCCATTTACTGCCAACAAGAGAGATCCCAGGAGGACAGGGAACAATATCCCAGGTATGAGTTTGCTGAAATGCTTGAAATTCCTCAGCCATAGCTTGTCGCCACTCTGGAATTTGAACTGCCTCTTGGAAGGACTTTGGCTCAACAATAGTATGAATGGCAGCAAGAAAGTTATGAAAGATAGGTGAATAAGAAGTAACAGAAGCATACCGGGCAGGCATGACATGTGGGCGTTTGCCTCGACGAAGAGCAAGAGGAACCTCAGGCGGGGGAGATGCTGGCGCAGGTGCATGAAGATCAACAGTATTTTCTGGAGTGAGAGTTGTGTCCACAGGATATGGATTAGATGGTGTAAGAGAAGACTCAGGTGAGGAAGAGTCAACAGAAGGAGAGGGAGAGATGTCAGGGAGATCTCGAAAGGAAAATTGAGGTGAAGAAGTGGGTGATGCAGTGGACGGGGAAGCATGATCGGTAGAGTGGAGGAAATTAAAGTCATCAGAAGTAGAATAATATGGAGAATCCTCTTCGAACTGAACATGACGAGATATATGAACTCGACGAGTTGCGGGATCATAACAACGATAACCTCGATGTTCTGAACTAATTCCTAAATAAACACAAGAAACTGCTCTGGGAGACAATTTATCACGTTCGTGAGATGGCAGAAAAACAAAACATCGACAACCAAAAACGCGAACTAGATCATAACGGGGAGGATGAGTATAAACACGACTATAAGGAGTAGCACCGGAAAGAGAGCTAGATGGAGTGATATTAATGGCATGAGTCGCGGTGAGAATAGCCTCAGCCCAGAAACGACGAGGAACAGAGTAAGAAATGAGCATTGATCGGGCAGTATCGAGGATATGACGATGTTTGCGTTCAGCAACACCATTTTGCTCATGAGTGTAGGGACATGACTGTTGAAAGATAGTCCCATGAGAGGACATGATAGAGCGCATGGCAGAGGATAGGTACTCTTTGGCACAATCAGAACGAAAAACTTTAATACGAGATTGCCATTGAGTGAAAATCATAGCAGTGAAGGCTTGATAAGCAGTAAGTACGTCAGAGCGATTCTTAAGTAGGTAAACCCATGTAAAACGAGAGAAATCGTCGATAAAACTAACATAATATAAGTAGCCAGATGAAGAAGGCAAAGGAGCTGGCCCCCAAATATCAGAATGTACTAAATCAAATAAGGAAGTGGATACAGATGTACTCATTTTAAATGGTAAAGCAGTGAATTTAGCCAATTTGCAACCAGCACATGACTCAATACTAGAACTAGATGATACAGGACCAAGTACTCCAGACTGAATAAGACTCTCCAGCCTTTTATTACACACATGACCAAGTCGTCTATGCCATAAATTGGCAGGAAGCGAGGTAGAGGGTTTTGACGAACAAAGAGAAGCAACAAGAGAACGTGGACGTATGGACTCTGGAAGGTGAAGATATTCCAGAAAATACAGTTTGTGCCTCCTACGACCCGCCCCAACCGTCTTGCCCGTCTGTGGATCCTGCACAATACAAGTATCAGAAGAAAATGAGACAAACAGGCCCGCCATGCATAAAGAGCTAATAGAAATTAAATTCAAGCACAATTGTGGAGCCACATAGACGGGACCAAGTGTTAGACGACCAGATGGATCATTTTGTGGGGTAATAGAGCCATACTGAGTAATGGACAATGGTTGTCCAGCAGCTGTGTAGATAGGAGGAAGAGAGGATGAAGTAAAGACAGAGGATAAAAGTGAGGCATTACAAGTCATATGAAAGGAACAACCAGAGTCAAAAATCCAGAGATCATTCATACCAGAGACTGAAGGATTAGCTGAAGAACCAGCAAAATGCATACCAGAGAGTTGTGCGGCGGATGTAGAGGTGATATGTTGAAAAGCATCAAGTTGACGGCGAAGACTTTCAATAGCTTGAATAGTAGAGTCTGAAGTAGTAGAAGGTATAGCATTGGCCAACAATCCTGGTGTACGAGAGGGTTGAGACTGAGGGGGTCGCCGACCACGTCCAGTACCTGAGGAACGTAACTCAGGATGAAGCTTGAAGCATGTCTCAATGCGGTGTCCTTCCTTCTTACAATATTTGCAAGAGAGCTTAGATCGAGCCTGTGGAGAGGGAGCCTGTGGAGAAGTATAATTCATAACAGGAGCAGTGACAGGTACAGACAAAACAGTCTCGAGTGAAGAGGTAGGAGTGTCTGTTGACAAATTGAGTCGTGCTGTCTGCTGCCGGGTCTCATAAGCAGTGAGAGCTCCCATAACTGAGGCCAAAGTCGGAAATTGAGGCTGGTGAAGTAGTTGATCAGCCATAGTTGAATATTCAGGAAGGGACTGAAACAATTGATGCACCTCATGCCGTTCGTACCAGGCTAGCCAGTCTTCATATGTGGAATTACGTCCAGGAAGCATGGAGCGTAACTCTGTCCAAAAAGCTTGCATTTGTCCAAAATGGGACTGCAGAGATGAACTACCTTTGCGTTGTAGAGAAATGCGTTGCAGAAGATATGCCTCCCGTGCACCCGAGCACTCAGTGAAACGCTCAGTGAGACGAGTCCACATGGCCTGAGCAGAGGGAAGCGAGCCAATCTCGACAGTGAGACCAGAGCCAACACAGCGAGTGAGATAATCCATAACACGAAATTCCTGCAATTGCCACTCTGAACTCTCCTTGACATAGAGAGCACGAGCAGTCTGAAGATCGACATCACCACTGCCAGAGGCAATAGTACTGGATGAAGCAACAGTGCTGATGGACGGTGGAACTGGTCCCGTACTGGTGAGATGATCAAGCAAACCAGCGCCACGCAAGGCATTGGTGACAATGGTGGACCACCCTGCCCAGTCACTTTGATCATTGAGGGGCAAAGGTGGTTTGGGAATCTTCTCTGAAGGAGCCATAACAGCAATCTTGAGACGTTAAGATGTCGAGATGCTGTTACTAATGTCGTTCGTTTGAGGCCGAGAGACGGCTTGAAACGACGATGCCGTTAATTTGAGACCGAGAGACGGTCTTGAAACGACAATGCCGTTAAAATAGAACCCGAAGGTTAGAATGAAACCCGAAGGTTTAAAATAGAACCCGAAGGTTAGAATGAAACCCGAAGGTTTAAAATAGAACCCGAAGGTTAGAATGAAACCCGAAGGTTTAAAATAGAACCCGAAGGTTAAACGAGAACGCGAAACGCGTTAAGAGGCCGCAAAACGACAAGGCCAAAATATCTGGCAGATGAACGCCAAATAATTAAAAATAAAAATAAAAAAAATAAAACATTAAACGGCTGCAAAGCAATAAGGCCAAGATTTGGCAAAAGAACGCAAAAGCGTTAAAAATTTTATTGAAAGGGAAATAGCCCTAGCTCTGATACCATGTTAAAGTAAGAGAGAGAGAGAGAGAATCTTGGGTAAATTTCCCTTGAATTGAATATTGAGTGTGCACATATATTTATACAAGTAGAGGAGTGTGAGGTTTGTTCTCCCAAGCAATGTGGGACTAAAACCCACTACAATACACTATTATCAACAATTCCTATAATGCAAGGATTCCTATTGGATACTTGAGTTTGAATGAAGTTAGAATGCTAATCCTAAATCAAACTAGACTCCTACTGATCAGTCTACAGTATGGATTAATAGGTCCTATAAATAACCTTCATGTATGTAAAATCCATGCTCTCTATCTTGCTTCTCTACGATTTTTACGTCCCATTCGGCATAGGTTTAAGGAAAAGGGCGGGATCGAGAGAAGGTTTAATCTCGTTAACCCATTTGTGCGACCGAAGAAATTGAATTAGTTAACCTGTTAGGTATATTTATTTGAGTCTTTTTTTTCAATCTTTGTACAGTTTAGGAATAATGAGGATTACGACTACTTGTGATCGTGTTGTATATTCTAGAGGATTGTCTTCATATTTTGGAGTTGTCAGGGTTGACTCAGGTGCCATCTTTGTTGACAATACTCCAGTTTTTGGCAATTGCTATCTTATATATGATCATGTCCCTAGTGCCCTTTTCAGAATGATGGAGTGAAGCATCCTCGTAACTTGGCGTCAACTGAAGAATATGCAGATATAAAACTTATATATGTATATACAATAAAAGTTTAATAATTCACTTTTACTTCAAGTCTGCAAAAAGAAGCATGGAAAGAGATCTGCAGCATTAGCTACCAGCAGCAGCACCGCCTCCATTACCACTTCCTTCTCTAACCCTTTCAAGCCAAGGCATCACTGATCTCAATACTATTGTCCACCTAATTAAAGTTAAGTACTATATATATATCTGATGCATTAATATCATTGCATTGCCCCTCATCAGATAACTGAGTAAAGAGAGATGAAGATCCAAGTTATGGTGATGCTGTTGATGATCATGGGTGCTCAAAACACCTATTCAGAAGATGAGAAACAAAAATGTGAAGCGATATCTGATTTACTCAGCAATGACGTTATAATGCCGACGACGAAATTTTGGAGCCAGGGAAGTAAGGGGAGAGTCCCTGTGAATGTGGAGGCCTTCGGTGCAGTTGGTGACGGAGTCACAGATGATACCCAGGTAATGTAATTTAGTATGTTGATAGCTTTTCCGCAGTCACCAGCTCCAGATGTTTACAGCAGGAAAGAATTTGTGTATCGTTATTTACAGGCGTTTCGTGATGCATGGGATAAAGCGTGCTCGTTGAATAATGCAGTATTCCTAGTGCCAGAGCACCGTCGATATAAAGTTAACGCTACGAGGTTTCGAGGGCCTTGCGGAGACAGGTTGCTTGTTCAGGTATTTATCATCTGTTATTTGTTCTTTAAAATTTCTCTTTTTTTTTTTGGAGAGAAGTTGTTGCGAGAAATTTGTATCGTTGACATCTCAAGATCGATGATTTATTTATAAGCAAATTACGGGTGCTTTTAAGGCACTCTCATCTGACTCTGTGTCATGTGATTTTCTTGTTGATCTAGAACAATTTGTCAGACAGAAAGCTTTCTATATTTATCTATTTCATATAATGATTGTATACATAGAAATGGAAAAACCGATGATTCTGGTTCAAAAATTGTTGATAGTTGGAGATAGGAACAGCAACTCATTATAAACTCTCAAATAAATGACAGGTCAGTGGGACCATTGTAGCTCCTGAGGAGCCCGAGGATTGGGATCCGACGAACCCGAGGACTTGGCTCCATTTCTCAAATCTTTCAGGTGTCAGGATCCAGGGAGGTGGGGTTATCGATGGCTCGGGCAGTAAATGGTGGGCTAGTTCCTGCAAGATCAATAAGACCAATGTAAATGATAATAATCAGACATTATCCCGATCATGTTGAGTTTTCTTTAGATTAATTTCTCATTTTATTTCTCGGTAAATTAACGTTTTATGTTCCCCACTTGTCTGTTTCAGCCATGCAAAGCGGCTCCAACGGTAAGAACACAAAGATCTCTATGCAGATTAGTTGAAGGGTGATTTTTACAGAACTCCAAGAAATTTGGCCCATTTTGACATGAACCGCAAAAAAGTTTGGAAATGCCACTTAGCTCCCAAAACTTTTTACAGTTTTATGGATGTGTTCCCAGGTGAACCCCAACATTTCGCAGTTAGCTGGGAAGAAGTTTCGGGGGTTAAGTGACATTTCCAAACTCTTTAGGGATTATCTCAAACCGTGCCAAACTTCGTCGGGGTTTGCGAAATTCACCTCCAAAGACAAGGAGAATTGCATTGGTAATCTAGTCATTTTGATAATGTTGCAGGCGTTGACGATTGATTTGAGCACGGGGGTAAGAGTGAAGGGCATAACTGTTCAGAGCGCGCAGCAAATGCATTTCACAGTTTCCAGGTCGGAAGCTATAAGAATCACTGGCGTCAGAGTGCGGTCCCCACGAGACAGCCCGAATACAGATGGAATTCATATCGGTGAATCCACTAATGTTGTCATCCAAAACTGCAAAATTGGGACGGGTACGAGAATCACACTATACTTACTAGTTTTTTTACTTCCTGATACCTAAACGTAGTCAACTTCTGTCTTTAGAAAAAAAAAAACTTGTAAATAAATAAATAAAATAAAATCATGTTGCTGATTATTCTAAGAGATGATGTTTTTTTCTTCTGTGGTTGTTGTAGGAGATGATTGTATTTCAATTGTGAATGCTAGCTCAAAAATAAAGATGAAAAACATTGATTGTGGACCCGGGCATGGAATCAGGTAAAACTCTTTATTCAAACATATGCATGTATGTCTACTGTATTCATGCATGCATGCATGCATGTATGCCACTTTATAGGTTTCTTCCTAGCAAAGGTATCTGTTTCTCTAAAGTTTATAGTTCAGATGTGCATGGACAGAACAAAAACTATGAATAACATCTGATTCTGTAGATTTTATTATTTGCTACACCATATTAGCCTTTAGACATCCTAAATAAATGTGTTAGAGTTTTATTAGAGTGAAATGACAAATTCAAATGGAAAGGGCCGTTTACTCCCAAATAGCTTTCAAACTAGCAAGTTTCCCTCTTCTATGTCTGTTTGTGTTCGCGCATTTTTGTTTGACGAAATTTTTTTTGTGCATTAATAAATGTATCGTATCTTAATTCTGATGTTAGCATAGGGAGCCTTGGTAAGGACAATTCTACTGCCGCAGTAACTGGTATCGTCTTGGACACAGCAACACTCACAGGTACTACCAATGGCCTAAGAATCAAGACCTGGCAAGTAAGTATCCTATGATCAAATAATATTAATCCATCGAATCATGAGTTCACAGTTTTCATGTATGATGGTGATAAAAAATCAAATGTCTGAGCAGGGGGGTTCTGGTTATGTTAGATCAGTACGCTTCGAAAATGTCAAGATGAGTGATGTAGAGAACCCGATCATTATCGACCAATTTTATTGTGATTCGCCAGTTTCGTGCAAGAATCAGGTAAGGCTATGTTTATCAAGTTCTTTCATGAAAATCTGCATGCTGCTGGAAACGTATTAGTATTTGCTTAGAGTTCAATCCAAAGTAAACTCTAATGATTGTGCAACATATTTCACAATTTAATGTATCCATTACCTAACGAACTGTTTGTTTTTCTGTATATGCCTACATGTTCTACTCATAAAGAAAAATATTATGCAGAAATACCAACATTAACATTAATAATTGGATAAAATTTCACAAAGCCCCCTATATTTTGGCGCATTTTGGATATGCCTCCTGAACTTTTAGAAATGTCACTTAAACCCCCTAACTTTTGGGTGTGTCACAAACCCCCAAAACGTTTGCGAATTATCAACATGCCTATTTTCAGCAAACCCCCAAACTCCAACATTATTTTCATAAAACCACATGAAGTTCAGATGCTGTTTCATAGAACCCCCATTACGCCACTAGGGGGTCATCTTAAAAATTTGCAAATGTTTTCTGACACTCTCAAAAGTTTTAGGCTGGTTAAGTGACATGTTTAAGTTCAAAGTGGTTATCTAAGATTCTCAAAATGTACCAACAATAGCAGCGTTCTGCGACATTTACCGATAATAATCACATATTGTTGTTTTGCCTCAGACATCAGCTGTGAAGATCAGCCAGGTCATATACAGAAACATCAGCGGCACCTCGAAGAATTCGAAGGCCATGAAGTTTGCTTGCAGCGACACAGTACCCTGCAGCGGGATTGTATTGAACAACATCAACCTAGAGAGAGAGAATGGCAGCTTGGAGACCTTCTGCAATTGCGCCATGGGGTTTGATTTCGGAGTTGTGAGGCCTGCAGCAGATTGCCTGAAAAATGATAAGAACTCGCGTTGTGATGCGAATTCGCAGGACAGCGATCAAAAGCTAATTCACACAGAGCTATGATCGTGTGCTGATACGTTCATTATCTGTAATTGTCCTCGTGGCGTAATTTGCCTATATAGTTACTAGATTGGCACCTCCAAAGAAATTTTAGTAAAATAGCAAAAGTATATATTGAGTACATCTATTTTGTTTCGTCTTTGAAGTTGGAATACTAGTATAGTTTACGGGTCATTCAAGAGCGTATGTAAATAGATATTATGTTTCCCTGTGGATCACTGCATCGTTACATTATATTTAGGATTAAGAACAGTCGCAATCTGACCCGCTTTTGACATATTTATCGTCACTTGATTATCATATTCACTTATTTGGGCTTCTATTGAATCGAGAAATAGGTTTGATTGTACATCTTTTTGATATATACGGTATCCTGCGGATAATTCAAATCGAAGCAATTTGATGTTTAACTCGGGACTATATGACATCACCGATCGATATAAACACTCCATCCACCTTTATCATATATTCCATATATCGCACTAGATAGATATCATGGTCATGGAACATGATTCACTTTCAAGATGCCTTGATGGTGAAATAGTAGATTTGTGAGACTCAAACTCTCACGCTGAAGAGGTGGAGGTTTGAGTCCTCCTCAAGGCTAGGGTTGGGCGCGGGCCAGGTCGATCTGCGGGCTGACCCGGCCCAACTTGGCATGGCTCACGACCCGATCAGGCCCGTAATGGGCCGGGTCGGACCATGCCATGATATACGCGGGTCACTGATCGGGCTGGGTCTAGCTCCAGACCCGGGACGAGAGAAATTGAACCGGCCCACCATGACCCGGTCCTACCCGAAAATTTAATTTTTAATTTTTTTCTAAAATATAAATAATAATCTATATAAATAAGAACATCAGTACGTTGCGGCTCCCAGCCATAGGCTTGTTAACAAGGCGGCCCGAGAAGGCCAGCCAACAGGGGGGGCCCCCGTGGCGCAGCAGACCAGCATAGCTTGCTGGACACAAGCTGGTTTTTTGGCCTAGTTAAAAAATTTTTAGACTGTTAATTTTTTTTTTAGCTTGCTAAAAGATCTTAGGCTGCTAAAAAGATCAGGCTAAAAGGATTCTCTTTTTAGCAAGCAAAAAATAAGATTAGCAGGCTAGAGAATCTTATGTTTGTAATTTAAATTTAAACTAAAGGAAAGTTATTAACTTCCCACGGATGTGGGTCTTCCGTCGAATTCCAAATCACGTATATCTTTGTGTTTGTAATGTTTTATCTTTGTACAAGGTGTGTCACTATGTGTGTATTAGTGTGTATATATATTATTTTAAATAAAGAATAAAATAGAAAAAAATAATTTAAATATAATTTAATAGATACAAATATAAAGTTAATATATTTATAAATTAAAAATAAATAAAAGTTAAAAAACCCACGGGCTAAACCCATGAACGCGTGGGTCGTGGGCCAAGGCCCAACGCTGGCTGCTCCTCTAGAGCGAGTCGTGGTGCGTCTGGGTTTCAATCCGAGAACGTCGGATCAGAGAAATATGCGCCGACCCACTCCTGACACGCGGGCAGCTGCAGGTCGACCCATAACTGTCCAGCCGCGACCTTGAACGCCAGCGACCCCCGAGCCGGGTCACGGACCTGAACCGGCCCGGCCCACGCCCACGCCCACGTCCGCCCCTACTCAAGGCATAATATTGAGAATGACAAATTTTTAAAATAGACCCTATTAGTAATTTGTTTTTAAGAAACAACCCCTTTGAGTTTTAATTGCCATTTTTGACCAGCCTGGCTGAAACTAAGTTAAAAATGGCAAATAAAGTTCAAAAACTTATCGCAAATGGTAAATAAAGTTCAAAAATTTCATGAGATTTAAAATCTCGTGAAGTTTAGTGCCTGATTAACCATGCTAATGAAGTTGTAGAAGAAATACGCCCAAACTTCACGGGATTTTAAATCTTGTGAAGTTGCAGGCCCACAAGATTTCAAATCTCGTGAAGTTTGGTTGTAGTTTCAAATAGCTTGGTTTATTTCATGATTAGGCTGAGTAATTTATCCACTAAACTTCACGGGATTTTAAAACCCTTGAAGTTTTCGATCTTTATTTACCATTTTCGACTTGGTTTGGTTGAAACCAAGTTGAAAATGGTAATTAAATTTCAAAGAGTCGGTTTTTAAAAATAAATTTCTAATAGGGTCTATTTTGAAAATTTTTCCTATTGAGAATGCTTATTGAATTAGCAACTCAATAGTAGATTTTGGATCTAATCAATATTGATATGACAAATATCTTATCTATTGATACGAAGCATTTCGGCAATCCCCACGATCTGAGTCCAAACTGTTAGAATTAGAATAGATTTGGCAATAGATCACACGATCTTCTTTATCTGATGAACGAGGGAAATCTGTTCGTCAGACTCACTAAGCACCCGCCCCCCCTCCCGCTCCCCATCCCGCCCCCCTCTTCCGCGAGCAACTAGCCTACCCCCTCAAGTATATGATTCAACAGAAATCACACAAGGATAGGTTGATAGAAAACTCTAGTAAAATACCCACCAGTACTCCTAATCCAGCGGATAAAGTACATTACATCGCTCGTTTTAGGGTTGGTGGCTACTGACTTATTCGTATATATATTGATGTAATTGTAAAAAAAATGTTATTTTATGTTGGATTTTGGAAGTTCAACGAAGTTTCATCAGATTCTATATACCGTAAAGTTAATTGGGACAGCCAATAACATGAAAATTCCAGGGAGTTCAACATGACATGGTTCAACTGCACATTTGATATGTATAACGTGGGAACTTGGAAGCTAACGACTTCTGAATTTCCAAAACTTGAAACTTGATACCTGATGGCCTGTGGGCTCTTTAGTACTTCAGAACATCTCATCACATCTCATTAATCGATAAGCTTGTGTTGTCCATATTAGTGTCTTCTACATTTAGAATGAACAGGTTGAGAGCGTCTCACTCTTCATCATATGATTGATTTGTAAGAGCATCTACAATTTGGTACGATAGCAACACATACCATCAAAATCAACGGACATTTGGATGATATATAATCTCCTCAAACTTGGTGTTCTGATACAAAAGCTTAAAAGCTTTGGTCTCTTTCATGACGTTCCATTTCACCAGCCATCTCTAGTCCAGTGGCATTCAACTTAGTGCGTAAACAAAATAATAAATGCATAAATAAAAAGCCTGCAGGCATATACTAATTACTTTTTAGCTGCATACTAAACTCTTTTCGATCTAGACCTTAGTGAGACTAATATTCATGGATCATTGAGCTAATTTACTTGCTAACAAGGGTAATATGGCAATAAATCCCAATTCTTATTACACTTGTTCTTATGAAGATAGAAACTTATAAATCTTTGATGCGCAATGTAACCCTCCACGACTTAGCTCATATTGCAACAACAAACAGAATCATCATCACTCATCTGTTAGCAGTTACGCACTCAACTCAGGTATGGGCACCCGCCAATCGAACTAAAGCAGCATGGCTCAATTGCATCGAACTCTATGAAGACGTGATTCTCACAATAAAATGCTCGATGAGACTATCTGCATCTCTTGAAGGTCTGCAGACCTGGCTCAGCACTGCTGTGGCAAACATCTTAGTAACTTACACGCTGTTAACGGAGAACAGAGAAAGGGGAACTGTGACTGGGCATCAGTTGGCTACCGCGAGCTTCTTCAGTAGTTAACAATGGTGAAGGCGAACATTGTTGTTGCTCAAGATGTTATGACAAAATACTTTAACGTGAGCTATTCCTCAATTAATAACTACTAAAAATTTTCAACAAAATTAGTCAAATATAGGGATAATCATTCGCGCATTACAAATTTAAAGCTGACGTCAAGAATTTTTCTCTACCGTTTTTAAAGAGGTATTAGGTTTTCCAACACTCCAGAGGTGACAATATGCTACACGCTACCAAAAACTGGACACGCCCATAAATCATTTCTTACAAGAGAAACCATATTTTTATTACATCAGCTTTATTAGACGCTGCACAACCCAAAACCAAAATTGTGAAATCATATCAATCACACTGGAGCATATAAGTGAGAGCACACATCCGCCTCAATTCAAAACAAAGGAACAATATCATATGCGTATTCGTTGTGGCTCGCTTATGCATGTAGTATTTAAATTAAAAAATGAAACCTTGTAGTCTATGTGATAACAGTGGGAGCGGATCGGCCAGTGAACTCCTGCATCTTTGAAAGCTTCAGAGCCACATCCACCTGAGGCAGGAAGAAAAGCAATTCTATTAAGCAAATTACAATAAAATCTGGTTTATTATCTGATTCTTGTTGTAGAGAAATCCTTCAAATCTGTTATGTGGACGATTAATATCAGTTATAAAATTTCCTGGATAGTCCATGCATATATATAAGGAGATCATATTGGTCACATAAATAATATAGAGGATAACTAAAATTCTGATTTCTTACAAGAGGAGAAAGTGCTTCTTGTGAGTCCCTTCCAGTCTTGGAAGAGTCCTTTTCATATTGCTCGATATAGAGCCTGATGGTGGCTCCCTCGGAGCCAGTTCCAGAGAGGCGGAATACCTAGATCGCACAAATGAAGATATATCAGCAATTTACTTATTGCCATCACTGAAATTCTCTTGATTGCTTAAATAATGAATATTATTTAATAGTTTCAGCATGAAGAAAATGCAGGCTCATAAGATGAGTCTGGAGCTAGAGGAATCAGAGCTACAATCAAACTTTTGCATGAGAGGAAAAAATGATAATTAATAATAAGTTAGAAAGTATCTACCAATCGTGAACCATCCTTAAATAGATAACGGACACCCTGGTGCTTAGAGACGGAACCATCAACAGGGTCTTTGTATTCGAATTCATCTGCTTCAGCAACATCAGCAACATCTGATCTTATTCCGTGGATAATCCTATGAGAAAACACATGCATTTTGCATCTATAAATAAATCTCCGATACACAAATTGTAAATCCTATGATGTAAAAACATTATATTGGCCTCTAACCAAGATACAAAACAAGGAAAGAGTTTCAATTTCTAAATTTAGTCAGGTCCCAGGAGATTATCAGAAGCATCTAAAGGTAATGTTCAGATAGGATTTGCACGCATATATAATGGTAAACGTCAGCAGTAATTTAAGAAGTGATTGGAAGAAAACCATACTTGTTAACGTCTGGAAGGGTTGATTGTAGTTTGATCAAATATGTCATAAGTTCCTTAGCTGCACCAGCATCAACATTCTGTACATAGAAAACTAGCGTCTTAGGACACCTTCATAACTTAAAAAACTATTAATGAATGTAGGGGTAAGAAGTAAGGATAACTATGTAAATCTTAATTTTGAAGAAAGTAAAACATAGCATTCTATTACTCTACCTCATAGTCATATCGAGTGTAATAATGGCGACCATAAGTTGTCCAGTGCTGGCGAACTATGTCTTCCACTGTAACTAGCTTATTCCCACCAATATTGTCCTTATTCTTGAAAGCAAGAATGGAAAGCCAAGCTAAGACGGCCCAGATTCCATCCTTTTCACGTATATGATCAGAACCTGAAAAAGAACCAATATACAGTAAATATATTCACTATAAACTAGAGGTTTTATAACCAGAACATGATTATTTGATACAGCATGAGAAGAAATGAAGTTCCAAAGAAAAATTTGCTAAGATATGCTTCTGAAACAAAAATTAAGCTAGAAGTGCAGACACTTCAAAAACGAAGATGTACTGGGTTGGAGACGTGCCAAACACATGTGCCAGGATTCAGGAACGTGTATTGGTCAAAATAAAATCTACGCACGTACTTTTTCCGGACTTTTGTGTCTGTGTATTGCATCATAATATCATATTTTATACATGTCCATATGTCCTATTCACATCCGTGCAACATACAATGATACAATTAAGTTATTTATTATGAGACTCAAAGAATCCAAAATATATAGAAAACTGACATTCTCACACAATCTAACCAGCTTGACCTGAAAGTTCAAGATTCGGACATCTGTTCAATGCAGACTTTAGGAGTAAATTAGCAGTCAGAAAAAAAAATCAGAAGCAAGCAAAATGATAGTATCACGGACATGATAGTGTATTTCAAAACAAGAAAGAGTCTCCATTCCAGTTCTTTTAATGCCTAGTAATAGCATTGGCGGTCAGATCAAATGAAATAAGTAAACTAGCCTTCGATCTGTTAAGTTCAGCACAAGTGTCCTGTTTATATTAACAAGCCTTGCAGCATCTCAACCACACATCACTTCATGCTAATAACTCGAAAATTTTACAATACATGAACATATTAGAACCATTTAACAACAACAAATAGAAAAAGTTCACATGCTTCAGAAAATTAGAAATCTCCTGAAATATTAGGTCATATTATCAACGTGAATAAGATTCATTACATAAACAGATATAGACTGATGGACTGTAAGGTGAAGGGCTCAACCTAAAAAAAGCCATATCATAAATGATGCCAAATTCAGGCATATATGTAAAGTACCATGTTGGTTACTTCAAAATTTGATAAAGTACTATATGCAACTTTGTCCTAAACAAATGCACGACTTTCCATTCAAATGCCCATGTATAGTGTTGAGTGTTCCCTTAAGATTCCAAACTCTAACAAGTTTTCTTTTTATTTAATTATTTCAAAACACAGACTTAGGAAGTGTTAAATTTTATATTACGACGCCGATAGCTCGCAATAGATGTCCCCATATGTTTTCAGAAAAAGGAGATCAACTTGCATCCAAAACATTATAGAAGAAAATGAAGCGTGATCTAAATAGTTAATGGAGCTAAATGTAATGTACCGATGACTGTCAATGCTTTAGCGAAAAGAGACTTCGCAACAACAATGAAAAACACCTAGATCCCCCTAAAAGGGAAAGACTACTAAAACTGGGTGCTCCTACGTATTAGTCAGCAGCACGCTCCCCTATAAGAGATGGTTTTAAGTGATGGCATACTGGCCCATGAACAAAAAGTATAGAAGCTTGTTTGATCATTTTTTAGAAACTTCCAGTGAGAACAGGCATACATTTACTGCCTGACAGAGTTTACCAGTAGTCACATATTTTTGAGTCCTTCAGTTGACAGCAAATAATGTTAATTACTATTCAGTAGAATACACTCATCACACGAGACAAATGCCAGACACATGGATCAAAAGTTGAACAGCATCTACCTGTCCCAAAACTTTCTTCACCGCAAACTGAACAGAGTCCAGCATCCATTAAGTTACCAAAAAATTTCCAGCCAGTTGGTACCTAAAAGGAGAGCTGATAAGATCAGATGCTTCTGGAACCACTAAAAAAGAAGAGTCCGTATCCAACTATATACCTCAAAAAATTTCAACTTTAGATTCTTTGCCACAACATCAAGTGCAGCTGATGTTGGCATGCTCCTGCAAAATGATGAAAAAAGATTAGCCATGCAAAATAGGCTGGATAACACCTCTTTGGACCAAAATGATAACATGGCGAAGGTGAAAGAACCAACCCATATTTAAATCACTTGAGAAACACAGACTCAAACTGTAGCAAACAAACAATAGAATGCACCAACTAAGCAGTGTATCTTTGCTGCTTTAAAAGAGCATCGACACTCAAGACATGAAGAAACTAACGGAACCCAAAAACAAAATCAGACCATGGAGAAGCCCGTCAAATGCAAAAAAGTACAGAATACATTCGGTTTAGGATTCAACAGCCATGCGAAATCGCTTGAAGTGCTTTCTGAAGCACCGTAAAAAAAATTCTAAATTAACTTCAAGAAAGGCAAAACCATAATCTACCATAATGATAACCCCAATTATCAAGTAATCAAAACCCATCCACCCATCCCTCTGTCCCACCGAGTAATGCAACATCCCGGAAAAAAGAATGAATGAGTTGAAAAGAAAATAAGAAAAAATTGTGGTCCCATTCTTGAATTGAGAGTTTACAGGTTTCAATTTTCATACTAATGCCCATTTTTTATTTGTAGGGATTCGGAAGCTTCAGAGACTGCATATGTTATAAACGTTTTTATCTAAAAGACCTATAGTTATAAAATAACAAAATTAAAATGAAGTGATCAATTTACTATTATATCGTGAAAGGAAGCTTTTCTCTGGGCTGTGCACAAGACCAGAATTGGATTAACTTGATTGGATCCTAAACTAAAAGAAATATATTTCCAAGTAGGATCGAGAAATGGATACATGATCGCATCAGGCAGTGGTACTTTATCTTATCTTGATTATTTACATCTTGACAGATCCAAATTCCAGACCAAATATCAATAGATAATATCAGAATTAATAATCCCACAAATCTGTGAATGGCAGTATTGCAAAAGTTTGTTAATCTAAGAAATAAAAAAAGAAATTTAACTATAGGACATAACAATAAGTATAAGTATTGCAAAAGTTTGTTTATTAAGAAATTTAAAAAAAAATTAACTATAGGATATGACAATAAGTAAACATACAATTCAAAAACTTTTTTAAAAAAAATTAAACAGTTGTGCTAACATTTCTGAAAGGAAATCATACTGAAAACCTGACATCAAGACTTGTATGCTTGTACTAAATCAAATTGACCTCCAGTCTGTAAATAAATTCTCTTGTTTCAGACAAAATCTCACTCGTCTCAACTGAACATGGCTTCATACTGAGGCCATATCACATTTACCCTTCATGAAGAAATGTGACATTTATGGAAGAATTGTTTGCATTGCACATAGCTATAGCTGGAGGCAAGTATTAGACCCATAATGTGCTGCAAAGTCTTTCCAGTGAATATAATGAATAACATGGATTTAACATACAGCACCTATGATGGTAATTTGCCAACCCCAGTGTACATTAATCCTAAAAAACCTACTAAGTACCAGCTGTGCTGGTTCCTTAAGGTATATAAGAACAGTCTTACTTGTGACCACCAGTGCATCCAAACACTTTTACTACCATGGTAAAGTTTTTACTACTGCTATGGTATGTGATATAAAAATCGTTAACCCCTTAGTGCACGGCAATGACATAAATGTGTTACAGCATTGAAACAATAATAAACAAGCAGTTTAACAAAATATGAACATACACAATAAATGTCTAAAAGATACAGAAATGTCTACCTTGCAACACCCTTTAATCCAGAAGAAAAATAAGGAATGGATGCCACCGCATTGGCAGCAATAATTGCAACTGAATCTGATGGCGTCACGAAAAATCTGGTGAAGCAAAAACCAATTTTAAATCTATATATCATTTTATCATCCTCGTCCTGCCTTTACGTATAGACATACCTTTTACCCAGGATCATATTACGATCTGCATCACCATCGGCAGCTGCACCAAATTCTGGTGGTTCATCTTTTGAACTTGATTTACCTAATCCCATTCGTTCAACTAGTTCCTTTGCATATGTCAGGTTAGGGTCAGGATGTCCGCCTCCAAAGTCTTCCTGTTGGCACAAGTAATAAGCAAGTAAGTTTTGTTAACACATAGCTCAAGCTTTGCCCAAGCATCTAGAGGCTTCAAGACATACCTTAGGCGTACAGTTCAATAGTGAACTTTCTTTGGCACCAAGTTCTTCGACAAATATACGCTTGGCATATGCTCCAGCAACACCATTTAATGCATCATAACTGTCAAATGTAAGTCAAGCTCATAAGTGTGTGCTTTTTTAATGCAATGGAACATGGAATGGAGTTCAATTTTTTTGGTCAATTTAGTACTGGGGACACATACCAGAATGTGAAATTTGGAGATGTAAGCAGCTTCTTAATAGACTGAAAATCAAATATTTTCCTGAGAAAGAAATGGAAAAGCAGTTTAATAATAGTTTGAGTAAGTAGTTTTTACCAATATAACATCTTTTTGGTCTGATGACAGTAGTTACTTGCACAATACAGAAATCTCGGCCTCCACGTGAACATCATGTTGTGATACTAAGTAACACTTAAATACTGAGATTTTAATATGCTTCACTTATGTAGCATGCAAACATATGATTGAAGAGACTATAAAGCTACTGGGTTTATGAGAGGTAGCTTACTTCATCAATTTCACATAATCATCAGCTGAGTCAATAACCTCCACATCAAAGTTTCCTTCAGGTCCACTAAAGCTAGTAACCCCTATTGCAGAGATATCTACCTGCAATGTATATGACAAATACAAATATCCTGTAATAGAGGGATTTGCATAGATTAAATAACAAGATCTAAAAACAAGTAAAAGCTTCAGATAAGTATTTACCTCCGGTAGATCTTCTGCTATGAAATACTCCTTTATTGTTTTTGTATTGTCATAAATTTTATCAGTAATAGCCTCAGGAGCAGGTCCACCATTTTCCATGTTGTATTTGATCCCAAAATCCTGACAAAAAAGAATTTTTTAAATGAAATAATGGGAAAAAAGGCTAATAAACTACATGGGAAAGTACAATACCCAATGAAATCATCATAAGTTTCCAAAAGTTGAATTACATAGAAGGGAGTTTAGCTTCTGGCCAATCTAGAGGAAGTTGGGTAGCTAAAGTAAATCACAGACACTACAGCACGGTCTGTGCGACCAACAAATTCTATCAAACCATTTAACTTTTCCCCTTCCATTACACATTTAATACAGTTGATGAAATTCATACGTAGAGGAAAATTCTGGAAAGAATGTAGGCAAAGCCGACACCATAGGAACAACGAGTGAGCAGACACAAAAAGCAGAGAGTGGAACATGCACAGAAAACACGAGAATTTACACCCTAACACTAAAACTCTACTAAACAAGAAAACAACACAAAAAAATTCTAAGATACTAAGAAATAACCATGAAGAAACTTCATTTCATCATTTGATATATGGCTCCTTGATAGTTTCAAGTTCCAATTACAACCCTCAAAAGGATCTTCTCTCCTTTCTTTCAGAGTGCTCCTTTAGAAACATGAGCTGCCATTTCCAGAAGAAATACATGAATACCAACAGAAGAGTTCCACAATGAATCAGCTATCTGTTACTACTGTAGAAGCTAAATAAGCATTAAAGCAAAAAGCTAAACCTCTGCTCTCTGGGTGAAATCCAAGTAAACAAGTGAAATATCCAACATATCAAATTCCTAATGACATGTACCCTATGTCATTTTATAAATAAAACATTGCAGGAACTACCGCCAGTGTCTTCTTCAAAAAGGTATGCATGGTAAAAAGAAGATGACAAACATGCATGATCCTGTATGGAAACAAACTGTAGGACATACAGGCTCAGTCATCTCATAACTTAGAAATTTCAGAACCTGTATGTATCGCAATTGCCACCAACAAAAAGATAATTACTAAAACAAAGAAGTCATTCAATTGCAAGAAAGGGCATTGAGCATGCAACAAACATTATAAATGTTTTTCAATTCGGATGGACTCTGATCTCTCCTGTACGTTTCCCCCCTTTTTATTTTTACCTTTCTGAGATAACTGCGATCTCTTTGATTGTAGATACATCCATAAATTTTTTTATTATTCTTTTTTTCCTTTTTCTGTTCTCCTTTTCATCTACTGTATTCATCATCATCACAATTTCTTGGTATATGTTTGTACCAGATCACCATTGGAACGGCAAATGACAGCATAAGAGAACTATACCTCACGAGGACCACCAGGATTGTGACTAGCCGTTAATATAAATGCACCTGAAGCCTTTGAACCCTGTGATTATCAAAACGGTAGACAGATGTCATGACATATAATAATGCTAAAAGAATTCGAATGATGCGGAAGGACGATCATACATCTGCACCAACTCTTTCACGAATGACAGCTGATACAGCTGGAGTTGAGAGCAAACCATTTTGGCCAATCCAGACACGCCTTACTCCATTTGCGGCTGACATTTTTGTTATAATCTGTCAATTATATGGAGTTTGAATAATTAAGCATCCTAAAATATGGAAAATGGATTAACATAGTTAATAGGAAGCATACAACAGCAGTGACAAGACACCCCCTGTTTTGGAGCTTATGAGAATAGGTTGCAGGAGGAAAATGAAAATAAGTGATCAAGCATTGAGGTATTGGAATTACCTGAATGGCATCTTTAGAGAAATAACGACCATCTCCAGAAACAACAAGTGTGGCACCTGTATTATGGACATCACACTTAGCAACTGATTTAACTAAAAGAATTATTTTCTCCAATATTGCAACAACTAAAAAGTTAGATGAAATGACCTGTAATTCTAACTCAGGAACGGCGCAGCGTATATAGGTTGAGAAGCTAAAAGGTATTTCATTTCGAGAAATATTTTGCAAATATACTGGTAGATAGAAGATGTTGGATTGCCTTTTTTTTCTGCTGTCGTGAGAAATTTTCGGTTCATCGAGATTGCTTAGTCTAAGTAGGATAATTGGAAGGTCCCATTTCAACTTTGTTTCAGTAACTAGAAACTAATCTCCTAGCCTCTAGTTACCACCTATCGTTCCATCTTTCTTCATATGTTTAATCAATATTTCAAGTTAAACCAATTATTGGGTTACCAATACTGAAGTACCAAAGAAAGCTAATGCAACAGGGACAGTAACCACAATTATGCTTAACTCTAATAACAGCAAATTACAATGTACTGGGAAAATATTTAGGGGCAAAGCAATGGCATAAAAGCTGCAATATGATCAGAACAATAAGAAATTGAACATGCAAGTCTAGAAATTATATGCATCCTTGTGCTTATCTACATGACGCATTTCCCCGGAAGAAATGGACATGAGTTTTGCAGGCTTTATGCTATTTAATCAGTAGGCATTAGACAATACTAGTGTCAGTATAGAAAATTTAAGTACACAGAGCTTCATGCAGAAAAAAGTTATAATTAATCCTCAATATTACAGGCTTACAGCATAAGACTTTTCTCAAAAAACAAATAAACATCGATGCATCAGTCACTTTGAATAGAAAGAAAGGAAGTGATTCTTACCTCTCACTTTGTCGGCAGAAAGGGCATTAAATGTTGACTGAACAAAGTTATGCAGGTAGTTGGGTTGCTTAAACACTACCACCTGAAAAAGGAAAATGATTCTCAAGGGATCCCAGATGAATATCATTTTTAAACTCTGTTATGAACTTATATGTGTTAGATTTTAGTGTCCCACGTTTATTTATTTTTTTAACCAACTTTAGTGGTCACGTTTTTACTCCCACGTTTTTTTAGTTTAAGAAACTGCTCATGTTTTATTTTAGTTATATAACTACTCACGTTTTTATGCTAAATTCTTTTTAGTTTAAGAAACTGCTCATGTTTTATTTTAGTTATATAACTACTCACGTTTTTATGCTAAATTCCTATTGGTCAATAAATTAAGATAACGTTATATAACTACTCACGTTTTTATGCTAAATTCCTATTGGTCAATAAATTAAGATAACTACTCACGTTGATGGAATGTGAGTGATTATTCTATTTAAAAGGCTTGGTCCTCTCTCTACCGGGAATGCGAAAAAAATTTCTCTCCGAGAAAATTTCGGAAAAGTTCAAGAGGGTTAAGGGAGAGAAACTCAAGTCTTCAAGGTTGTTCATCTTGCAATCAATTTCTCTTCAAGTTTCAAATCATGGATCAAAGTACGTTTTCTTAATTAATTTTCATTGTGAAAATCATTTGTTCTAAGATCTTGGCATAATGATAATCAAATCAAAAATTAAAGTATAGTTTGATTTGCTTAAATTTAAAGAATTAAGGTTACATGTGGTATCAGAGCCTAAGTTAAAGAACTTATGATTTTCCATCATGATATTTATTAATTAAGTTTTCTATTAAGCCTTGATAAAATTGTTCCATTACTGTTAATTGAATGTTTAGAATTCTTTAATTAAATGTTTTGATAATTTCGTGTTAAGCTAAATACATAAACCATTAATGTGAAATCACTGTAAAATTCGGATTTAACTGTTCATTCATTATGTATACATATTTTGGTTGAACTAAATGTTTAAGAGAAATAGCCTAGTGTAGGTGCTTGGGAGAATGAAGAGGTCTGCAGTTCGAACCCTACAGCCACACTAAATATTTCTAGTTTTTGATGGGCCTTGGGCCTTGGGGCACTTGGGGCTTTTGAATTCTAATAATATTTTTGTTTGCTTTCTTTTTTTTTTTTTACCTGCTATTATGGTTATGCTATTTTGGTTTATAACTGTTAACTAGTTATGTATGAATTGTTAGTCTCCATGAATTGCTGGTTTGCGGGTTTATTATAACACTGTTGTCTAAATTATATTGTACAATTTGAAATTCAACTCACTCATGGATGGTTTGTTAGTCATACCTTGAAGTTCCATGCTTATCAAATTGTAATAATATAATTTTCAATTACTCATGATTAAGTAATGCTACTAATGAAATGACATGATCATATATATATTGTCATGAGTAAATTGAGGTTTATTGATTATAAAATATTTAAGAATCGCCCAATGGTTGATTGGTAAATTTTATAATCTATAAACATGACTGTGGTTAATTAATATATCTGATTAGATATGTTTAGAATATCCAAAGATAACAAGCATGTCTAATTGGAGTATATAATTGCCAACTATATGAAATAAAAAGTAAGCATCAATTATGTTCATTGTTGTACATTAATGGATTACCCAAAGGAGAACTTCCATGTACGTTTATTGTTTAATTTAAATGTTATCTGAAAATGTGTTTAAGTTTAAGCTTATGACTCAAAGCATTAATATGTCAGTATTCTATATATTTGTAGCACTTATTTCTCTTCATTCGCAAGCCTTGTCTATTGTAAAGTTTAATGGGCTTAATTTTCATGAATGGTGTGAACAAGTTCAGTTTCATCTAGGTGTTCTGGATCTTGATTCAGCACTGTTGTATGACAAGTCCGCTGCTATTACTGATTCTAGCAGTGCTGAAGAAAGATTTTTCCATAAGGCTTGGGAAAAATCAAATAGACTTAGCTTAATGTTCATACGATTGACGATAGCAAACAACATTAAGTCCACAATTCCTAAAACTGATAATGCAAAGGAATTCATGAAGTTTGTGGAAGATCTCTCGCAATCTAACTCTGTTGATAAGTCAATTGCAGGGACATTAATGGGTACGTTGATCACCATGAAGTTCGATGGTTCTCGTACCATGTATGAGCGTATCACTGAAATGACAAACACAGCAGCAAGATTGAGATCTATGGGAATAGAAGTGAGTGAAAGTTTCCTTGTGTAGCTTATCATAAACTCATTGCCCTCTGAGTATAGTCCATTCCAAATAAACTACAACACTAAGATAAGTGGAATGTGACTGAATTGCAAAGTATGCTCATTCAAGAGGAAGCAAGGCTTAAGAAATAAGGAATTCACTCAATTAATCTCATGGGTCGTCAAGGAGTTGGAAAGAAACCAAGAAAGAAGAATGGAAAGGGCAAGAAATGACCACTGAAGGTTAATGAGGCATGTCCAAATCCACAAGAAGGAACGTAAGAATGATAAGTGTCATTTCTGCAAAAAGCCTGGACACTATCAGAAAGATTGCCTGAAACGTAAGGCATGGTTCGGATAAGTGTCATTTCTGCAAAAAGCCTGGACACTATCAGAAAGATTGCCTGAAACGTAAGGCATGGTTCGAAAAGAAAGGTAAACCTCTTGGACACTATCAGAAAGATTGCCTGAAACGTAAGGCATGGTTCGAAAAGAAAGGTAAACCTCTTGCTTTTGCATGTTTCGAATCAAACTTGACAGAATTTCCTTATAATACTTAGTGGATTGATTTTGGTTCTACCACTCATGTTTCAAATACGATGCAAAGATTCCTTACGACCCAAACCATAAGTCCAAATAAAAATTTCATCTTCATAAGAAATCAAGTCAAAGCTCCAGTTGAGGCCGTTGGAACCTATCGCTTGATTTTAGACAATGAACATCATTTAGATCTTTTTCAAACCCTTTATGTTCCTACTGTTTCTCGCAACTTAGTTTCTTTGTCTAAACTTGATACCGCTGGCTACTCTTTTAAATTTAGGAATGGATGTTTCAATTTGTTTAAGCATAGTCATCTTATTGGTTCTGGTATTCTCTTTGATGGTTTATACAAAGTAAAGCTTGATAATCTTTTTGTTGAAACTCTGTTAACCTTGCATCATAATGTTAGAACTAAACAATGTTTAGTGGATGAAAGTTCAGCTTATTTATGGCATAAACATTTGGGGCATATTTCCAAAGAAATAATACAAAGATTGGTAAAGAATGAAATCCTTCATAATTTGGATTTTACCGATCTTGGTATTTGTGTGAATTGTATTAAAGGAAAACATACAAATCATACAATTAAAAAAACCGCCACAAGAAGCACACAACTCCTTGAAATTATACACACTGATATATGTGGACCTTTTGATGTTTTATCCTTTAATAAAGAAAAATATTCTATCACCTTTATTGATAATTTTTTACGTTATGAATATGTCTATTTGTTGCATGAAAAATCTCAATCAGTAGATGCCCTAGAGGTGTTTATTAATGAGGTTGAAAGACAATTAGACAACAAGGTGAAAATTGTTAGATCTGATAGAAGTGGTGAATTTTATGGAAAATATAACAAAACAGGGCAATGCCCTGGTCCATTTGCTAAATTTTTTGAAAAACGTGGCATATGTGCTCAATATACTATGTCAGATACACCGCAACAAAATAGTGTTACAGAAAAGCGTAATCGTACACTAATGGACATGGTTAGGAGTATGTTGAGTTATTCCTTTACCCTGGTCATTGTGGATGTATATTTTAAAAACCGTAATGTATTTGTTAAACAGGGTTCCTAGTAAGGCAGTTTCAAAGACTCATTTTAAACCGTGGACAGGAAGGAAACCCAATTTGAGACACCTTCATGTTTGGGGTTGTTCTGCGGAAATACAAATTTATAATCCACATGAAAAGAAACTGGACTTAATAACAACCAGTGGTTTCTTCATTGGTTATCCAGAAAAATCTAAGGGTATTGATTTTATTGTCCTAGTCATAATACGAGAATTGTTGAAACCGAAAACGCCAGGTTTATTAAAAATGGTGACATTAGTGGGAGTATGGAATCACGTAAAGTAAAAATCCAAGAAGTTAGAATGAATATTCCTTTACCTTTAACTTCTTCTCAATTTGTTGTTCCTACAATTGTTGAACAGTTTAACGATTTTTAAGAACAACAAATAAATGATCAAACACTCCATAAAGATGTTATTACCAATGAACCTGTAATAGATATACCCCATGAAAAAGTAGCATTAAGGTCTCAAAGACAGAAAAAATCTGCTATTTCTGATGATTATGTGGTTTATTTACAAGAGTCAGAACATGACCTTGGAATTGATAAAGATCCGGTTTTATTTTCACATGCCATGAAAAGTCACAAATCTGATAAATGGTTTGATGCCATGAAAGATGTGTTGAAATCAATAGAGCATAATGAAGTTTGGGATGTTGTAGAATTGCTTAAAGGTTGTAAAAGAGTTGGTGTAAATGGATCTTTAAGACCAAACATGACTCAAATGGCAATATCGAACGATACAAGGCTAGACTCGTTACCAAAGGTTTTACTCAGAAGGATGGTGTTGACTATAAAGAAACATTTGTTCCTGTTTCGAAAAAGGATTCATTTAGAATTGTTAGGCTATGGTGGTGGCTCATTATGACTTAGAGCTACATCAAATGGATAAGAAAACTACTTTTCTAAATAGAAATTTAGATGAAGAAGTTTACATGGACTAACCTGAGGGTTTTCAGTTGAAAGAAGGGAACACATGGTGTGTAAACTTAAGAGATCAATATACGGACTCAAACAAGCTTCCCGACAATAATATCTTAAGTTTAATGATACTATCACATCTTTTGGATTTAAAGAAAACATTGTCGATCGATGTATATATCTAAAGATCAGTAGAAGCAAGTTTATATTTCTTATTATGTATGTTAATGATATCTTGCTTGTTGCTAATGATCTTGGCTTGTTACACGAGACCAAGAAATTTCTCTCTAAGAACTTCGAAATAAAAGATATGAGTGAGGCATCCTATATGATTGGAGTTAAAATATTCCGTGACAGATCACAAGGATTGTTAGGGTTATCTTAGAAATCATATATTAATAAAGTTCTAGAGAGGTTCAAGATGGATAAATGCTCTGCATCTGTTGTTCCAATTCAGAAATGGGATAAATTCAGTCTTATGCAATATCCAAAGAATGAGTTGGAACACAAACAAATGGAACAAATTCCTTATGCATCTATCGTTAGGAACTTGATGTATGCTCAGATCTGTACAAGGCCAAATATTAGTTTTGCTGTTGAAATACTAGGTAGATATCAAAGTAATTCAGTATTGGATCATTGGAAAGCTGCAAAGAAAATATTAAGATTCTTGTAAGGAACAAATGATCATATGCTCACTTATAGAAGATCTGATCACCTTGAGGTGATTGAATATTCAGATTTTGATGGATGTTTGGATACAAAAAAATCCACATTTGGCTATATGTTTCTTCTAGCTGGAGGAGCGATCTCGTGAAAAAGTGCAAAACAGTCTATCATTGTTGCATCGACTATGGAGACTGAGTTCGTGGCATGCTTTGAGGCCACTGTTCATGGATTATGACTGCAGAATTTTATTTCGGGACTTGGAGTTATTGAGTATTGCCAAGCCGCTGAAAATTTATTGTGATAATTCTGCAGCAGTCTTCTATTCTAAAAACGACAAGTATTCGAAGGATGCTATATGGAATTAAAATACTTTGTCGTTAAAGAAGAAGTTCAGAAACAAAGAGTGTCAATTGAGCATATTATTTGTCGTTAAAGAAGAAGTTCAGAAACAAAGAGTGTCAATTGAGCATATTAGCACAAATCTCATGGTTGTGGATCCGTTAACAAAAGGATTGGAAACAAAGAGTGTCAATTGAGCATATTAGCACAAATCTCATGGTTGTGGATCCGTTAACAAAAGGATTGTCACCAAAGACATTTACTGAACATGTCGAAAGAATGAGCATTATTGAAAATCATTACTAACTGTTATGTAAAGTTTATGTTTATTATATATTTGACACTTTGAGCTCATCTAAATATTGTTTCTGATATATTAATACATCCTGTTTTTTTTATTGTTAGTGTACACATGAATGATTATATGAATATTAACAGGATGTGTCTCTGACAAGGACATTATTGTTGGACCATTATGATAAGTCTCATTACAGGTCATATTTAGTTTAAAACTAATATTGTGATACATGGAAGGGACTATGTCGATTTAACTGCATACGACCGCCATGATCCTTATTGGTTTTCTACTTAATGATGATTAATGGTTTGATCAATATGATGATGGAATTAGCTTACACTATGCATATTATGTTATGTTATTAAATCATGATGTTAAATTATGAAACATGGGCCAAATGGGAAAATGTTAGATTTTAGTGTCCCATGCTTATTTATTTTTTTAACCAACTTTAGTGGTCACATTTTTACTCCTACGTTTTTTTAGTTTAAGAAACTGCTCATGTTTTATTTTAGTTATATAACTACTCACGTTTTTATACTAAATTCCTATTAGTCAATAAATTAAGATAACTACTCACGTTGATGGAGTGTGAGTGATTATTCTATTTAAAAGGCTTGGTCCTCTCTCTACCGGGAATGCGAAAAAAATTTCTCTCCATCAAGAAAATTTCAAAAAAGTTCAAGAGGGTTAAGGGAGAGAAACTCAAGTCTTCAAGGTTGTTCATCTTGCAATCAATTTCTCTTCAAGTTTCAAATCATGGATCAAGGTACGTTTTCTTAATTAATTGTTCATTGTGAAAATGATTTGTTCTAAGATCTTGGAATAATGATAATCAAATCAAAAATTAAAGTATAGTTTGATTTGCTTAAATTTAAAGAATTAAGGTTACAATATGCTGATTACAAATTGGATTTCTCCAATGAATTACCTATAACAAAAGCTAATTAATGACTAGAACAAATGATGGATAATATATATTAATATTAGACAAGAAAAATATACAATTAAGTAAAGGATTATAAATTGATTACAGACCTTTGCGTTTCGATCGACAATTCAGCTTAAATGTACGTGTAATAAGAACTGGATAAACAAAGAATATTCTTTTCGTTTCACAGTCTCTAGAAACTGTAAATCTCACTATTCAAAGATACAATTCCTTCGCTAATTCAACCAAAGCTTATTTGTGTCCTTCATTTTAGCTTTCATTTTCTTTTCTTTTCAATTGCTCGCTATTCTTTGCAACCAATTATTTGTTAAGACTTCAGTATTAGGTATCAAAATTACACTGTACACTAGTTTCTCAAGATGCATTAGATTAAGATTTGCAAAGTACGCACTAATGCAATTGTAGAACTCAGATGAAAAAATTTATGCAGTAATATATCCAGCATAATTTAGATAAGTAAATTTCGACGAGAAATCTACACATGTGAAGAAAAAGACTTCAATTGCGATCAACACAGAATTTAAAAGAAAAAAATCAATCTTTTTTGGGAGATTTGCGATTCTTGGATCAGGATCTTTACCTTCTTCCTCAATCCCGAGGTGCCGGGCTTCTGGCCGTCGATCGGAGAGGTCTCCTTGCGATCAATCTTGAAAACCACCATTATTTTAGAGAGAGAGAGAGAGAGAGAGAGAGAGAGGCGATTCAGACGAGAGGTGGTGATGAGAGAGAGAGTAATCAGGTGAGTGAGGCGCTCGGTTTTATGCAGCTGAGAGGCGGAATAATGCTGTTAGTGGCGAACAGCGAACAGGTTTTTTGCGTGACGTGTCCTCTAAGAAATGGAGGGCCGACTGGATGTGGGTCCCGCGGGATGAAGATCTGGACACGTGGAAGGCCGGGAGAAGTGTGAGCCGAAAGTGTAGACGGAGGTTAGGACTTCAAAATGAGAACTCGATGACGGATCTGAGTGGTCGTAAGAACAAAATTTTAAAACAGTTCCAAAAAGATTTTTATTTTTCAAAATCGGTCCGGTTTTTTTTTATTTATCAAAATTGACACGATTTTTGCCATGTGGGCTTAATGACATTCCTAAACAGTCGGGGTTGGCAACCCCGACTGTTTAGGACATGCAAATTTCGGGTTTAAGGATATTAATTAGGGTTTAACACCCTCCTAAACAGTCAGGGTTGCCAACCCCGACTGTTTAGGAACGTCATTAAGTCCATGTGGTAAAAACCGGGTCGATTTTGGTAAAAAAAAAATGGGTCGATTTTGAAAAATAAAATTTTTTTTAGGGCTGTTTTGAAAATTTGTTCGTGGTCGTAATTTTCTCAAATGTCGTTTGCCACATCAAAGTGCCCCTGCGAAAGCAAATAAGAATCGAATATTTAATTGCACTTGAATACCCTATGGTTTCTCTTATTTTGTGCCTACCCCGTGCAAAGCATTGTCCGTTTTTTTGTTTCCGTTACAATAATTCTTTCTTAAATACACAATAATTTTTCATGAATGCTACAATATTTTTTAATGCTATAGTATTCTGTTTGCGTTACAATAATAATATTATAGTAATTTGTTGTATCATTTACTGTAGTATGAATAGTGAATCTTTGGATCCTCCTATAAGTATAGAGGAGTAGATATGTCCTCAATTTTCTTTGTCAGCACCTATTTATGCTAAGGTTTTTGATATTTATACTTTAATATTCTTAGTTATGCAAACGTAATAAATTCTTCTCGGAATTCTCATATGATGTTTACATGCTATTTTTTTACGCAAAAATAGGGCTAAACACCCTATTCAAAACAAAACTAGGAGAAGTTTATGTTTGCATGCTAATTTTAGAGCACAGACAATATTTATATATTTATCATTAAATCTATCAAAAATCTATTTTAAAATAGAATTATGATATATTTAAAGTAATATAGTTTTAACATTAAATTTAATTAAAAAAATAAGGGTCAAAAAGTTTGAACATAATATTTTAGAGTCAGCTGAGAATTTTTGGGGGAAACTCTAGTTTTTGCATAACCAAGGATAATTAGGTTAATTAAGTGCAAAATTTTAAAAAAAATAGGATTTATAAGTGAGGACATATAAGTGTGAAGTTGGGTGAACTATACGTATCTAAGTACAATTAAGCCATAAAAATAAGGTAATATACGAGCGTTCCCAGTGCATGAGTTGAAACTATTGAATGCATTTATTGTTTTAACTCCTTCGAACCAAACGCAGTTATTATTATAGTTTGATGGTAAAATCCAAATCACAATATGAAGTATCAGAGGTCCATCCTTTTTAGTTGAGGGCATGACGAAAGTCGAGTTTAAAACCAATTAAGATCCTGAACTGCTGAATCAAAATTTAAAGAAAAACATCTTGATATAAACCTATTTTCTTACTTAAAATCATAAGTTTAAGATCTACCCGCATAAATTCGATAGAGATGTGATAAGTTTTAGATGCATCCGGTCTTTTTCTAGAGATGCCATATGTTACTTGTCACGCTAGAATGCAGGGCGTGTCATCCACTACAAATGTTGTTGGCAAAGATTTTATTTTAGGGGCTGTTTGGTTCGCTATTATAAGGGGTGGAAAACTCAGAAAACCCCTCCACATCAGATTTTTAGCCCTCCACGTCAGCTTTTTTATTTCCGTCCATTTCTTTGTGCCGCTTTGGTTCGCTCGAATGAAAAAGGGAAAACTCTGCTGAAATCGCCGCCAACTAAGATTTTTTTTCCCTCTCCGATTTCCTTCCCCAACCAAGTGAAATTGATGAAAACTCTGCCACGTCAGATTTTTTTTTCTTCTCTGCTTTGTTTACAAAAGTTTTCCTTTTTTTTTCTATGCGAACCAAACATAAGAAAAATAAATACATTGGTTTCCCACCATTTTTTATGTGCGAACCAAAGCAAAACAATCTATTTCTTGGAAAAGTTTGGAAACCATAAAACTTGTGTTTCTTTACATGGAATTGCATTTCTCTATATCAAGGAAACGAACCAAACAGCCCCTATTTTATTTTCCATTTCCGAAAGCTAGATTCTTTACTATTCTTTTATTAACAGGAGTGTCGTGGCAAACACCTATGTTTCTTAGATAAGGTTTTTTTTTTTTTGCAACTCGATAAAACTAGGTCATTATCACTTTTAATATGATTTCAGCATATACTCTGTTTGGGAAAAAAGCTAGGTCTGAGTTAACCCACTTTTCTTAGTTCATTTATGCCATGAAATCAAGCCAAAATTTTTGTTGCTGTGAAAACGGCGAAGAAATTGTGAAAAACGTGAAGAAAAACCCAAAACAGACTCCACCACACCCTGGTGTAGTGTCTGCCATGGGTGTAGCAGAATCTGCCCTGTCTACCAAGGGTGTGGTCTGCGCCACACCCTGATGTGACAAAATCTGTCATGTCTGCCATGGGTGTGGTCTGCGCCACACCCTGGTGTGACAGACTCGTTTTTAGAATCCTCCTTTGTTTGGGAATCCTCCTTTGTTTGAGATTGTGTTTTATTATAAATAGGACCACGTTTTTTAGGGTTTAAAAAGGAGAGAAAATGAGAAGATTAGCATTGTTTTGAGCACTTTGAGAGGGAGATATTGTGAGGGAGTTGAGAGCTTTGGTTAGGGTTATATTTGAGTGATTTTGTGAGTTGTAACCCGTTGTATTTCTCCTTCATATAGTGAAATCTCTCCATCCTCTCCCCGTGGACGTAGGCAATTGTCGAACTACGTAAATCCTTGTGTTTGGTTTGATTTGTGTCGTATTTTGGTGAATTGCACTCTTGATTTGGTTTGGTTTTCTTCTCTCATCACTCACTGACTCGTTTGGTTGTCGAGCACGCTTCCGCACGACGCGCAACAAGTGGTATCAAAGCTCGGGCTACGCTTGGGCTATTTGGAGGAGGAGATTAATTTGGAGGCTCGTCTAGGGCTTCGTTTGGTGATAAAGGTGAGATCTTTTGGTAAAAGACTCTATCTTTTCAGTTTTGGATCTATTCTTCGTTCGTTGGTGCGTTGAGAAAGATGTCGGGAAAGAAGGTGCTTTGGGTGTCGAGGGTGGTGCTTCTGGCGCGAAGACCATTCAGAGTTTGAATATCCACTCTATGAAAATAGATGTGGAGAAGTTTAATGGCACAAACAATTTTGGATTATGGAGATGCGAGGTTTTGGATGCGCTGAACGCGCAAAATTTGGAGGATACATTGGAGTTAGATGGCAAGCAAGATGAGATTGAAGAGAATGTTTGGAAGAAGATGAATCGAACGGCGTGTGGTGTGATTAGATCTTGTTTGAATGAGACTTCTGCGAAGAAGATTTGGGAGATTCTCGAAAGCAAGTATTTGACCAAGAGTGTGGAAAATCGCTTGCATTTGAAGAGGAGGCTTTATCGTTTCCAATTGAAGAAGTGAACTTCCATTAGAGATCACATGAACCACTACACTAAGCTTCTTGTGGATTTGGCGAATGTGGATGTCGTGATTGAAGATGAGGACAAGGCGTTGCTGTTGTTGAGTTCCTTGCCCGACGAGGAATATGAGACCTTCGTTCTTACTCTGATTAATGGGAAGGCATCACTTTCGTATAGTGAGGTCACTGCCGCACTTGTGAATTATCAGCTTTGAAAGAAAGATAAGGAGGCTTCAGTTGAGCCGGTAGCAGAGGCGTTGGTCGCAAGATGGAAGAATCTGAACCGGAAGAATTGGAAGTCACAGTCTAGAGTAGGGCATCCTACAATTGGAAAAGATCAGTGTGTTTGGTGCAAGGAGACTGGTCATTGGAAGAAAGACTGCCCAAAGCTCGACGAATGGATGAAGAATAAGCAGAAGGGAAAAGGGAAGCAACCATCATCAGAAGCAAACATCGTATCGGATGGTAATAATTCTGACTCTTCTATTTATTCGCTTTCTATCAGTCCTACAGATAGCTATTCGGAGGAATCTGAATGGATATTGGATAGTGGTGCGACCTATCATGTGTGCCCTAGAAGGGAATGGTTCTCTAGTTTTGAGAAGCTGGATAGTGGTGTGGTGTACATGGCTGATAACCGTACATGCCAGATCCTTGGGATAGGAAGAATTCGCATAAAAATATTTGACGGGACTGTTAGAGAGTTAAATGATGTGAGATATGTTCCTTCTTTGAGGAAGAACTTGATCTCGATTGGAGCTTTGGTTGGAGAGGGTCTGAAGGTTCGTGTTGAGGACATGGTTCTCGAGATTGCGAGAGACTCTCGTATTGAGCGTCAGGAGGAATAACCTGTATTACTTGACTGGAGGTATAGTGGCAGGTGGAGAACTGGCGACTTTTGTTGATTCGACTAGACTGTGGCATTTGGGGCTTGGCCATTCCAGTTGTAGGCATCGACATAGATTGAAAGAGGGTGCAAAGACCTGCAGTTTGAAGTCCAGTGAACATGTTGATGTGAGCAAGAAGACCGAGGTAAAGTATGGCACCTCTATTCACCGTGCTAAGGATCGTTCTGGAGGAGTTCACGTGGATGTTTGGGGGCCTTCCAAGGGGGCATCATTGGGAGGTAATAGGCGTTTGGTTTCCTTTGTTGGTGACTGTTCTAGGCGTGTTTGGGTTGCAACCAAATCCCCATTGGAGAAAGTCCTAGTAGTCTCTAACAGATTGAAGAAGTATGATATTGACAGAAAGGTGAAGGTACTCCATTCTGGTGGTAGGTACAAGATGGACCTGTTTCTGCATTGGAGCAGAGCTCATGGCAGTTTGAGACACTTCATTAGTGTGGAAACTTTGAGGCGACAAGGTGAGATGGCAGATTTGGATAGCTGTTCCTTTCTGGAGGAGGATCGGCGTTTGATGTCGAGCATTGGCATTGGTGTGCAGGCTACGACATGTTTGAGCCGTCTCATGTACAGGTTGCCAACTGCTGCATGTATATATATGGGATCTGGTGGAGCTGCTTCAGATTTTGGGTTAGAAGCTGTCGTGCCGCAGCCGACGATCAAGATCCCAGTGCTCGAAGATGTCGAATATGAATTCGACCAGCAAAAGTTCGAGGAGTACGTCTCCTCCTCCTCCTCCAGATCCGCCTCTCCTGGCAAGTGCAGGAGTGCCTCCTCCTCCAGAAAGATCTGCTGGTCTTCAGATCTGAAGATCCAAGAAGACGATCTCTCCGCCGCTGTTGCTGTTGCACCTTGCAATGATCCACCGGCGTTCAATGAAGCCAAATTTGCAGATCTGAACTCCTTCACGATTAAGGAGTCGACTGCTGAAGGCGCGCCAACTCTATCAAAGAGAGCACGTCAAAGGAAACGACAACGCCTCGCGCGCCAATTCGCCAAGGCTTTGGATCAGATGGATGGTCTCCATTACCAAGCAGATCTGGAGCTCAGAAAGCGCCAAGTGGCTAATCTGTCGCCACGACCAGCATCGGAATCCTCCTCTCGATCTCCAATTAACGGATGGGTTCGTGTCCAAAGAACTCGTTCTACTCTTGAGGAGCGAATCCAGAAGCGCCGCACCTTGCTTGCGCATGCCCGGACCCTTGTGCGAAAAGTACAAGAAATGCAAAAGGAAGAGGCAGTTAAGAGATCGCCGAGATCCAAACAAGTTTGGGTGCCAAAAGCCAAATCAGCGCCTAAGGCAAAAGCAGGCGACGTTGCTCTCCGGCCTTCGTGAACTTCAGATCCCGAACCTCCGTTAAAGCCCTACCGCAACGTGGATTTCCCCAAGTTTAGGATTCCTCTGAAGGATCGTATCGGTGCTCTACCCGAGAATCGAGGAAAAGCGCTTGTTAAGGAAAGCTGGAGATCGTTGAAGGAGCTTCGAGCCAACATCCGAACTGGGGGTCGTACGCGACCTCCTAACAAATGGATTTCTGCAACGGCCCGCTTGGCGGTGCGTGCAAAAAATCAGGAGCCCGTTAAGGTTTCACCCTCACAAAGGTGTGATTCCAAACGTGCGACTCTTGCAGACGCCAACAAGGCAATGTTTACTCAGAAGAAAACACGTCAGACAGAAGAATGCGTTATACCTGAGAATCCATGTGAGCAGCCGATAGGTTACTCCGACCGCAACGTCGATGAGTTGTACTATCAGGCTGGGGGTACGAATAAATCTTAAAAGAGAAGTACCCGGAAAGCGGACTCTTACTGTCCATATATCAAAATTATCAGGACAATATTATCAACGTGTAGCTGCCCCAAGACCGCTCCGCAGAGGGTCTCGATATTCGAGAGGATCTCCGATGGAACGACGAAGCCCAAATCAAGGCATTTCCACCAAAGAGGATCGGTTGCTCGAGATGATGAATTCCCAGAAGTTACCATCAACATGGTCAACAAGGGAAAATCTCCAATTGTTTCAAGTGATTCCGACCCTAATTTCTCTCCAGGAAGCAGAGTCAATTCGGGAATAGCTCAGCTTCAGCTAGAAGCCGTCGGATATAACGATTACCATGGGATCCATGAAGGAATCCATTCCGATGACGAACTCTCAGATTCTTATTCCGCACTCGCCTCCGACGATACAACGTCTAGCATAGGACAAGCTCGGGAAGTGTTCATGGTCAACACCGAGCAAATAGCCAAAATCATTGAGGATGCTCTAGCCAAGCAGAAAGAAGCATTCAAAATCGAAATGGAAATGGCTATGCAGGAGATGAGACAAATGCACGACCAACACATCCGAGCTTGGTCGAATCAGTTAGTTGAATCTAGCCATCGTACCCAGAACGCCGCAGTTGACAGCGATCCAGAAGTGGACGAAATCATCATGGCCGACGCACCGCCCAAAAATACTGGGGGTGGCCCCACTAAAAATAACGACGCTGGGGGGTGGACCCACCAATGATGATAACATTGGGGGTGGCCGTATTATTCCTCTCGAAAATTATCCAAAACAGGATATAGATGAGGCCGAAAAGATGAAGGATCTCGAAAGAAAAATTGACGCCCTGATGTCTGCTCGAGAGGTGAAGAAGACCGGCATTCCGTGTCCAGCTGGGAGGACCTGGAGAGCATGTTCCTCGCTCATTTCTTCGATGATGACGCAGAAGTGTCGATCAAAACACTCTTCGATGAGAAACAAAAAGACGGAGAGTCGGTGGATACCTTCATCAAACGCTTCCGCAATCAGGCAATAAACTGTAAGGATCCCGTCACGGAGGAGTTCGTCTTGCAGACCTGCCATAATAATTTGTCCATTAACATCTTGGATGTTATGGGAGTAGAGCCGCTCAATACCTGGAGAGAGTTGAAGGTGCGCGGAGAACAGGCCGAACGCTTCCTCAGAAGGAGGAAGGTCGAAAAAAAACAACCGATGGTTAACCCTCTGAATTCGAGTCTCGTGTCTCATGATGAAGGGAAGGCACCCACAACAGTTATTGACGTTAATCAAACGTCACAACAACAGCTCCGAAGACAACAGAAGAATTCGGATCCGAGGCTCCAAAAAGAGTACTCATTCAAGGACGAGGACATTCCAGCCATCTTCGAAACCCTGCTTGAAAACAACAAGATCAAGCTGCCACTCATCATGAATCAGGAGGAAGCTGACGATACTGCAGATCCGAAGTACTGCGCATATCACAGGAGGATCCTTCATCCCACCAAGGCGTGCTTTACTTTAAAGAACATCATCCAGACCTTGGTTGAAGCCGGCGTTATATCGCTCAATTAAGTCAAAAAAAAAAAAAATTTCCAAAGAGTATACGAGTATAAACTATTTCTCAATCCTCTAACAGGTGCAAGAGGTTAAACTGTTCCCTGCATACTCCAATAGGTATATGAGTCTAAACTGTTTTCCACTTTTAACGGGAAGTTCCTAGGGAATATTATGATAATATTCATAAGGATAACCCGGTCAGGTAACTGAGAATAATGTCCGAACCAGTTCCGCAGAGGAAGTTGGGGGTGGACAATTCATGTAACAGAAAGTTCCTAGAGAATCATATATTCTTAAGGATAACCTGAACATGCGATTGAGGATAACGTACTCCTCGTTACACCCAGTTTTGCAAGAAAGCTGGGGGTGGATAATTCGTGTAACGAGAAGTTCCCAAAAGAATGTTAATATTCTTAGGGATAACCCAATCATTGGAACAAAGTGATGAACACTAAATCTCTCACCGATCAGACTAATTGACGGTGGGACCACCAAATTCTATCAAGTTCAATCCATTCAAACTTCCGCTATGTTCGTGCACTCAACACTTTCATAGTTAGAGCCCGGATATAATAAATCTTGATCTGTCACCTGGTCAAACCTTTCTACAGTTAGGACCACAGGTTTCCATCTGCCAGTCATTGGCATTTCTCAGACTCAACATGTTAGGTCCTAATCACCTAGCGTTAAAGTCTTCCTTTGAGTGATAATATGAGTTGGCACTTTCTTTGCTACCTGTATTCCACTTTCTTTGCTTTCAGGTCAAACCTATAAAAGTTAGGACCACAACCAAAGGCCCCTCTCGATTCCCCCCAATGAACGAGAGGTCCACAAATCGAGCGATCAAACCTTCCTACAGTTAGGATCGTCTCAAACCTCCCGATTGGTCAAACCTTCCTACAGTTAGGACCACAGCCAAAATTCCTCTCTCGATTCCTTCCATGTCCATGAACGAGAGGTCCACTTTCAATTTGAACAATCAAACCTATAAAAGTTAGGATTGTTCCCAATCTCGCTTAGTCAAGCCTACAAGTAGTTAAGACTAAGACCGAGTCATTCCTTTTCGATAAACGAAAATCCGCCTTTGTTCCTTTTTCCACCAAACCTATAAAAGTTAGGGTCGAAATTGGGCTTTCCCCTTAATAAACGAGGGATTCTTTTGATTCAAATGACCAATCCTATAAAAGTTAGGGCCGTTTGAACTTTTCCGATTCTCGGAGTGGAGATCCCACTCTTAGTTTCATCTTTTCGGATTCTGGGGGTGGAGATCCCACCTTGAGTTTCCTTTCCGACTGTAGATAGAATATAAAATTCTTCCTCTTCAGTCCCGGGAGATAGAATATAAAATTCTTCCTCTCTCGTTTCCCAATCCGTCTTTATTCAGATAAAGGACACAATTTTCAATTTCCAATCCGGGCACTTTGTGCACGGGGAATTTTATCTCAACTCCTAAATAGAGATAAGTCTACGCCTAACACGCGTTGCCGATTTAGTCTTTCACCGATTGAAAAAGACGCCAGGGTCTAAACCTGGGGAATTTTATCCTGAAGCCTAAGTAGGGACGAGTCAACACCTAACACGTGTTTCCGGGTAGCCTATTCCCGTAACAAAGGCGAAGCCTATGTATTCGGCATCATAGCACAAAGTCTCAGAGAATTCACTCTCTCAGCACAACGTTACATGCGGAGCGGATTTAGACAATCCGCATGCTAGCCCGATCCAAACGGTAATCGGTAAAGGCGCATCAAACCCGTTGAAGGCTGGGGGTTTGCCAAAAATCCCAAAGTCTATGTCAAAATCCCAAAGTCTATGTCTAACACATATTGCCGGTTTAGTCTTTCACCGACTGAAAAAGACACCAGAATTCTACTCTGGGGAATTTTATCCCGAAGCCTAAGAAGGGATAAGTCATCGCCTAATACGCGGTGCGGGGTACCTTTTCCCTATAAGAAATGGTAAAGTCTACTAAATAGAGATAAACCTACGCCTAACAGGCATTGCCGGTTTAGTCCTTCACCGATTGAAGAAGACACCCGAATCCAGTCTGGGGCATTTTATCCTGAAGCCTAAGTAGGGATAAGTCAGCGCTTAACCTGCGTTGCTGGGTGGTTCGTTCCCGTAAAAACGACCGAGTCTACGTATTCAGCATCGTAGCAACAAAAATCCATGCCTTTTATGCATGGGGAATTTTATCCCGAAGCCTAAGTAGGGATAAGCCAACGCCTAATACGCGTTGCCGGTTTAGTCTTTTACCGATTGAAGAAGACACCAGAATCCGAGTCTGGGGACTTTTATCCTGAATCCTAAGTAAGGATAAGTCAGCGCCTAACACGCGTTGCCGGGTAGCCTGTTCCCGTAACAATGGCGAAGTCTACGTATTCGAAGTCGTAGCATCAAGTCTAAGAGAGTTCATTCCTTTAGCACAACGTCACATCCGGAACGGATGTAAACAATCCGCTTGCTAGCCTGACTCGAACGGTAGTCGGTAAAGGCAAATCAAATCCGTTTATGGCTGAGGATTTGCCAAAAAATCCTAAGTCTACGTCTAACACACGTTGTCAGGTAGTCTATTCCCGTGAGAAAGATGAAGTCTACGTATTCAATATCGTAGCACTAAAAGAGTTAACTCTTTTAGCACAACGTTATGTGCAGAACGGATCTAAACAATCTGCATGCTAGCCCGACTCAAACGGTAGTCGGTAAAGGCTCATCAAACCCGTTGATGGCTGAGAATTTGTCAAAAATTCTATTAGTGCGAGTCATTGATGCATCAGCTCTGCTAGTTGGTCTTGTGGCTCTATTATCCAACAACATTAAAATAAGATCCACAAATACAGATGAATCAGCTTTAACAGTTGGTCCTGCAACCCCGACACTTGGGACCGCTGTGCTCCAATACCTTAAGAGCTTAAACTGTGTACACTCCAGTAAACGTACGAGTATAAACTGTGTCAACGTACGACGTTCGAAACCCTAGGGTCAACGCGTAACCCTAGGTCAACGCCAGTCAACGCGTTGCGACAAAAAGTCAACGTTCGACGATTCAAAACCCTAGGGTCAACACCGGTCAACGCGTAACCCTAGGTCAACGCCAGTCAATGCGTTGCGACAAAAAGTCAACATTCGATGTTCGAAACCCTAGGGTCAACGCCGGTCAACGCGTAACCCTAGGTCAACGTCACTCAACGCGTTGTGACAAAAAGTCAACATTCGACGTTCGAAACCCTAAGGTCAACGCCGGTCAACGCGTAACCCTAGGTCAACGCTAATTAACGCGTTGCGACAAAAAGTCAACGTTCAACATTAGAAACCCTAAGGGTCAACGCCGGTCAACGCGTAACCCTAGGTCAACGCCAGTCAACGCGTTGCGACAAAAAGTCAACGTTCGACGATTCAAAACCCTAGGGTCAACGCCGGTCAACGTGTAACCCTAGGTCAACGCCAGTCAACGCGTTGCGACAAAAAGTCAACATTCGACGTTCGGAACCCTAGGGTCAACGTCGGTCAATGCGTAACCCTAGGTCAACACCAATCAACGCGTTGTGACAAAAAGTCAACATACGATAATCTGAAACCTTAAGTCAGCACAATATGATAGAGATAGTCAATTCAAAGTTAACTCAATGACACGAGCTAAACTCAACTCACTAGTGATAGACTCGAGATTCCGACGACGGCCAGGCGATAAACGCAGTGCTGGAAGAACTTCGGTTATTCGTCAAAGCATCGAATAGACCGAAAATCGAAGGAGCCAAGAGTTGAAGCTAACTACAGGTCCTTTACGCCGACTGAAGGCTGGACCAATCACATCCAAAGTATTCCAGCCTCTTCTATAAAAGAAACGAGTCCGGAACGCTTTGGAGGGGGTATCTGTAGGCATCGAAAATTGCCTATAGGTCTCCACGAACAGCTCAGTGTTAAGGAACGACAATGAACATCACTATCTGGTTCACAGGAGTTCGATAGACGTCGGTGAACGCTTGAAGTGAATCGACGAACTACGTGAGCTGACAGAATTTCGGAATAACGAAGGCACAGGCTAATCGAGAGCCCCGCGATGTTTACAAAAAAGAACAACGCCTTTCGTGTCTCGTTCGTTCTACAGATAATCCAACCATCGGGGCTGATAGAACTCTTCGTCAGAATTCCAACGCAATTCGAATCACTAAAATCCGAGTTCGGACGGAGAAATTACAGCGGAGTGTCTCGGATTTTTGGAGACACCTCAGGGGTGTCCTAGATTTTTGGAGACACCCCAGGGGTGTCCTAGATTTTGGGGACACCCCAGGGGTGTCCTAGATTTTTGGGGACACCCCAGGGGTATCCTAGATTTTTGAGGACACCCCAGGGGTGTCCTAGATTTTTGGGGACACCCCACGGGTGTCCTAGATTTTTGGGGACACCCCAGGAGTGTCACCTATAAATACAAGCCTTAGGCCTCATTTTTTTCAGATCTGGAATTTTGGAGAAGAGGCGAAGCCCTGCCGGATTGAAGACTTAAAGTGCACGAATTTCAGAGAGGAGGAGGAGAGATCGGATCTAGTTCTTCAACGCAAGAGAGAGATCTTCGTCAGATCTACATCACCCGCATCCGTTCCTTAGCATTACCCCTCGTCGGTAATCCTAAGAAGAGCAAATATCTCGCTTTATCCGAGATAGGCGCTTCAAGTTTCTAGATCTCCTCGCGGATCGACGAAGCTCTGCCCAATTTTTCAGCAATCAGATCTGATCGACGGTGGTCCACGGATAAACCCCGGCACAGGCAAAGACACCCACGCAAGCAGAAGACCGAAGAACGATCTCTGCGTTTGTTTGATAAAGTTGTAAACTTTTTTTATTTTCATTGTGTAAGGAGATCTTATAAAAAGATCGACTTTTTATTTTATTCGAGTTTATTGTAACGACTAAAGTTGTAATAGATTCGATAGCAATGAAAACAGTAACTTTTGACGCAAACACCAGTATTGATTCCTCGCATAGATTGAAAGAGGGTGTAAAGACTTGCAATTTAAAGTCCAGTGAACATATTGATGTGAGCAAGAAGACCGAGGTGAAGTGTGACACCTCTATTCACCGTGCTAATGGTCGTTCTAAAGGAGTTCACGTGGATGTTTGGGGGCCTTCCAAGGGGGCATCATTGGGAGGTAATACGCGTTTGGTTTTCTTTGTTGGTGACTGTTCTAGGCGTGTTTGGGTTGCAACCAAATCTCCTTTGGAGAAAGTCCTAGTAGTATCTAACAGATTGAAGAAGTGTGTGATAGACAGAAAGGTGAAGGTACTCCATTCTGATTTTGATGGGAGGTACAAGATGGACCTGTTTCTGCATTGGAGCAGAACTCACGGTATTTCGAGACACTTCGTTAGAAAGAAAATCTTAGGGCAGCTAGATAGGGTGACAAATTTGGAGAACCGTGCCTTGCTGGAGGAGGATCGGTGTTTGTTGTCAAGCAATGGTTTGCAGAAGAGTTTCTGGACCGAGGCTTCGACATATTTGGATCATCCTATTAAAGAGTTATCAACTGCTGTGATTGGAGGTAAAACTCCATTGGAAGATAGGTCTGGTAGTGTTACTTCGGTTGAGGCTTCGATGAGGGAGCTATTTGACTCTCAGCAGGTGAAGAGTTTTAGACAGACCTTAGATGTATCGCAGCGGGTGGAGTTTGATGCTACTCCATATTGGGTGAAGATTACTCCAGATCATACTGTATTATTTGGGATTCCAGCTGAGGTGACACAGCTTAGGGATCATTTGGATTTAGGTGCAGATGATGAGTTGGGTTCTGATTCGAATGCAGCTGATAGATGCAGTTTGGATATGGTCATTGGTTCACCTCAGGTGGAGGTGTTTGAGGCCATTGGAGGTGCTATCAGCCGTAGAGTTGATGATATTGGAGAAGTGTTGCGAACTCTTCTATTGGTTTGAGGTCGTTCGCGGCCATTTGGATAAACTACGGGCGGCTTGATCCCTTGGGAGAGGGGGTATGTAGGCAACCATATTGGTGCAGCCGAGTTCGGAGAGACGACACATTGGTGCTCATGTTTGTGTCGGATCAGGTTTGGGAACACTTCGCCGAGGTGGAGAATTGTGAAAACGGCGAAGAAATTGTGAAAAACGTGAAGAAAAACCCAAAACAGACTCCACCACACCCTGATGTGGTGTCTGCCATGGGTATGGCAGAATCTGGTTTGTCTGCCATGGGTGTGGTCTGCGTCACACCCTGGTATGGCAGAATCTGCCCTGTCTGCCATGGGTGTGGTCTACGCCACACCCTGGTGTGACAGACTCGTTTTTAGAATCCTCCTTTGTTTGAGAATCATCCTTTGTTTGGGATTGTGTTTTATTATAAATAGGACCACGTTTTTTAGGGTTTAAAAATGAGAGAAAATGAGAGAATTAGCATTGTTTTGAGCACTTTGAGAGGGAGATATTGTGAGGGAGTTGAGAGCTTTGGTTAGGGTTATATTTGAGTGATTTTGTGAGTTGTAACCCGTTGTATTTCTCCTTCATATAGTGAAATCTCTCCATCCTCTCCCCGTGGACGTAGGCAATTGCCGAACCACGTAAATCCTTGTGTTTGGTTTGATTTGTGTCGTATTTTGGTGAATTGCACTCTTGATTTGGTTTGGTTTTCTTCTCTCATCACTCACCGACTCGTTTGGTTGTCGAGCACGCTTCCGCACGACGCGCAACAGGTGCACCCCCTTTCAGACTAATCGTGATCTAGTTAAGGAAAAAAACATAATTTGACCTAGTTATTGTGGGATTGATAAGTAGAATCTATCACTCTAGTTTCATAAATAACACCATTGGTATAAATGGTGGTACATAATTGGGGTTCTGATAAAACCCGTAAACCAAACCCATATTCGGCACATGTAATATATGAATTAAATAACTTCACATGGACTTTTCATGTGATCGGGTAGAATTTCTTATCAGAACATCATATCACAAGTAGGGCTGTCCATTTTACCCGCTGGCCCGGCCCGGGGCCCGGCCCGGCCTCGGCCCGGAAATAGTTCCGGGCCCGGGTCCGGGTTGCCTCAGCGGCGCCCGGCCCGGAACAGTACGGCGCCGGGGCAACATCCGGGCCGGGCAGCCCGGGCCCGGAGCCCGGCCCGTGTGGCAACGGTCACCACTCGTGACCGTTGCCGGAAATAAGCCGGGCCGGGCCGGCCCGGCCACAACGGTCTCTTATACTCTTATACTCTCTCTTATACTCTCTTATTTATACTTTCTAATCATTTCATCAAATGGCTTCCGGATCTGATTATGAAGAGCAAAACATATCTCCTGATCCTGAAATGAGTCCTCCTACTATGAGTCCTCCTACTATAAGTCCTCCTACCGAAGTTAATCCCGAATCCGGTGGCGACGAATCTGCACCAAGAGCTCCTAAACGGCCAAGATCCGATGTGTGGAATTTTTACGAGAAGATCGACGTCACCAAGGATGAACACGGTAGGATCCTCACCCAGAAGGCTAAGTGTGCTTTGTGCGGCAAGATTTTTCAAGCTCATCATAAGAGCGGCACCAACCACCTCAAACGCCATTTAGATAAACACAACAAAGGCCAGCCTCCTCAAGGTGATATCCGACAATCCATGATTTCTCAATCCTCCTCTTCTGGTAGTCTCGGTAGTTGGAACTATGACGCTGCCAGAGCCAGGAAATGCGTAATCAGGTTTATCATTCTTAAAAACCTTCCTTTTAAATTAGTAGAAGATGATGAATTTGAAGATATGTTTAGAGATGGTTTTTATCCTGCATTTAAAAAATTTTCTCGTCAAACCTGTCAACGTGATATTTTAAAATATTATCAGCAAGAACAAGAAAAAATAATTTCTTATTTTAAAAATTTAAACTGTAAATTTTCTTTAACTTCTGATATTTGGACATCTAGAGCACAAACTGGATATTTATGTATCACAGCACACTGGATTGATGAAAATTGGCAAATGTTTAAAAGAGTTGTTTCTTTTATTGCAATAGAAGAGTCACATACTGGTGCTAATGTTGCAAATTTAATAATTGAAGAACTTATGAAATTAGAAATTTCACAAAGAATATTTTCTCTTTCACTAGATAATGCAAGTAATAACAATGTAGCTGTTGATTTTATCAGATCATCTTTATCATTGCCATGTCATGGTGATCTTTTTCATATTAGGTGCATCTGTCATATTTTAAATTTAATTGTTCAAAGTGCATTTACTGAAATTAAACCCATGATAGAAAAGGTTAGAACAGTTGCTTACATGCATAGTGCTTCTGAACAAAGACTTAAAAGATGGAAACAATTTTGTAAAAGAAAAAATGTAAAGCCTAGACTAATTCCAAAAGATGTTGACCATAGGTGGAATTCCACATATGCAATGTTAAGTGTAGCAATAGAATATAAAGACATTATAACTGATTTTATAAACTATTATGCTTCTAGTTCTAGTTCTGGTAGCACTTATGGAATAACTGAAGATGAATGGACAGTTATATGTAATTTAAATGAAATGTTACAAGTTTTTTATGATGCTACCATGTTATTATCTGGCTGTTATTATCCAACCATTACTTTAGCTGCTTTACAAATTTTAAATATTCAAAATTTTTTTGATAAATATCGTTTGGATGCTACTTTTGGACCTATGGTTTTTGAAATGGAGAGCAAATTTAATAAGTACTTTAGGCCTATTCCTCATATTTTTGGTTTGGGGGTTCTTATTGATCCATGCTTGAAGGATATTGGCCTTCGAAGTTTGTTACAGTCATTGTATGGTGGACAGGTTATAGACTTAGATGATGGAACCACCCTGAATGCTACTACTCATCATTTACTTATTAGAAATTATTTTCAAACTTTATATGATGAGTATGCAGCTAGACATGGTGTAGCTGCACAACAGTCTGCAGCTTCGGTTTCTTCGAGCTCATCCCGAGCCCGAGGTAAAAGTGTAAGTTTTGATAGGTATGCAATGGTAGCCGAGCTAACTGGTGGATCTGGACTTGGATCGTCATCATCGGAGGTTTCTGAAATAGATGAATATTTTTCTGCTTCTTTAGTTAGATGTCAAGGAAATGCTTTAGATATTTTGCAATGGTGGAAAGTATATGGATCAGTTTCATATCCTATACTTTCCACCATGGTTCGTGACTTACTAACAGTGCAGGTTTCGACGGTAGCTTCGGAATCCGCCTTCAGCACAGCAGGTCGTTTGATCGACGATCATAGGACATGCTTGGATCCGTATACTGTACAAGCGGTGATGTGCTTACAAGATTGGTGGAGGTACGAGAAGCGAACGCAAGGCATCGATCGGATGGCTGGAATTGAAGATAAATTTGAAGAATTGGGACTAGCAGATAGATATAAAGAATAGATTGTAGTTTTTATATCTTAGCTTAAAATTTGTAAAGAATTATTTTGGAAATAATTGCAAATGATAGTGATATAGGTGAGTAGGTGCCAACCTAGTTGGGATTTACTTATCTATTGTGATGCGATTAATTCCAAAATAAATTTGTACTTGTAATTTGTAACTGATTTATCAATTATTAATAAAGAATTTGTTTTTATCATTTTTTATTTATAATTTATGTCATTTTAAGTAATTAATAAAATTATTGTTTTTATTATTTTTCTTATCTTTTTTTATAATTTAAAATTTAAATAAAATTAAAAAAATTTGGGAAAAAAAAGGAAAATCAACCGGGCCAGCCCGGAACCCGGCCCGGTCGGGCCCGGGCCCGGGCCCGGACCCGGCCCGGATTTTCGAGCCGGGCCGGGCCGGCCCGGATGGACAGGCCTAATCACAAGGAGTGATCCGAGCCTTGTAAAGGAGCACGAAATATCAAAACTATTACATATTTGACATATCTATGACTCGGAACATTCTACATGTTGCGGAGTGTTCTCATAAGATTCGCGCTTCCATATTAATATGACCCAGTAAATCGCTTCACAATGAATCGGATCAATTATGGTCACTGAAGTTAGGGGAGAAAATTAAGTCACGAGTTCTATACTTTTAGTTATTTTATATATTCTATCTTGGGCCGTTCCATGTCCGACTCATTTGCCAGAAATTGGGGATGGTTGCATAACTAATCCTTTAGCTTGATTAAATAAACCAATTTTGTCTTAGCCCAAGTATCCTAAGTCTTATTAGTACATCATATGTGATTTTAATTGGCCTGAGGCCGTTATAAAGGAACAAGTTGCACCGAAATGGAATTTTCTTTTTGTGTTGCGTGTAGTCGATGATCGAACAAATTATTTTCTAGGGTTTTTTTTCTTAGAAACGATCTTAAAAATAGGGTAATAACACTGGTAGAAAAACGAGCAATCTATACGGAAATTTCCGTCTAGGTTGCTCCATTTCCCGTCTAGGTTGGTACAACTAGACGGAATTCCATCTAATTTGTTCCGTCTAGTCTGATTTCGTCTAGGTTGGGGCAAACTAGACGGACATCAATGATACGGGTGTATCTTCTTCCTTTCTTCGGGAGCTTAGCGATCCTCACAGGTGCTTGAGGATAGATGATTCTCATGGTATCTTGAGAATAAAGACGTGAATGAAGTCGTTGAAGGCGGCAACGTCAAAGAGTACGGGAAAAACTGCAGGAAACACTTTGGACTTCCAGCGGTCGACCACACGTGACGTTGTGGTCAACCGCGAACGTGCACAACTCAGTAAAAGTCTTTGGACTTTTCGCGGTCGACCATGATGGGTTCTGCGGTCGACCGCCAAACCCTGTAGTCGATATTGAGTTTCTGTCATTCTGTCCGATCGACCGCGATGGGTTCTGCGGTCGATCGCCAAACTCTGTAGTCGATACTGAGTTTCTGTCATTCTATCCGGTCGACCGCACATGTCTCTGCGGTCGACCGCGAGTCAGGCTGGGCCAGACTTCCAGTTTCCTGTTCGCTTTAGGTTTTGTGTTTGATATATATTAAAACACGACTTTTCTAGGGTTTCATAACCAGATTGTATTCAGAAATGAGATCAGGGAGATTGTTCTTTCATCTAGAGAGATTGTAAGAGAGGGATATGTAATCTATTATTTCTCATAATCTAGATAATGTATTTTCCTTCGTCAAGACTGAATTGTTCTTGTGTTTTCTATTGTCTTCGTCTCAACCCACTCTTGATAATTCCGCGATCAAGGGTGCTCGTCCGGCGACTCGTATCAAGTTGGTATCAGAGTGATTAGATCATGTGAAGGGGGGATCTGTGTATGGTCCTTACTCGATCGTAATACAAGAAGCTAGACGAGATCCTTATTTCTTTGGAAGGAGTTCAGAAATTAAGGAAGAAGAAGATGACTGAAGGGGATAGTTCAGCGAGACTTGATGCATTGGAGAAACAGATGGAGACAATGAGTTCGACTCTCACACAGCTCGTCAATCTTTTCCAAGAAAAGGATAAAAAGGAGGAATCTTCTTCGAAAGGCAAGAAGAAACTTGTAGAATCCGATAGGGAGTGCGAGGAATCTGATTCTGATAAGGAGACCGAGATTGTCAAGACTGTTCCGCATCAAGGGGGTAAGGGTTCTTACCAGAATTTAAAAATAGACTTCAAGGTGGAGATTCATGTTTATGATAGGAGTGTCAACGTCGAGAGGCGTGATGATTGGATTGAGCGGATGGAGACATATTATATCCTCTATGGATATTCATTCAAGGAGAAGCTCATGTTCGCGACTTTAAAGCTTTCGGGGCATGCATTGACATGATGAAAATCCTATTGCAAGCAGGAAAGGAAGGCGGTATCGTGGAACAAGTTCAAGAAACTATTACAGAAGCAATTTTATCTGGTGGGATTCCTTAAGAAGCGTTGGTACAAGTGGTACGGCTTTCACCAAAGAGTCAATCAAACCATTCAAGAATATATCACGGAGTTCCAGCAGCAGGCGGTGATCCTCAATATTGCGACGGAGGAATATTCTGTGTTGATGAAGTATATGGCGGGTTTGAGCGAGTATATTCGGAAGGAGATGAAGCTATTCACAGTGGAATCTATTGCAGAGGCGAGTGTGAAGTCTATTGCCATTGAAGACAAGCATAAGAGGAGCAACGAATCCAAAGGAGAGGCTAAACAAACTGGAGGCGAGTCTAGTGGTTCTCAATCTAAGGAGGAGAAGAAGAAGGATGATTCAGGAAAAGCAGAGATGATTTGTAATCATTGAGAGAAGACATAACACGTAGTTGATCGGTGTTGGGAGAATTATCCTTATCTCAAACCAAGGGGGTTGAAGAAGAAGGAGGAGAAAAAGGCATACATGATAGCTCAAGTTCCGAAAGAAGTCCCGGCGATAACAGAACCCAATAATAGTATTAATCTTATGACGGGGAAACAGATCACGAAAGAGGATGACGACCCTAGAGAGCAGCTCTTTGTTCTTAAGTTGCAGGTCAATACCAGTTTGGTTGATGTCATAGTTGATCCAGACAGTAAGAAGAATTTGATATCCGATGCCTTGATTCGGAAGCTGAGTTTGAAGACAGTCAAGCATCTAAAGCTCTATCCATTAGGGTGGATTCAGAAGGAGACGGGACTTAGTGTAGTTAATTAATACACTTTCAGATTTGCACCCCATGAGTCGTATATTGACGAGGTCACGTGCGATGTGGTTTCATTGGATATTTGTCAGGTTATACTGGGCAATTCCTATTTGTGGGATAGATACTCGATCTACGAGAGGCGGGCTCTGAAGTACACATTCACCAAAGATGGTAAATAGTTCATATTTCGTTCAACATCTCTTTTGAAGGAGACAAACTTGGTGATGGTGAATCGAGCGAAGAGGCTAGTGAATGCAAGCAAGAAGTTTGTTGCGCTATGCATTAGTTCTTATGAGGAGCCGCTGAAAGAGGGTTGCAATTTAGAGCGGAAGGTGACTACGACGAGACGTGGGATGAAGAAGTTGTTTCCGATCGGACGTCGAGACTAAATTCCTAGCAAGGCCAAGTGGTTTAGAAAAGAAGGAAGCGCTCGCGAGTTCCCTCGGCTACAGTTCTAACTTGAACGGAACTTCAAGTTCCTAAAAAAGGGAGCCATTATACGGGTGTATCTTCTTCCTTACTTCGGGAGCTAAGCGATCCTCATTGGAGTTTGAGGATAGATGATTCTCATGGTATCTTGAGAATAAAGACATGGATGAAGTCGTTGAAGACAGTAACGTCGAAGAGTACATGAAAAACTACAGGAAACACTTTGGACTTCCAGCGGTCGACCGCACGTGACGCCATGGTTGACCGCGAACGTGCACAGCTCAGGAAAAGTCTCTGGACTTTTCACGGTCGACCGCGATGGGTTCTGCGGTCGATCGCAAGGCCCTGTAGTCGAATATATATATTAAAACACGACTTTTCTAGGGTTTCATAACCAGATTGTATTCAGAAACGACATCAGGGAGATTGTTCTTTGATCTAGAGAGATTGTGAGAAAGGGATTTGTAATCTATTATTTCTCATAATCTAAAGAAAGTATTTTCCTTCGCCAAAACTGGATTTTTCTTGTATTTTCTATTGTCTTCTTCTCAACCCACTCTTGATAATTTCGCAATCAAGGGTGCTCGTCTGGCGACTCGTATCAATCAACCTAGACGGAAGTAAGAAATCCATCTAGGTTGGCGACTAGACGGAATTCCGTCTAGGCTGGTACTGTTGCTACAGTAGCAACCTAGACGAAATTCCGTCTAGGTTGCTTCGCTATAGTAGTTTTTTGTGTGTGCAGAATCTATGTTCCAATTGCTATATAATATCCAACACCAAATTATGTTCATATCCAACCCAATCTAACTATATTTCAATTTCAAATACAATTATATTCAAATAATACATTCACCAAAATACTAGAGTGTAACATAAATTATTTACATAGATCAAATACAATTATATTCAAATAATACATTCACCAAAATACTAGAGTGTAACATAAATTATTTACATAGACAATAACTAATTTTCACACGACATTCACCAAAATACTAGAGTGTAACATAAATTATTTACATAGACAATAACTAATTTTCACACGTCAATGATTTATACAATGAAAGAGTTCACAAAACCCATGAGAAAGGTAAATTTACAGATGTGAAGAGAAGTAGAGACAAAGTAGTATTATTCCCAATCAGAATCAAAGAAACTGACATCCTTCATTCCAGAGTAGTATACATTCTCCAAACGCATGTCATCCTCCTGTATCAATACAGGATAAAAAAATCCAAATACGAAACATAAAATCCAATAGAACAAACCAATGGAATAAAAAACATAAGCAAGCATAAACATGAGAGAACAAAAAGCTTCTCACAATTCACAAATGTCAAACGTCATATCCAAAATGTAATGAAAGGTATTATAATAAACCAATGTCATTGATTTAATTCACTATTGAGGCATGCAACAGGCCATGGAGGTCATTGTCAAGTCCATTGAGTATTTTGAGGGAAAAATAATTTATGAGTTGTATAACTTGATTGAAGAACATGGATTGATTTGGGTCTTAACAATATGCAACCTGAATGCAATTATAGTTGGTTCTAAGTTATCGTGCAAATGCTTTATGCTTGTGATATGGAGCATAAAAGAATGTAATCAGCACTGGTTTACTATGTACTAAGATTCACTTTTAATTGATGAATGGGCATTAAAATCGATACTCAATACGGACATTAACGTAAACAAACGAAATGTGGCATTAACGTTGATAGTCAAAATGAACATTGACGCTCACAAACAAAATTCGGCATCAACGTTGATACTTAGAACTGGTAAAAACACCCACAAAATGAATTCGGCATTAACATGGATACTAAAAAAAAATGAATTCAGCATTAAATTGATCTCACACATGTTTTCCTGTACATTTACTACCCAAGTTTTATCCAGCACAGCAAATAATATGCAAACATGGAGGAAAAATGAGGGCAACAAACATGAAAGAAAAGGAGTTGCAGAGGATCGAATAACTTACACCGGAGGAGGCTGTTGACTTTCAACAAGAAACATGTGAACAAGTTCACTTCCAGTGTTATTGCCAGATCCATTGCCACTGCCAAAAAAAGAAAAAGAAATTAGATTCAAAAAAAGGAAGAAATAATAAAGTCAATTTTTGATTCAAACCTAGTCTTCACAACACACGCACCTTTTCTCTTTCTGTATATATTTAAGAGCACTGGTTTCATGATTTGTTGTATTAATGCCTTTTAAGTACTAATGCCTACATATTTGGACACGGACCTGGGTGGGCAATGTTGATACCTATTTATCATTGGTTGGACATCTAAAGCTTCAAAATATTTTGTTCATGGCATGACTGACCAGTAAAAAAGAACCCAGCATTAATGTCAACATTCTGAACATGAAGAGGCCATCCCTTCATAAAACAAAGAAAGCTACAGATATCATCTTTAAATGTACCCATAAATACCTTGTTTCCTCCAAGTAAATTGCATGGGTAACTTTACATTATGCAGCAGTCTCAAATTCAATGCATTATGTAACGTGTAATTTCTTTCCTCTTATTTTTTTAGTTGTGCGCCTGATGTTAATTCCTTCAATATTTTATCTATACGTAAGTTTACAAAATCCTTTTTTCTCCTTTGTGTATCTCATGACCTTCATGCTAATTAAGAAGGCGATTAGTGAGGGCTATGAATGTTATTGGCACTATAGTCTTGATTATATTACCACTAAACTGAGTACAGTAGTAGTATTTCTTATTAGAATTCATCACCAACTTAGATTATTCTAGAACAACTTTCTAGAACTTCTTTCTAGTAACATCCTACAAAATATCTACCATGAAGTTTCTAGGAAGATACAAGTGTATGGCTAGTATTTATTCTTCTAGAAACTTCTTAGTAATGTATGGCTAGGATTAACTCTTCTACACACTTCCTAGCCCTCTTAAACAACTATAAATAGGGGTCTTGTGCTCTCATTTGGGCAAGCAAGCAAGCAAGCAAGAAGTAAGCTTGAAAGCTTGAGTGTGTAGTGTAGCCTTGTGTGAGTGTCCACCAAAATAAAGGAATTGTGTGAAAGTGAGGTGTTCTTGTAAGAACAAGTGTTGTATTCTCAAGTGTTCTATCAATAAAAGTTTCCTTTGTGTAGAGTGTTGTGTTCTTCAAATTCCATCAAAGTGGTATCAGAGCAAAGTTCGATCTAGCCGGGCCAATCGAAGGTGCTCGTGTACGAGATGGCGAACATGATCCAGCCACAGATTCCGAAGCTGATGAAGACCAATTACGACAACTGGAGTATCCAGATGAAAGTCTTGCTCGGCTCGCAAGACTTGTGGGAGCTCGTGGAGAATGGCTACACTGAACCAGAGTCACTTGCAGCAGAAGCAACTCTCACCGCCACACAGAAGAGTGAGCTGAAGGAGGTCAGAAAAAGAGACAAAAAAGCTTTGTTCCTAATATTCCAAGGCGTAGATGAATCTGCGTTTGAGAAGATTTCCAATGCCCTGTCCTCTAAAGAAGCATGGGAGATTTTACAAAAATCCTATCAAGGTGCGGAAAGAGCCAAAAAGGTACGCCTCCAAGCATTAAGAGTTGAATTTGAAAATTTGAAGATGAAAGCTACAGAATCAATATCGGATTATTTTAGTAGAGTTCAGACAATAACAAATCAAATGAAGAGAAATGGAGAAGCAATTAATGATGTAAGAATTATGGAGAAGATACTTAGGACTTTAGACTCTAAATTCAAATATATTATTCCGGCAATACAAGAGTCTAAAGATCTTTCCGAAGTATCTATTGATGAGCTGCAAGGTTCTCTGCAAGCTTATGAACAAGATATAAACATTAGTTCAAATCAAGCGGAGAATCTAGAACAAGCCTTGCAGAGTAAGATGACTATCAAAGAAGATAGTCGAAGAGGACGTGGAGGCTACAGAGGCAGAGGCTCATTTCGAGGTGGCTCAAACTTCCAGCAAGGTCGTAGGAGACAGTACCAAGGAGGCCATGAAAATCAAGATCGAAATAGAGATCGTGAACGATCATTCGATCGAGGACGAGGTCGTGGCACACGAGGACGAGGACAAGGAAGAAGTTACCATGAGGACAGATCTCAGCCACAGTGTTACAAATGTAAGAGATACGGTCATCTCAGCTACGAATGTTGGGAGAAATCAAATCAAGTGGCAGAAAGAAGCAACTTTGTAGAAAGGGAGCAGGCAGACACTTCAACAGTCCTGTTGACGTACCAGGAGAGCGAAAGCAAGAATAAAGATATCTGGTATCTAGATTCAGGTGCCAGTAACCACATGTGCGGCATCAAGGAGTTCTTTACCGAGCTGAACGAGATGGTACAAGGAGATGTCACTTTTGGAGATCAGTCAAAGATTCCAGTAAAAGGCAAGGGAAATATAATGATCCAGACAAAGACGGGCGAGAACAGGTACATCTCTGATGTCTACTATGTTCCAGCATTACGAAATAATATTTTGAGCCTAGGCCAGCTCCTTGAAAGAGGCTATGATATACATCTAAAAGACCTTGCCCTCACTATTAAAAATAAAAATGAAGTTATTGCAAAGGTGAACATGTCTAGAAATAGACTGTTTACCTTAAATATTCATGCTGACCCTGTCAAGTGCTTGAAGTCAATCATAAAAGACGAGACTTGGCTCTGGCATCTACGATTCGGGCATCTCGCTTTCAGTGGCCTGAATCTTCTATGGAAGGAGAAAATGGTAAAAGGATTGCCGCAAATCAACCATCCGAACCAGCTATGTGAAGGCTGTATGAAGGGCAAACAACATAGAAGAAGTTTCGAAGTTGGAAAGTCAAGAAGAGCAACAGAGTTGCTACAATTGGTCCACACAGATATTGCAGGACCATTTGAAGTCATCTCTCTTGGAGGAAACAGGTATTTTCTCACATTTATTGATGATTATAGCAGAAAAACTTGGGTTTATTTCCTGAAGGAGAAATCCGAAGCTCTGGAGAAATTCAAAGAATTCAAGGAGATGGTAGAAAAGCAAAGTGGGTACCACATCAAAGTGCTCCGATCAGATCGAGGTGGAGAATACACTTCGAAGGCATTCAACAATTTCAACAAGCAGTACGGGATAATTCATCAACTCACTGCCGCCTACACACCACAGCAGAATGGCATAGCAGAGCGGAAGAATCGTACCATTCTTGATATGGTCAGAAGCATGTTGAAGAGCAAGTACCTGCCAAAGACTTACTGGGCTGAAGCCGTGGACTGTGCAGTTTACCTCCTCAACAGATGTCCGACAAAGAGCGTCAAGTTCAAGACACCATTGGAGATGTGGAGCAACATCAAGCCAAGTGTCAACCACCTGAAGGTGTTTGGGTGTATTGCATATGCACACATCCCGGAGCAGAAAAGAAAGAAGTTGGACGATCGAGGAGAAAAGTGCATATTCGTTGGGTACGAGAGGAGGACAAAAGCATACAAGCTCTACAATCCAGTTACAAAGAAGATGATCATTTCAAGAGACGTGGAGTTCGATGAAGAAGATTATTGGAAATGGACCGATGAAGATAAAAATATTAAAGGTATGTTCTTTGAAGATAATGATGATGACTTGCAGGAGGTTGGAAGACCAGAACAAAGTCCACCTAATAGTCCAGCTCCATCAACCCCAACATCAACGCCGACATCATCCAGCTCAAGTGAAGGAAGCTCTTCAGGGGGAGCAACAAGGAGGATGAGAAGCCTAAGAGATCTGTACGACGATACAGAGCCTGTCGAGATGATGGATGACTACACACTATTCTGCTTGTTTGCAGAATGTGATCCGGTCAGCTATGAAGAAGCTGCTCAAGAAGATAAGTGGAGAAAAGCCATGGATGACGAGATCGAGGCAATCAAGAGAAATGACACATGGGAGCTCACTACCTTACCTGAAGGCCATAAACCAATCGGAGTAAAGTGGGTGTACAAGACAAAGACAAATCAAGATGGCGGAATCGAGAAGTACAAGGCCAGGCTTGTTGCAAAAGGCTATAGTCAGCGAGAAGGAGTTGACTATGAAGAAGTGTTCGCACCAGTCGCGAGGATCGACACCATCCGACTCATTATCGCATTGGCAGCACAGAACCGGTGGAAGATCTACCAGATGGACGTGAAGTCTGCATTCCTGAACGGCTACTTAGAAGAAGAAGTCTACATCAAGCAACCACCAGGGTACGAGGTGAAGAATCAAGAAGACAAAGTCTACAAGCTGAAGAAGGCATTGTATGGACTGAAGCAAGCGCCCAGAGCATGGAATGCCAGAATCGATGCATACTTCCAGAAGAACGGATTCCATCGGAGCCCGTATGAGCACTCTCTCTATACCAAGAAGAAGGATGAAGACATCATGATCGTATGTCTCTACGTGGACGACATGATCTTCACCGGCAACAATCCGAAAATGTTCGAGGAGTTCAAAAAGAATATGATCAAGGAGTTCGAGATGACTGACATTGGAGAAATGTCATACTTTCTTGGAGTAGAAGTGTCGCAATCAGAGAAAGGAATCTTCATCTCTCAGAAGAAGTATGCAAAGGATATCCTTCAGAAGTTCAACATGAGCAACTGCAATCCAGTCGCAACTCCTGCAGAAGTCGGAGTGAAGCTGAGGCGAGACACACCAGGAAGCTATATTGATCCAACTCTATACAAGAGTTTAGTCGGGAGCTTGCGCTACCTAACCATCACCAGGCCCGACATAGTGTTCGCGGTAGGACTGGTGAGCAGATATATGGAGGAGCCAAGACAGGAGCATTTCAAAGCAGCCAAGAGAATTCTCAGCGATTATGGTGGAGATTTAGATGAAAGAAAGAGCACATCTGGCTACATGTTCAATATCGGATCAGCAACATTCTCATGGTCATCAAAGAAGCAGTCTGTCGTCGCTCTATCAAGTTGCGAAGCAGAATACATAGCAGCATCGACATGTGCGTGTCAAGCAATATGGCTCAGGAGTCTGATGAAGGAATTGCAACACCAACAAGAAGCACCGACAGAGATTCTCATCGACAACAAGTCAGCTATTGCACTTGCCAAAAATCCGGTAGCACATGGACGAAGCAAATACATAGAGACAAGATATCATTTCATCCGACATCAAGTTAAAAAGAAGACTGTGATGCTGTCATATTGCAAGTCTGAAGACCAAATCGCTGACATCTTCACCAAGCCACTAAAGACAGAGACATTTTTGAAGCTTAAGAAGAAGCTTGGACTTGTGAGAAATGAAAGTTGGTGATGAGGGGGAGTATTAGAATTCATCACCAACTTAGATTATTCTAGAACAACTTTCTAGAACTTCTTTCTAGTAACATCCTACAAAATATCTACCATGAAGTTTCTAGGAAGATACAAGTGTATGGCTAGTATTTATTCTTCTAGAAACTTCTTAGTAATGTATGGCTAGGATTAACTCTTCTACACACTTCCTAGCCCTCTTAAACAACTATAAATAGGGGTCTTGTGCTCTCATTTGGGCAAGCAAGCAAGCAAGCAAGAAGTAAGCTTGAAAGCTTGAGTGTGTAGTGTAGCCTTGTGTGAGTGTCCACCAAAATAAAGGAATTGTGTGAAAGTGAGGTGTTCTTGTAAGAACAAGTGTTGTATTCTCAAGTGTTCTATCAATAAAAGTTTCCTTTGTGTAGAGTGTTGTGTTCTTCAAATTCAGAAACTACTAACAGTTGCATTATCTGCTTTTAAGTCCATATAATGTCTTCGAGTTTATCAATTCTATCTATTCAGTCTGTTTCATCATTAAAATATGAGTTTATTTAGCTTGGGAAACATGATGGGGTGTCCTTTGCTCCTTAAGTGAAAAATGATGTGGTTCTCCATCTGAAGTGGTTCGTAATATTATGTGTTCCTGAAAGAGTCAAGAATTTCAATGGTTTTTCCTTATTCTGTATTTTTTCCAGTGTATTTTTAAGGATAACATGGTAATGTTCAGTGGATAACATGGTTATCTTCAGTGAGTTATCGTGAGCTTTCCTTGTTTTTCAGACAGTTTTATAGAAATTTATACACATGTATTCAATTCGCACCTCATGATCTAAAAGTTTCATGGAAATAGTTTAAACATGAACTTGCAAACTTATTGCGATTTTCAACGGTAGAATCCATAAGTCATCAGACTTGCTTTTATATTCCTAAACAAAAATAAATTTAAGATGCTTGCACATCATGAATTATTTACCGTTCACCTATCATGCTAGGTTGTTCCAGACAAATTCCACATGGAATAAGTACCTAAGCGCCAAATTAGTATACAATTCCAATTACACTGCTAATGTCAAAAAGAAATAAAACATAAGGAAGAGAATTAAGCTTACTGAAGCGTAGGAACAATTCTATTAATTTTAAAAATAATTCATAAATTTAAAATAAAAAATAAAAATTTTACCTGAATGGGGACTGCAAGAGAGGGGGACGTGGTTGAGGACTTGCGGGAGCGGTGGTGACAAGATAGGTACAGCGAGAGAGGGATGCGGCTGTGGGTCAGTCGAGAGAGAGAGAGAGAGAGAGAGAGAGAGAGAGAGGGAGGGAGGCGGGGGAGAGGGGGGG
>NC_033799.1:10706961-10712813 GCF_001876935.1 Asparagus officinalis | reverse complement strand
AGGGGGAGGCGCGACTATTGAAGGAAAGAGTCTCGACTAATTAGCAATTGATTAGATGACATCGTGTAATTGATGTCATTGAAACAACTTACCAAGAATAGCTCCTAGAATAGTGGATCGTATTATATGTAATCATGTAATTGATATCTTATCTAGAATAGTGTTTCGGTCGAAAGTTGGTTTCGTTTGGGAACTCATTACAATCGTTTATCGACTTACAATAAGTTCGAAAGAATGAGCTTTTTTATAAGACTTCTCTTATACAAATAAAATAAAAATTATAACTTTTTGAAAACACACACAACGAACGTTTATCACCCGATGTTTACGTGAGATCTTTACCTATGTCGGGATTTATCCATGGACCACCGACTGATCAGATCCAACATAAATTTCGTTGTCTCGCAAAGGAGATAAGAAACTAAAGTAAATATCTCGGTAAAGCGAGATAATCACTCTTCTCGAGAATCGTAGGTAGGTATGATCTCAAAGAAAAGGGATGAACCGAGCTGTAGATCTATCGAACCCTCCTTCTTTATGCCGAAGAACTCGCCAAGATCTCTTCCTCCTCTCTGAAATTCGTTCCTCCTCACTCTTCAATCCTGCAGGGCTTCGTCAATGCTTGAGAATTTCGGATTTGTGAAAATAAAGGCTCTAGGGCTGTATTTATAAGCTTCAGAAGCCCTGTTTTCGGATAAGAATAAATAATTTGATCTTATCCTCAATTGTAATCACTTAACCACATTTATAGATAACCTCAAATCAGTTGGAGAGGCTCTGGACAGTCTGCGGCAGTTCTAGACAGTTCGGGCCGGGCCCTGGCTGAGACACTCGCCTTGTTTTGACTCTAATTTTCTCGTAAGATGTTAGAATGAAGTGATTCAAGATGCATTGGAAAGCTGGGTGAGAGATCTACAGCTTTCATCTTTTGAGCTTAATTCTTCAGATTTGTCTCATATATATAAAGTTGAGAGAGTTTAGATTAAGGGTTTTGTGTGAGGATTGAAGAAGGGGAGCCTGAGGGTTATTGAAGAAGGGGAGCCTGAGGGTTTAGGCTTTTGGCTTGTTTTCTATACTCTTTTCTCTTTTGATAGTGGAATTTCTTTAATGCCTCTGACGTAGACATTGTCCAAATTGGGTGAACCATATAAATATATGTGTTTATGATTGCTTGTCGTTTATTCTTGTGTTTGTTCTTCGCAACTATTTTTGCTTAATTGTGCACTTGTTCTAACATGTTGGATTATAAAGGGATTTTATCCATGATTATAAGCTTCCAAAACTTTAGAAAGTTTTATTTCCTGCACTCTATTGGTGTTTGTGGAGAGCAAGAAACAACCTCGTTTTTAACGGAGAAAAGTTCTCACCTCAACATATTGCATCTAATGAGGCTCATTTCATCCTATTCTGAATAAGGAGTTTGAGCAAAAATAAAGCCGTAGAGGTGTGGAATGTAACCAAAGATCAAGGATTTGAAGCTCCACTATAGAACAAGGATAGGGATGGCATGGGAAAAAAATTTCTAATGTCTCATCTATGTTATGTTGATAACAAAAATTGTGTCGTGGTGATTGTTTGTTTTTATCTTGCTTTGTTTGTTCGTGTACAGTTTTGAACCATAGTGAGCGATAGTTACACTTTTTGTAACTATTTCTTGTAACCTTGGGTTTGTTGGAGTTGATGAAATTGGGTATCAACCATCTATAATCCAAATAGTAGGTGACGAAAATTGGTTGATACTTTATCTGCATTAATTTCTGGCTTATGTGAGATTTGAATTATTTTGGTAATGAATTGAACATGGCACCTCGCCAAGTTTCTTCTTTCAAAAAAACTTCAAGTTCAAGTCACGTGAGTTATATCCTAACAAGATATATATTAAAAATTGAGTCAAGTGCCTTGAATATGGGTTTTTCAATGGTGATTTTGGATTTTTAGTGAAGATTTTGATTAGAAGGTGGTTGATTGCAGCAAAAAAAATACTTTAAAGGTGATTTATGTATTAATTATAAAAAAAGGTGTTTCTACATAACTATTTTATTTTTTAAGGTGGTTTCTAAGGGGAAAAACTCTACTTTCTTCCATTAAGAAAGGTAAAGGATATATGCACAATATGTACCTGGAAAGGAAATTTATGTAACTATGAAAGCATATTTCGCTTACATAATTTTTTGCGACATCAGTCATTGTTATCTATATGTCATCTAGCTTAGGTGGATCAAAAGATTCAAAACCCGCGTTGTTTTAGATTTTATGTATAATACTTAAGACGGCGATCATTTATGAATCCCGCCTTAAGATTTAGATTATTAATATAGATAGTAGTATTTGAAGTTATAGTATTTAAAGTTATAGAGTATGTGTACTATAACTTCAAATTCATAATAATGGACGAGCAACGTTCCCATCAGAACATTGATCTATTAGGGAATATCTCGGCCACACATGAGTCAGAACATTTACCAAAATACCTCTTGTCTAGTGGACATGCTTGTAAAGCACCTGTACTAAACATATTCTAAGTTTTCCTCATCTTCTGAGCTATGGTTTTAGGCATAGAACCCACATCAGTTCTCCTTTAACATGATGAATATGGCCCATATTTTGCCCCCTCGTGTGAAAAGATTACCCACTGCCTATGATTTTGCTCCACCTGCTAAGATTCTAAGGACCCTTTGAGTCCGTCACCTCTTATCGCTGATACCAAACTTATTTTTAATATCCAGCAAGTCTGTCTTGCTTATCTTGATGTGAAATTGGCTAAATATCATAACCCCATCTCCATAACTTTAGGCGATTATCAGAAAACTCTCCTTAGCTTTTAAAATATCAAAAAATCCCCCTTAAGTTTAGGGGTTATTAGAAAATCCTCTTTTAACTTCGAGATTTTATTAAAAACCCCTCTAAATTTGAAGGGGGTTCTGAGAAAATCTCAAAATTAAAGGGGGGTTTTACACATAAAGATGGGTTTTTCTGATATTTTGCAAGCTAATGGTTTTTTTTAATATTCGTCCAAAGTTAAGTGGGGTTTTTATGATATTTTACCCATACAAAATTTCTCTTTTGGGCTGGTCCTAGTGATTTCTAAGTCATGACATTGATCACTTTAGCTGCATGATTCAAAGTTGTAATGAATGTGTTGTCACAGTTAGCCAAAAAAAAAAAAGATGCATGTGTTGTTACCCTTTATAACAAATGAACCTTTACAAAGCACACCAAAATACTAATCTCCCTTTACTTTGTAGCTCCTCACTTTTGCTTTATTCCCCTTTTCCATTCTTTAGAGAGAAGATCAGATGACCTAACTTTTCAACATGATTTTTTTAATCTCTCATGTTCTGTTCCTTTTTTTTTTAACCTAATGCCAATAGAATTGTGTTTTGGGTTCATGTGTGATACTCTCGTAGCAACAAGAACAGCAACAAAGTTTTTAATCCCAAATTTTTGGAGTGGGTTTAGTACAAAGAATTAAAAGAAGTAATGAACTTAATTAATAGAAAATTGATTATCAATGATTAAGATCTGTTGGTCTAAACCAAAGCAAAATTTACCTACCCACGTGCGGATGATATAATTTGATTCTTAACCTTTGTTAAGGGCTAGTCTTAACTTTCCAAGTTATTCACAATCACAACACTGGTTACATAATTTTCTTCACGGTGGTTATATTTCCCAATTAGCCTCACTTTAATTTGTCTATGATGATTGTGCTCTCTCAACTACATCAGGTCCTTCTCTGATAGTTAAGCCTGCTTAGAGTTTATGCTAAGTTTGTAGGAGAAAGTAAATCGCTTTGGAAAATTTTCACTGCTTGCTGTTGATACCTACATCGGTGATACTGATGTCTGACAAAATGATATAAAAAAGAGAAACTACAAGGGAGGCACTATAGTCACACCCCTAACCACACCTCCAACCACATTCCTCTCTCACTACAGTGCACTAGGGCCCACATGAGAAGTTTTTTTTTATAATTCTCATGTGGACCCCAGTGCACTGTAGCAAAAGAGGAGTGTGGTTGGAGGTGTGATTTGGGGGTGTGCCCCTAGCATTTTCCAACTACAAATATGGTTGTAGTCATATTTTTATCATTTGTAAATTATCAATGACGAGAACTCAAATCCTCTCATAAAACATTTAGTTTAGTGCAGCTATATATATATATTGCACAGGTGTATATAAACATACAGACATTTCTACGTCAAGTGTTCGATTATCAAAGCTATAATTTGTTGAATATTAAAAACAGGGAATATATATGTACTTTTGCCAGCCAACCAAGCTGGTAATGGAGCTGGCAAATGATGGCAAATACTACCAAATGTTCTTGATGTATTATTTGACAAGGATTACGGACTAACCTTCTCTAAGCATTAATGTTTCATCTCCAAAATTGATAGGTGAATACAGCACTAAATTCAGAAGCTTGATTAAGCAAACAAAACTACCGCAACAAATTAGTACCGTTACACGATGATTTAAAACCACCTCCAGGATGTCACGTTATTTTTTTGCGATGAGCAAGGTTTCAGCGTAGACCCGAGAGGGTCTAAGTTCGGTTCTACTTTTCTGGAGAGCACCAATAAGAATTTAATTTGCTGGAAACTAGGAATTTAATACTAGTTTCCGCACCAAACAGTCCTAATCAAAATGATTATGTTTCCCTCGGAAGGGCGAATCATCCTGATTAGGGCTGTAGCCCCCCATGAACAAGCACACACATACAAACCAGCTATAGCCTTTATGATAGGATTATATCCACAAGTTTCCAAACGCAAGGTTGAAGAACAAATCACAAGAAGAGCCAAAAACAAAGAAACTTGAATTTCCTTTGGACCAGCTGGCGGTTTAAGCAAGCTGACACATAAAATAACGTCCGTAGCAGCTCCCATGTTCCTCAGAACAAGTAAGGTATCAGTTGGGCACTGTTTTTTTTCCAGAGACTTGACAGTACAGATGAGAGGCAATCACAAAAAAAAACCCAGCTATTGGTTGTCCACAAGCGCCACGAGATCTAATGTAGATAATACACGACACATAAATTGCCAGCAGCGTTTCTTTATAGTTTTCATCGCACCAACCAACCAACAGGGAAAAGTGAAAAGGCCGAAGAATGATACCTAGAATCACAAGAGAACAAGAACCAACACAACGGGTTGCTCGTTTGAAAGTGGGGGCAAAGCGCCGAGGGAAACAGAGAGGATAATAAGTACTTGACAACGAATAATGAGCTTAGAATTCTCTACTTCAAATTCTTGGTTGCAAGAATCCTAGAATCTATAGTACATGCGGATCAATAATGCCTCTTACTCCGTCGAATTCCGTAATTCATGCATACAGATATGTTAGTAGTGAGCAAAACAATTTCGTAAGATTCTCTACAACCAAAATAGTGAGGAAACACAATGAATCATACATTTTTTTTCTGCAGTGCGGAATCAACAACTTTTGTAACTAACCGTAATGCCGGATTTGCATTTGAAAATATGACTTTCCACAACAAAGGTACAAGCATTGAAGAATAAATTTGACTTGTTTTCTGCAACAAACGTTTGCATATACAAGTATTATCTGCCTACAATATTTGCTACATTTCAGTTTCATACCACAAGCCAACATATAAAAAGGGAAGAATTTGTCCAATTTGAAACAAGAGAGGAACTAGCTGCTTAATTGTAGAAAACGAAAACAACCCAATAATACAGATAGAAGATTAAAAAAAATTACACCACTCAAATTTAAAACACAATCAATGAATCAACCATTACTCATCCTGTTCATCTTTCTCATCAGCAGGCATCATCAAGCCCGACTGCCGGATATCCTCAATCCGGAGAACAACCTCTGACATC
>NC_033799.1:10691268-10706951 GCF_001876935.1 Asparagus officinalis | reverse complement strand
GTCCGGATACTGAGCCGCACAGTCGATCGCAAGCTGCAGCAACTGCACCATCTCCTCCTCCACATTCTGATACCTCAAAAGCTCGAGATCGAAAACCTCCGACGTCCACTCCTCTCGGACAACCGACTGGACCCACCTCGGCAAATCGACTCCTTCCTCGTTGAGAGCAGCCTGGGCGGGGGCTTTTCCAGTAAGAAGTTCAAGGAGGAGGACACCGAAGCTGTAGACGTCGGCCTTTTGGGAGACCTTGCGGGCGTCGGTGACCTCTGGGGCTCGGTAGCCCGCAACGCGGTTGGGGGTTGGGGAGGGGCCTGCGAGGGTGTTGAGGCCGTGGTCGGAGACTTTAGCCTCGTGGGAGCGGTCGAGGAGGATGTTGGACGATTTGATGTTGCCGTGCGAGGCCGAGGGGCTTGTGGAATGGATGTAGGCGACGCCCTTGGCGGCGGCAAGGGCAATGGCGGAGCGTGATTCCCAGTTTAGTGGAGTGCGGCCGGATCCTCTGTTGCCTGCAAAGATTGAGAAGAGAATTTTGAAGAAGGGAAAGTGCAAACGTTACCGAAATGCTTCATAAACTCTTGCTTGCTATGTTATGGAAAGGTAAATTCTTGCTATGTTCATAACAAAAGCAAGGACAACATTGGAGAGATTTGCCTGAAAAAAATTCTGACAGTAAGATACATGAATAAAAAACAATACAGAACCGTAAGATGTATAAATATCAAGAGCATCATGGGAGAGAAATATCTCAGGTACACCTAACAGTTAGATGTGTGAATATCAAGAACAATGTAGAACAGTGCTCAAAGATTGGAGTATGAAGCAAGTTATTTGGGGGGAGGGAGGCAACCAAGAAAAAGTTTTTTTTTTTTAAGCTATTGGGAGAAACAGAGGCATCATCAAATATGAAACCAGCAATAAATAAATTTTAAAAAAAGGTGCTACAAGAGTAAGAACCTCTTTTCTCCTAGCAAAATGAAAAATAACCCAAGATGAAAATTCTGTAATTATCATAGAATTCGTAGCAGTCAGAAAGAAATCAGGGCCGGAAGACTAGATTAGTTCATCTCTAATATAGTGAGAGTAATTAGATATATGGATACCCAGAACAATGTAGGAGGATCTATATATATAATGCTTCTTGAACATTGAAGCCTACAGGGCAGAAACTAGATGCGCAAATTTGGGGGAACAATACATGCAAAATAACCCAATTTCTACTCGGATTAACTGAAAATAAAAAACGATGACAGTTTAATTTTCCCAGTTAATATGCAAAGCAACCCAATTTCTAATCTATGGTAACAAAAACTAGACAAATCCTCAAGCAAGCTAATTACTCATAAAAAAGGGGGGGAATTAGAATCTCACCATGGAGAAGAGACGACAAGCTCCCCATTGGCATGTAATCATACACCAGCAACCTCTCATCCTTACTGTAGTAATAAGCCCTTAAACCCACCAAATTCTGATGCTCCATCGCTCCGATCACGGCGATCTTCTCTCTGAACTCCCTCTCAGTGGTGCTCACCTCCTTCAACCTCTTCACCGCCGCCACCGTCCCCATCTCCAGCACCGCCTTGTACGCCGTCCCGAACGTCCCCTTCCCCAAAACCTCCGCCGATGCCCTAAGCAAATCCTCGAGATCGTAAACCCTAGCCCCTTGACCGAAGAACATCAGCCACTTCTCGCCATTTTCAGCAGTTGCGGCCTTGATCGTCTTCGCACTCAAACCCCTCACCTTCTACCTCTATTTATAGCCTACAGTAAGCAACATGAACCATTGAATTTTACTTGGGCTCCAAGGATTAAATCTTAGCCGTAAAATAAGTTTGTTACGAACCAATTGGTTGGCCAACTGATTGGCTAATCAGTTGACCAGCCGATTAGATTTCGAAAATTCTGAAAATACAGTTAGCTCCATCTCATTGAGGTAGGTGATTTTTATATATTATATATTAAATTTCTTCTTCCGGATTGAGAGATATCGTTGTTTCTTTGTGGCTAATCATCTTGAACATGATTTTAACTTGATTTCTTTTCATATTGGATCCTTGTTTCTTCGGCTTTTGTAGATTGTTTAGTTTGATCTCGGGCTTCAATAAAAGGTTAAAAATGAGGAAATTTGAGTTCTTTTTGAACTTTTATTTATTAATTTTTATTAATCTGTAAATTAAGATAAAACATGTTTATTAGTGATATTTTTATTTAAAAAAATAGATAATAAAGATATAAAAATATAATAAAAATGTAATTATCACCACTAGCTAGTGCTAGACCTTCTAAGCATCCTTGTTGAGTTGTTGGTAGCTAGAGCCAAAGATGGTACTCACGATAGACCCTGTGCTAAAGTCGCTATAGGAGCAAGTGCAGGAGTTATAGGACCTCCACAACACTATCGAGGACTGAAGGACGAGTGCCAGTCCATTAATGAATCCAATAGTCATATTTTCCATTATCTGAACAAGGTGGGACATGAGCTGTGCAACATTAAGTGCAGTATCAGCAATATGTTTGACACCATGCAGTGCTATAAGCGATGTATCACGTGCTTGGGAGGGAAGATAGCTGACATCTCCTCTAGTGATGGTGATGACGACAGTGATGATGCCTGATTGTGGATATAGTGCACCTTTTGTCTTTTCATTTTCATTTTCTAGTTTTGAAGCTTTAAGCCCCGGTTGGCAAAGAGTTAATGAAGAAGGGTTAAAAAGAAGGATTAATGTACTTACTTAGCCCATTTGATAATCCGAAGGACTAAATTATTAACATATTAAATAAGTTTTATTTTAGCCTTTATGATCAGTTTTAGTTAGGGGTGTTAAACGGGTGGGTTTGGGCATTAAACGGGCGGGTCATAAATGGGCGGGCATGTTTTGCCCATTTACCCATTTATGACCCATTTAACATTTTCTAAATGGGCGGGTTTTTACCCGCCCATTTAATAAACGGGCCGCCCATTTGCCCATTTAACTATAGTAGCTATATATGTATAATACTTTTAGGGTATTTTTTGTAAACTTTTAGGGTTTTTTTGTAAACTATTGGAGGATTTTTATAAACTTTTTGAATTATCAAAATATGCACAGGCATGTACATAACCTATTCAGGAATAGCATGAACATATTGAACAAGATAGCATTAAAATTACCAATCATTACACAGGCATTTCCAAATTTACAAAAAATATAATTACAATTTACAAAAAATTTAACTGACCCATCTCCAAATCTCCAAATTTGAGTCAAAAAATTCATTCTCAGAGTGAAGGCGATGCCCTTGGCGGCGGCGAGGGCGATGACGGAGCGTGATTCCCAGTTTAGTGCAGTGCGGCCGGATCCTCTGTTGCCTGCAAAGATTGAGAAGAGAATTTTGAAGAAGGGAAAGTGCAAACGTTACCGAAATGCTTCATAAACTCTTGCTTGCTATGTTATGGAAAGGTAAATTCTTGCTATGTTCATAACAAAAGCAAGGACAACATTGGAGAGATTTGCCTGAAAAAAATTCTGACAGTAAGATACATGAATAAAAAACAATACAGAACCGTAAGATGTATAAATATCAAGAGCATCATGGGAGAGAAATATCTCAGGTACACCTAACAGTTAGATGTGTGAATATCAAGAACAATGTAGAACAGTGCTCAAAGATTGGAGTATGAAGCAAGTTATTTGGGGGGAGGGAGGCAACCAAGAAAAAGTTTTTTTTTTTTAAGCTATTGGGAGAAACAGAGGCATCATCAAATATGAAACCAGCAATAAATAAATTTTAAAAAAAGGTGCTACAAGAGTAAGAACCTCTTTTCTCCTAGCAAAATGAAAAATAACCCAAGATGAAAATTCTGTAATTATCATAGAATTCGTAGCAGTCAGAAAGAAATCAGGGCCGGAAGACTAGATTAGTTCATCTCTAATATAGTGAGAGTAATTAGATATATGGATACCCAGAACAATGTAGGAGGATCTATATATATAATGCTTCTTGAACATTGAAGCCTACAGGGCAGAAACTAGATGCGCAAATTTGGGGGAACAATACATGCAAAATAACCCAATTTCTACTCGGATTAACTGAAAATAAAAAACGATGACAGTTTAATTTTCCCAGTTAATATGCAAAGCAACCCAATTTCTAATCTATGGTAACAAAAACTAGACAAATCCTCAAGCAAGCTAATTACTCATAAAAAAGGGGGGGAATTAGAATCTCACCATGGAGAAGAGACGACAAGCTCCCCATTGGCATGTAATCATACACCAGCAACCTCTCATCCTTACTGTAGTAATAAGCCCTTAAACCCACCAAATTCTGATGCTCCATCGCTCCGATCACGGCGATCTTCTCTCTGAACTCCCTCTCAGTGGTGCTCACCTCCTTCAACCTCTTCACCGCCGCCACCGTCCCCATCTCCAGCACCGCCTTGTACGCCGTCCCGAACGTCCCCTTCCCCAAAACCTCCGCCGATGCCCTAAGCAAATCCTCGAGATCGTAAACCCTAGCCCCTTGACGGCGACAGAAGCGTGCAGCAGCTGCTTTGCCCGCCATATTTAGCAAGCAGCCGCGCGTGACCAGGGCCGCCGCCGTGACTGCGCGGGGGTTACGCGGTAGCGTGCTCTCGACGAACTCGTCATAGTCCAGGTCAATGGGCACTCCAGCGGCATGCCGGCGCTTGTCGGCACGCAGCCGCGCACTACTGGCGACGTCAGGCGACGCTGGTGCGCTGCGGGCGGCGTTTAGATCCGCCATTCTTTCTGCAGGAGAAGGAAGAGGACAGCGAGACAAGCCAAGAAGACGATGAGCGCGGCGATCGGGTGGCGATTCCCGGGCGATCGCCCGCGGAAAGTTGGCTGCTGCTTCTTGGATATCTGGCTCATCGACGGTCGGCGAGTACCATCGCAGGGGCAGGCGTGACGGAGCGCTGTCGCCGCTATGAAGAGAAGGTTAATTAAGGGAAGATTCGGCCGGCAACTTGACGCGAAGCTTCATGCGGAGATCGGTAGCACGTTGAGGTTGTTATAGGAGACATTGAACTGGACCAAGTTAGGGAGGTTCAGATCTGGAATTTCTCCGACGAGATCGTTGCTCTCGAGGTACAGAGTTCCCAACCTAGTCAAATTCTTAAGCGCCACCGGAATCTCGCCGGAAAACTTGTTTCCCGCGAGATTCAAGCGAACGAGATGCTGTAACGAAGCTAAATACGCCGGGATCTCGCCGGCGAACTTGTTCCCCTGCAAGTAGAGGTTCCGGAGCTCGGCCATGGAGGAGAGATCGGAGGGGAGAGGGCCTGAAAGCGCGTTGAAGCGGAGGGATAGGGTGTGGAGGGCAGTGAGGTTACCCAGTAACGCGGCCGCCCTCGCACGTGACGCCTGGCCACGCGCACGGGGAGGCGGCGGTGAGGTTCCATGGGAGGTACTCGCCGACGGCGGAGCGGAACGCGACAAGAGCGGCGCGGTCGCCGGCGAGATCCGGTGCTCCTCGGTAAGCGAAAAGAGATAAGAGACAGAACAGGGTAAGTAAAGGAGGTGACGGCATTGGGCGGTGACTGGAACCCATCAGCCCAACGAAACCATAGAGAGAGAGAGAGAGAGAGAGAGCGGGTATTGTCTTGTCAGTGTTGATGCTTTAAAACCCAAAAACGCTAGTTGAAGCATGTCGCTTCATTTGTGCTGGGTTTGATAAATTCACGCCTAGATTTTAGAACTTCAATAAGTGCACCATGATGAGGGGAGTGAATAGCTGACAAAAATGGAGGTGGTTGTAGAGACTTTTTAAATTAAATTCTTGTGCAGCTTGTAGGATGTAAAGGTGAGGAGCTAGCTGGAAAATATTAGTTTTTTTACTTTAAATAATGTCGCAATTACAGATATTGCCGTGCCTTCTAGGGTTGAAGTTGAATAATGATAATGATAAGGAGTTTTATATTAACTCCTCTTTTTGCGTTGTATATATTGCCTTAAAAAAAACCGCTTAACTAAAATGAAATCTGGCGCTCTATCATTAAGAAGATCTCAGCACTGTACCCAGCCGACAGCGATAAATCGTTTCTGCTCACCCGCGGTTGGACTTTCTCTGACCGGGCCGGCTCAAATTTTAACGCCACGCGTCAGCTTGTAATTGGTTGGATGATATGGTGGACCTTGCTCTTTTATCTAATAGATAGATAGATAGACAGATCGGTCATCGGTGACGGCGGTTGGGCCAGAAGCCGGATCGCGGTTGGCTTGGTTTGGATATTGGGTCGAACGGAAATGTACCCGACCCTCAAAAGTCTGATAAAACATATAACTCATTTGTTAAATAAACGTGTTGGTATTTGATATGTTAAATTGTTAATGCATTTTTCTTATTACGGATTAGAGTCGTTGCTTCCGAATGTAAAATTATCTCATTTATCTAATAAACGTATTAGCTACTCATCTATATCTAATTTGTTAATAAGTTTTTCTTAGATGTTTAAAATGGACATGTTAATTTTTAAACGTATTAGCTACTCACCTACATCTAATAAACGTATCAGCTACTCATCTATATCTAATTTGTTAAAATGGACATGTTAATTTTTTTTTTGATTTTTGAACCTTTTGTTATTTTTTAAGGGATGTAAGTCACAAATCTTATTGAAACATTTTCACAGTGCGGGGCAATATTTGTTATACATTAAACATGAAAATTATCAAAATAACTCATAAGTTCCCTATTGTTAAGCCGAAAACACCGTGTATCATGCATAGCATTGTCATAGGATTTATACTTCTATTCTTAATGAGAATTGGGCTTAAGATTGATCGTGACCTCATTTTTAGCAAACTCTATTTGGGAAAAAATCATGTTAGAACTAGCCCATTTTTCTTAAGTCAAAGAGATCTTTTAAGTAGGTTCTTTGTTGGACCATCCTCCCATAAATTTAAATTTAAACTGATTTAGAATAAAACTAAACTAAAACTCATATTAACAAAGTATTTATGGGTTGCCAAACACAAACTTAGATTTATTTATCGTGTTAAAGAAACTAATGATAAGAGTGCCGATGCTTCGTGACGTAGTGTTATAGCGCACACGTGGCATTGCTGATGATAGAGCTACGGATGACATGGGGCCTCGAGTCGACCGTTGGGGCTCCACCGTCAAATAGGGACCACGGACCCGCCTCCTCCGTTACCGGCGAGGTGCATTATTTTAACGGCGTCGTAAGTACTGGAAACGGTCAATCCCAACCGTCCGTTTTGGCTTTTTATCCTTTTAGCAGGTGATCCCAAAAGAGAGAGGCCACGATGCGGCTTTTCCGCTTTTGCCTTTTTTTTTTTAATTTTTTTTCCCATGTTGGTACCCTGCATTTTTAAGCTTTTAAGGTTAGTCTTCAAGTCATTCAAATTGCTCTTTAGTACCTAAGTTCTTAATACATATTTCAAATTAGTGCATTTGTTTGTTATTCCTTCTATATTTGCTAACTCAGGCTGGACTAGTTTGTTTAGACACACGTGATGAATTTTGCTCTAACCTCGATTAGTTGTACACAAAAGTTTATTATATTAAAATGATTTAAAGAAATGTGTTTGTGTCTGAACTAACTTAAACAAAGGTATATAACTGAAGGATAAAGTTCGGCGGAGCCTATGATGTATTGATTAAATATCATTTAGATCTTTAATCTTTGAAGATCATTATTAGTAAAGGTCCACAACGCTACCGCATCATCAGAAAATAAGCAAAGCTAAAGGTTGTCATGTTATGTCATTGACACGCCAGCAAGATTTAATTGAAGTTTGTAAAAATAACCTAAGCTGATGACAAGGGTAATGTTAGGGTTCCCAATCGATGACTTTCAAATACAAAGATTCAAATGATATTTGGTCGCTACATTGAGGACCTCCACTTAGTTGGGTTATTGGTCGGTGTAATTTTGGGGTAAATGAGATTTTTTTAAAACTTTACTTTATGGTGTTATTAATCGGGACAACGTGATTGAGATTTTATTTTAAGGTGTTATTCATTCGGACAATAAGATTAGGATAATTACCCTCACTTTTTTCAAAATTATCTTATTTCTATACAATTTTTTTGTTCCAACTTCTAAAAATCACCTCATTCTTAAATTTGGACAATCATGAGAAATGTGGGATAAAATTTGAAGCACTAATTTATTAAATATATAATATATCTTAATTTTAATAAAAATATATAATATATCTAAATCATATTATATTATAAAATTCTATTATAACGTAAGATAATAAAATATTATATAATATTATCTAATGTAACATTATTATATATCATTATTATATATTTTATTAGTTAGAATAAAAATATTATTGTTGTATTAATATGATATAAAATATTGTATTATAATATATGTTTATAAATTTAATATAATAATATATTATTATAAGGACGGAGTAGCAATTTCAATTATATGAGGTACTTACTTGACACATACCAAAATGGAAGTGACCTTATAAGAAAAAATCCTCTCTTTTTATTAGTCGGTGGGGATTCCTCGGGCGGTGCGGTCTTTTATTGTCGGCGGTCCAAGTAGGATCGCGCGTAGCTGTTGCTGCGAGCCGAGGGATTTAAGCCCAATTTGTAGGGGGTTAAATTGGTACATTCATTGATAATTTATGGGGTTATTCAGATATAAATGCCTTAAATCTTCCCCAAGGCATAGACAAAGATCTTATTTAATGAGAGATTCAATCTACAAATCGAGGTTAGACAAAGGTTTGATGGATTCAAAACTAATAAGGAATTGATGTCGGTTCTGATGAGTAAATAGTTTCGAAGAAGAGTCTGACAACAAGGTAATTGGTTAAGGTGGTTGGGGGCCACAGCAGGTGTTGTGTTTACGAGGATCGTCGGTTAGAGCATAAATGGAGACGACATTTTGGTCATTGAAGGACCAATTACGAGGCCTTTAATAATTGAGGGGCTAATGAGCAATTTCTAATATTTGAGAGATTAATATGTAATTACGGAAGATTTAAGGAACTGATATCTAGTTAACCATTGTTGGTGCCAGTTATCGAACATGTGTTTATCTGTGGATTATAGCGGTGTTAGGGTCATCAAGCTTCCTCAGATGACTGGTTCTAGAGCCCGATGTTCACTCCTGCACATAAAGAACTCGTGAGAGAGACCGGAGTTGGAATCTCCGGTTATTCCTCCGATGATCAAGTTAGCGTTTGAACTTGAGTGGGAAAATAAGAAATAGGTGGTGATAAAAAGTTCAGCGTTGTATGGAAGCAGAAAACCTTACCTTAGGCTGCACATCTTCCTTTTATAGTAGATCAGAAGGGCAGATGTGTAGCTTTGGTTGAGTTTAGTTGGCTGCTCGGCTATCACCTACTGTACATGTGTCGACCACTAACGAAGGTGAGTCATCTAGACGTTTAATGTGAGGACGATATCAAGAGTGTAGTGTTGACTATGTTCGATGAGTCTTAAAGACTATGGGGGCTAGAGCAATGATGATTCTGACAGTGCATTTAAGGCGAGAGTACATGGTTGTCACTGGGGGGGGTTCGAGGACACACTGCCTCTTTTGTCGTCTGGCTAAAGGCCGACAAACACCACCTTTGTAGTTGGCTACGCAAGTTGTTGGCTAGAACGGCAAGACGAGTGCAGGTGCCTGTAGCGTCGATCTGGGGAGTAGGCTAACAAACATTGTCTTTTTGGTCGGCTACGTAAGTTGTCGGTCTATTGGATCGACCACAGGAGTAGCTCAAGTCGCCCGTCTATGGATATGTCTGATTAGACACGGGAGCAGGATACGTGTCGACCTCCCAAGAAAGATTAACACTTAGTTGTTGTTTTCGTCGAAAATTATTATTTTTATTGTATAACTCATTACAACTTTGATCGTTACAATAAGTTCAAAAAGATCAGTCTTTTTATAAGACCTTTATACAATGAAAATAAAAGATACAATTCTCTTGAAAATAAACGCAAGATCCGTTTATCGTCTCCTGCTTGCGTGGGTGTCTTCACCTGTGTCGGGGTTTATCCGTGGACCACCTTTGATCAGATCCGGTTGCTGAAAATTCGGCAGAGCTCCTACCTCACCAAGGAGGTATTTGCTTAAAGCGCTGAAATCGACCAAGCGAAATCAGTAGCTCTTCTCGAGATTAAGACCAAGCCTAATCTCGATTAACGGACGGGAACAGACTTCAAATCCTTCGAATTGCTCATTCTTTATGTCGGGATTCGCCAGGATCTCGCTAGCCCTTGCTGAAATTCGTGCTCCCTTGCTCTCCTACTCGGCAGCACCTCCTCGTCTTGATAATTAATCCGCCCCGCTGAAAGGAGGCCCTAGGCTTGTATTTATAGGGCTCCGGATGCGGGTTTTGGGATAAGAATGATGGATTCCTCCTTATCTTCAGTTAATAACTGATTAACCATGTTTAGAGATGAGATTTAGGCAGTTAGGAACCTCTGGAACTGAAAAGATCTCGTGAAAACCCGTCGAAACCGCCAAAAACGCGTTTTCGGGTCAAATCTGCGCGAAGGGGTGCGGGTTGGATCGCGCGCGCGCTTTTTTTGGCCTTTGGTGTTTTCCGGTTTTCCGGGACTTGTAGTTTCTCCCGTTTCGTTTACTCGCCCGTCGTGTTGACTTGTACACTCCGCGCGAGTTGATTGACGCCAGCGTGCTGATTGGCGCGCGTGTATTGACCGACGCGCGCGAGCTGAATGATGCGCTCGTGTTGAACGACGCGTGCGAGTTGAATGATACGCGCGTGCTAACTGACTGTTGGGCGCGTTTGGACGTTTTGAGTTGATTGACGTGTGCGGGCCACTTGGCGTTTGCCGTTGTGGTGGTTCGTTGTCGTGTCATTAATGGTTTGCCGATTCGCTTCACGCGCTTGTCGGCGTTGGATAATCCTCTTCGACTTGGATAATGACGTTCATTGCCTTCTTTTTGTCTTGAGCTGTATTCGGGGATCTATAGGTAATTTTTGACGCCTACAGTTGTTTGTAAGCTATAACAGTGGCTCCCTTTCAGTGTGAACTCAGCTAGCTGAGTCCGGGTGGAAATTCAAATAACTGTCGGTTGGCGACTCGCAAGGTGCATTTATAAAGAAATCGACGGGATGTTGAAGTGATCTTTTGAGGTCAGCAACCATAGTTTACAGTTTATAAATATTAACCTATTTGAATAATAAGATACTTTTATTTGGTAGTTTGTTCTAGAGAATATGAGGTTATATATAATTTAAAGTTATAATTACAAAATTATTCTTTATAGATATAACGTATAAATTTATAACTTGAATATTTGATTAAAAATTGGAATTGCGATTTTCTAAAGCGTCTCAAATTTATTTAAATTATAAACAGTGACGGAGCCAAGTTAACTTGAGGTTGGGCTCAGCCTTCGCAAATGCTTATTATCAACAATTGTGTCTAAATCATTGTAGAATAACACAAGTTTCATAAATTGAAGACATTTTCCACTGAGGAAAATTCAATATAATTTCTTTTATTTTTGAAAGAGTATTATATACTGTTTAGTGCTTTGTCTACCTTGGGCTCGTGGCTCTGCCCTTGACTATAAAGGATCAAATTTTAAGCAAACAATAAAATGAAACTAATCAAATAGACATGTAGTTACTTTATATTTATTCGCAAATGTTATATTAAAATAATTGTTTATTGTTAAATACAATGTTCAATTGTATATAAAATCAGACGAGAACAGTTAACTAAATATTTATTCATTATTTGATTCATTTTTCTGTTCATTACACAGATTAGCGGGCTTTTAAATCCAGAGGCCTTTGTTAGCCTGGGCTGCACTCTTTGCTTGGGCTTTTAGACTACGGCTGCTTCCTGCGCTATCAGAGTGAGCTATTTCTTTCTGCATGGCTTTATCTAAGGGCCTGTTCGTTTGCCTAAAAAAAAGAGGGAAATCAAAGAAATGGAAAACTATTAAAATGAAGAATTGTTTTTGAAGTGTTTGGTTGGCTAAAAAAGAAGGAAATCAAAGAAATGAAATTGAAATGATGTTAGTTGTCACCTTATTATTGGATGATGTTTGTGATTTTTAAAAAAAACTAGTTTTGGAGTGTTCGGTTGGCGAAAAAAATAAGGAAATGAATTATAAGAAACCTATTTCCTGTTTTGGAGTGTTCGGTTGGCGAAAAAAATAAGGAAATGAATTATAAGAAACCTATTTCCTGTAGTTTCTTGTTTTCTTTTGTTCGGTTCATTCTTAAAAATAAGAAATGAAATGAGATGAGATGAGTTGTCATTGTATTATTGGGTGATGTGAAGAAAGATTAAGAAAAGTGTTTTCATAACTTTTTGGGATGAAAATGAAGAAATGAAATGTTAATGAGATGAGGTGAATTGTTATAATATTTTATTGGATGATGTGAGTGATTTGAAATGATGAGAAGAGATGAGTTGAGTGATGTTTGGATGAAAATAATATTTTATTAGATGTGATGGATGAGTTGTTAGATGGAAATAATATTTTATTAGATGTGATGGATGAGTGGTTAGATGAAAATCATATTTTATTAGATGATGTGGATGAGTTGTTGGATGGAAATAATATTTTATTGGATGTTGTGGGTGAGTTTTAGGGATGGAATCATGGAAATGGAGGAAATGGTGAGTTTTGAGATTTTCACCATTTCCATTTCCATTTATTGGTTTTTAGAAAACAAACGAACAGGCCCTAAAAGCATATGTGCATTTATTTTATAATACTGAAAAATCTTTCGGTTGGGTGAAGTTTGCTCAGTCCGAATATTCTCGTGAATTTTCATGGAATTCGAATAGATTTAAGGTGGACTCCACGTGACGGATTCCTTGAAAGGGCTGAGTGAGCTAGACGACTAGAGAGGCGGTGTGTACTTGAACTTAGTACTTGAACTTGGTCCCTCACATGTAGAAATCCCCTAACTAAGTTACCCCCTTGAAAAAAAGGAAAAAAAAACTTTCTCAGAACATGACCATGAATATTTATATTCGTTCGACCAGGCAAAAAAAGAATTTTTTTTTTCCAAATTAGTCACTGAAATTAATATTAGGTCCCTCAAAGCTTCCAAATCATTGAATTCACTTTTAACTGGAAGAAGTAAATATTTAATGTTCTTTTAAACAGGTCGAAGATCTGATTTTAGGAGTAATTGACAACTGATACGGCCATCTAATCGGGCTTGGTCATAGCAGCCATGGAGGCTTTGGAAACTCTTGAGTTGGGTGGTGGCAGCTCAACTAGGTTGGTGCCTTTTCCAGGCTGAAGGCAGTAATGGGCGGTCTAAAGAGCAAATCATATGTTTGTTAAAAGGAGAATGTTACAGTTTTCATATCAAAGGGAGGTTTATATTTATACTGTTTACATGTATTCGTTCATATAAACTGGCCCTTGGGCCTTGTTCAAATTGTTTTTTGCTTCCCTTTTAAGTTAGAAAATTGGAATGGGAAGAGGCTCCAAGCTTGAACAGAAAGGGTGTAATGGATGAAATCTGGTTTTTTTTTTCATAAAAAGTGTCTTTTAAAACATGGTCATTCTATAGAAACTCCCTTTTGATTTTCAATTCATGCATAAATCGTCTTTAAAGGATTTTTTGTTGCAATCAACCACCTAGGATAACTTTTTAGTTAATTTTTTCGATGATATCTTTAACATACTTGGTATTTGACAACTAATTGTTACATAGGATGACTCTATTTGAGAGGTGGTTTCTAGGAAAAAGCCCATGTAATGTCTATGTTTAGTAGTAGAGCTGATATAGTTTTGCTTTTCTGGAGGACATATGTTCAGTGGTATACCATTTCTGTATGCTGAAGATTAATATAGGAGGATCACTTGGGCAAAAAGGATATTGTGTGTTCATTTAGTTTTGTTTATGTTTAATAAAGAAACTATGATCATGATGCACAGGTTAGAGAAGGATACCCTCATCAAATTATTTTTCTTAATTTCTTTGTTGTTATATCTATTACGAGAAAGAACAAAACTACAAGGCATTTCTCTGTAATGGTCGATCATAATGGACTGATGATTCACGATAATACCGCAAACAGTAATGGCTTATCTGTTTGCACCCCTAACCATGAAGTATCATTAATTGATTCTTGCAATCAAATATGTTCCTTTTGGAAATAACATCCTCTAGAATTAGAATGCAAAGGTCAGTGATGGTCCCAGTGTTAGATCTACATCATAAAACTTGAGATCTAAAACCATATAGCCATGATTAATTCAAAGAGATTAACACGCGAGGTTCGTCTGAAGTACGAACGCGAGGTTCGTCTGAAGAACGAACGCGAGGTTCGTTAAAAAATGAGCTTGACGCTCACCTGAGTTGAACGCGAGGTTCACCTTAGAACGAATGCGAGGTTCGTTGAAATTGAGCTTGACGCTCACCTTAGTTGAACGCGAGGTTCACCTTAGAACGAACGCGAGGTTCGTTGAGCGCGAAGCTCGGTTAAAATTGAACGAACGCGAGGTTCGTTTGAGGTAACCACCTCCTTGATTTTCGCCATGAACCCTTAGGGTTTCAAACTGAAACCGCCGCCGTCAAACACAAAAAATCTTTGATTTTTATTTTCAAAACAGATCCAGAAATGGAAAAAAATTGAAGGAAAAATCAAAGAAAAATCCAAAAAATTCCAAAAAGTTACTGTTCATCCGAACCCAAAAAATTTTCTTTACTGTTCATCCGAAAACTTTTCGTTACTGTTCACCCGAACAAAATTTTTTTACTGTTCATCCGAACCCAAAAAATTTACTGTTCATCCGAATCCAAAAAATTTTACTGTTCACCCGAACCAAAAAAATTTTACTGTTCATCCGAACCCAAAAAATTTGAATCTTTAACCAGAGATTTAAGATCAAAAACCCAATAGAACTTAAATCCCTAAGAATTAATCAAGGTGGCTCTGATACCACTTGTTAGATCTACATCATAAAACTTAAGATCTAAAACCATATAGCCATGATTAATTCAAAGAGATTAACAAGGATCTAAAAGAGCGGAAGCTTATACCTGAATCCATTGCTTGATCTTGATTTTGGGTTTTGGATCTTCTAACCTTAGGGTTTCTCTAAATCCGAATTTCTCTAGCTAGATGGGGGTGTAGAGAATTAGAGAATGTAACCCTAGGTTAGGGACCATAACCCCTTATTTATAGATGTTGTACTTTTGTAATTTAGCCCCTCAATAAATTACAATTACAACCTGGTATCTGCACATATAACCCCATGATTACATTTAAATACCAAATTAACCCAACTTAATTGATCACTTTAGTGGGTTATCCTGAAAGATAGCAATACACATTGATTAATCATATGTGCCCACAAATAGATTTATTAGATTAAATCCAACACCCAGTCCTATACTACTTAAGAGCTGAGTAATATTTACTCTCCTTTCTCTTCTCTTTTTATCTTATATACTATTTAAAACACACAAGAACTCTCTCCATGATCTTAAGGATAAAATAGATTATGTCTTGTACCTTTTGATTTTCAGGACCCTATATCTTGTTCTTTACATATTTCAGATTCATGGTCCTTGCAAGATCCTCCATTGTTTAAGGTAACCTTCACAAAGCGTCTTTTTTTTTATTATTATTTTTAAATAAAAATTGTAATCCAGATTACAAGAAGTATATCTACTGGTTTCAAACTTGTTCTCTGTAAGCAGAAAAATGTTTCTTCTGTTAATCAAGTT
>NC_033799.1:10684529-10691258 GCF_001876935.1 Asparagus officinalis | reverse complement strand
CAAAGAGCATGAAGGGATTTTTTGTAATCCACCTTTTCTACTTCTTCTCAATAGTTCTCATGTCTCACTCAATATTTCAGTTATGAATCTCAACGAGCCCGAGCATGCGCGAAACCTGAATCTTTTCCATACATTCTCCGTGTTCGACTTTGAGATAAAGTACATTAGCGACGGAGTTTCTAGCTTGAAGATCTTAACCAAAGAGGTAAAATGCGCCATTGGACCAGCTGAGCTCAATGAGCTTAAACAAGAGATGAGATCGAAGATGGATGATATTGAGCATAGTTCGAGGATCATTATATCTTGGTCGCAGTTCAATGATGAAGGTGATAATGTTGATGTTAAGGTTAAGATTGTGAAGGTTATGGGTTTGTTGGAGAGATTGAGGAAGCATATTTGGACTGTGAAGTTTGAGATATTGAAGGAGAGGGAACTGGGTTTAAATGTGAAGGCAAAGAAAGAGGTTGTGAGTGAAGTCCATAGGAGGTTGGTGATTGTTCAAGAGCTCTTTGTAGAGTTTATGGAGATTGCTGGAAACTATTGAAATGCCAAATATTTTTCTTGCTATTTATGTTCTTAACTTTATTATTTTCGCTTGCATATAAGTCCTAAAAAGGTCTGGATCCTGTAATATGTGTTCTCTAGGGAAGCTGCAATAGTTAATCATAATTATGCGTTATTTTGTGAATAGTTGTGATTCATCCTAAACGTGTTATATAGGACGAGGACTATAATTTATGAAGAGATGATTTATGCAAAATTTTTATGGAAGTGCCATACGTATTGATTAAATATCATCATGGAAGTGCCTTATGTATTGATTAAATATCATCTAGATTCTTTAAGTTTGGAAGTCGTCATTGGAAGTCTTTAATGTTATCTCCCTAACATTACCTCCATCATCAGCTTATGTCCTTTTTGAAAATTTTCATTAAATATTGCTTATGTGGAAGTAACGTGCTAAAACAAATGTTTAGTTTCACTATATTTTGCTGATCGAATGTCCACTTCTCTCTTCTTGCCAATAGATTTTGGAGAAAATAAAGACGTGTTTCTGGTCTAGTCAACAACAAGAGAGAGGGCGCATGTCCAGAAACATGCATTTATTTTTCCACATCACTGCTATGTCAGCAAGATTTAATGAAAAAAAAAACTAGTGTTTTCTAATATTGGTCTCTGCTTATTTTGAACTAGACATAGCAAGAGCCAATTTAGTTTTTTATGGTGTTTCTGTTTATTTTTTTAGGATTAGTCAATATCTTTTTTTTAGTTTATATACGATGTGTGACTATTATCTTTGTACAATGATCTTTAGGCATAGTTTTGCCAAAACTCTTAACTATTTTTGCAAGCAGCTTTTGATATATGATTATCAAAAGATTTCTTAGTCTACAGTATCTCATAATAAGCGGTAGGCTAATTTGAACGAAAATAAATACCTTATATTTCACTAATTTAACACTTATATACCGTCACTTGGCTTTTGGAGCATTTATATACCCCGAGTTGTTTAGAATTAGCCCTTCAATACCTCTCGTAATGCGAAGGTGAACATTTTCTTCTGAAAGTTCTCTTATAAAAACATTCATATACTAATTTTATAACTTTCTCACTATTAGATTTGCTAAATTTACTATTAAAGCTATCCATTTTTTTTCAAATGGAATTAGAATATGTTTAAACTAGAACTCAGGAAGGATTAACAGTAAATTTAACAAAAATATTGATGACTAAAGAGCTCTAAAATTTTTATGTTAATTTATATGAGAACTTTCGAGTGAAAATTTGTACGCTTTCATAACATAGGATCCTAAGGTGCTACTTTTAGGGGCTGTTTGGTTGTTTTCCAAAAAAATCAGAAATGGAAAACTCAGTTTTCAAATGATTTTAATAGCTTTCATGACATTTCCCACTTTTCTTTTTTTTATTTGTTTCGCAAAGAAATCACCCCATTTCACGTCCAAGTCACACAAAAAACAAAAAAAACCGCAACAGTAACAGTGGTTTTAGTTTTCCATTTCTTGTGTTTGTTTGAACAAAAAAAAAGGGAAAGGAAAATCAGCCGCTATAGTAACAGTGTTTTCAGCATTTAAATAATCTGTTTTATTCACATAAACTGTTTCAAAAGTGCTTTTAGCAATTAAAAAAAATCATAGAAATGACATTTCTAAGTGTTTTAAGAGATTTTTGGTGTGAAAACACATTTCTTAAAAATCTGACGTGACATCCTACGTAACACTCTCATTTTTTTAAATCACAAAACGAAACAAATATGTGATTTGAAATCAAAATCCTACGTGGAAGGGGGGGATTTCCTGAAATGTGACATGGCGGGTTTTTTTTTCATTTTTTTTGGCAAACAACCACCCCCTTAAACAACTCAGGTTATGTTAATGCACCAAGAAAACAATTGAGTGTATATAAGTGCTAAATGGGTGAAACATAAGGTACTGTGGTGCATTTCAGCCTCAGCGGCGTTCATATGGGTACGAAAGTCATAAGGAGCGAAAGTTTTGGGTATTAAATCGCAAGTAAGCCCCAGTTAAATAGACCTGTTCACGATGGCAGTTTCGTAATTCGGCGCGTCCAAGGGTAAGGGGCTATAAAATCCCAATCTCGTAGCCTCATCTCTTTAGGAATCGAGGGTTTTATCTAGGGTTTTCTTCGTTCCATTTTACGGCGGCAATCTCTGAAGCCATGACTGCTCAAACTCAGGAAGAACTCCTCGCCGCCCATCTCGAGCAGCAAAAGATCGATGTAATACTCTCTCTCTCTCTCTCGATCGATCGATCGATCTCCGAATCAAGTTATTTGGCCTGTTTGCGTTCTATTAATCACTTAATTTCCTGCTATTTTGGTGGATTATATCTATAGATCTGATGGAAATGGGCTTGAATGATTATGTTTAATGCTGTAGTAGTTCATTTGGGATAGATCCAAAAATTTTGGAGCTTGCGTTTTCTCTAGAGTATTGAAGCAACTACTGTTGATTTCATGATCTTCAAAAGTGTCTCTTTTTGTGTGATGGGTCGAAAAGATTGATTCCTTAATTGCTGAGGTTGATGGTGGTATTTGATAATTTAATATATATCTCAAGTGTCACTACTTGTTCACGATAGACTGATTGTCGCTTGATACGCCATTATGATGTCTTATGCATGAATTCTAGTGATCCGAAGAGTAATAGAGAGAACATAGTTAATAAGATTAGAACATGGTGTGGGATATGGGTTTCTGGCTCTAAAGTTGTTGCATTTTTGAGTGCACTTCATTCGGAGCTCTCTGGTATTGGATGCTTGGGTTTTCTCCATTCAGAGATCTCTGAATGTAGCTTAGTTCAGTGATGGGTTCACATATAAGTTTGTGCTTGTGTAATGATGTTTGATGTTTGCTTACTGAAGTGGGAGAAGAGGGCAGATTTGATGGTGGAGCAGATGATATGATTGAAGTTGATTGTTTGATTAAGGATTAGATTGGGATGTGCTATGTTCTTCTTGTTTGAGTGAAAAATTATAACCCTTCGATTTCATAAAACTTAAGGTTTTGGGGTAGCGTTAGAGACCTTTAAATGTGGTATGCTCTTGTTAGAGTAATAATTCATAACCCTCAACCCTCACCACAATTTAGGAATTCAGTTAGTGAAAGTGACATTTAACGTGATATTTGATGTTGGAGCAGACGATATGATTGAAGTTGATTGTTTGATTAAGGATTAGATTGGGATATGCTATGTTCTTCTTGTTAGAGTGAAATATTATAATCCTTCCATTTCACTACAACTTGAGAGTTTTGGGGTAGTGTAAGAGACCTTTAAACATGCTATGCTCTTGTTAGAGTAATAATTTATGACCCTTAACCCTCACCACAATTTAGGAGCTTCAGTGTAGTGGAAGTGACATTTAACATGATATTAGAGCAACTCAAGTTCAAAGCCCACTAACCACAAATTTATAATGGATTAAAAAAAGATATCGCTGCGATGAGTCTTGGTTATGGCCCATGGAAAACTTGCTCGATTGTGGTGGCATGTTAGAATATAAAATTGTGACCGTCAATCATCATGATAACTTTTTAGTATTGGTGTTGTGGAAGAGAACTTCTCACTGTATATTTTGCGAGCTTTTATTTAAAAATTATGTTTAAACAACCTTAATGATAGCTAAATAAACATCTTGGACATGTTATATGTGAAGTTTCTTGTTAGATGCAAAAATTTCTGCTGTCTTTTTTCTATTTATGTGTACCTATAATTTAAGCTGAGAACCATTCTGATGGTGTTCTGCCTAGATTATATTTGTTTCTTTGTTGTTGATGTATTTTGTCCTTGAATTATCCATGTAATTTAGTGATATTTTTATGAATCTCTACAGTTATTTCTTGAATTCCAGTTTGGATGCATAACTACTGATGTCCTTAATCTTTATGCAGCCTGATGAGCCTGTAGTTGAAGATGACGATGACGATGATGATGATGAGGATGATGATAAGGATGAGGAAGATGTTGAAGGTATGTCAAAATGCTTATCTAGAATGTCTATTCTCAATGATAATGATTTAACTTAGTGAGGAGATAAGCCCTCAATAGATTTGAATGGAAAAATAGGATTTGTGTAGCCAACCTCAAAATTTTGGGTCAAGGCTTCATTGTTATATACTTTTCCTGACCAGATTCTTAATTCTCTTTGGATTTGCAATTTTGTGGCCTACAAATAGAAGCTGAAAACAAGGAAGTACATGTTTCTAATATCCTAATAAGCTTTTATTTTTCTCCATAAATGGCACATGCTATCCTTTTTCCCCCCTGATATATTGTACAAAGCAATGGTTAGAGTTGCCTATCTTGCACTGATATATTTCACAAAGCAGTGGTTATTGAGCTTGTAGGAAACTACATTATAGTATTGTTAGTTATATAATATCATATTTTGTACGTGTCACTCTGTGGTTAAGGGCTTTGATCATTTTCTTGAACTCGTGTTTAAAATATCTTTAACTCAAACAGGAACTTATCCTTGGGTGTCCTGCGTTCGTCTTCAACTAAGTTCTTGGTTATGGTGCTTTCCCTCTTCTTTCTGTTAATTTCTCTCTCTAAATTTATGTGTATGCAGGACAAGAGGGTGAGGGAACTGGGAGGTCAAAGCAGAGCAGAAGTGAGAAAAAGAGCCGCAAAGCTATGCTGAAACTTGGAATGAAACCCATTACAGGTGTCAGCCGCGTCACTGTGAAAAAGAGCAAAAATGTTAGTGATATAACAAGAAATATTGTTGTTGGCAAGACTTGTACATCCCTTGGCCTATTTACTGATATCTTGTGTTTACTCTCAGATACTCTTCGTCATATCAAAGCCAGATGTCTTTAAGAGCCCAAATTCAGACACTTATGTTATCTTCGGAGAGGCCAAGATCGAAGACCTCAGCTCTCAACTCCAGACACAGGCAGCAGAGCAGTTCAAGGCTCCCGATCTCAGCCACGTGGTCTCAAAGCCTGAGACATCTGCTGCAGCTCAAGATGATGAAGAGGTCGACGAGACTGGTGTCGAGCCTAAGGATATTGAACTGGTAATGACACAGGCTGGAGTTTCAAGGGCCAAAGCTGTTAAGTCGCTTAAAGCTGCTGATGGTGACATTGTTAGTGCTATCATGGAGCTCACAAATTAATGAGAGATTATGTTAGGGATTTGGTACTTTTTTTGTTTCTTTCTATTCTCATCGGAGACTGTTTGACAATCCAACGCCTTCTGTTTTGCTATCCTCTTGAGGTAATTTTATTCGGTCTGGTGCTGTATTAGTAGCCGGTTTGGTTTATTGGCTCATATATTATCGTTCTGAATTATCATTGTTCGCCTTGAGGTAGGGTTAGGGGAGGTGCATAATTGCTTACCTATTTGTAGCTTTCGCAGCTTTTTATTCGAGGTTTTGTTGATTTCTGTGTTTTTAATGTTCTGCCAGTGAGTTTAGTTCGTCTATGTTGTGAATTCTTAAAGAATGGCAATGTCGCGTGTCATTTTGCCTGAAATTGTGAAGGTTCCTCTATGTAGCCAGGGCCGTAGATGCTGTTCTGAGTTTAAAGTGGACTTGAATCATACTGTATCTACTGAACCTGGCAGTGTTTGTATAATTGCATGTAATAGCAATGTGCAGCGTGGAAGTATTCTTTTTTTGCTTGGTCACCTTAATTGTTCAATTGATATACGTATTCGAAATTATATTAGTGTTTTTTCTTTCTCGGTATAAATTTTACGACCAAAAGAGTGAGTGGATAAATCCCTATGTACAACAGGGATAGAGATTTATAGTGAGACTGGAATTGTTGTCTTAGTGATACTAGGAATGCTGATCCTAGCAAGATTAGGAGAAATTTTCAAAACTAACCTTTTTATTACTTTATTTTTAAAAATTAACCCATTTACCTTTTATTTAGCATTTTCGATCTAATTATAGTCAGTTGGTTGAAACTAAGTCGAAAATGCTAATTAATAAGTTGCAAAAACTTCATGGGATTTGGGGGTTGTTTGTTTCCTTTTTTTTTGAGAGGGAAAGGTGGGGAAAGCCTGCCAAAAGTACAGTTTTTGGCAGGCTTTCCACCCAAATCACCTCTGCCAAAAGCTGCACTTTTGGCAGGCTTTTGGCAAGCTTTCCTCATCTTTCCCTCACAAAAAAAGGAAACAAACGGCCCCTTAGAATCCCGTGAAGTTTAGCAATTAATTAATCACCACTCATCAAAATTAAC
>NC_033799.1:10678667-10684519 GCF_001876935.1 Asparagus officinalis | reverse complement strand
TAGCATTCGACAATTAGGTGTTAAACTTCATGTGATTCTAAATCTTCTAAAGTTTTTGCAAATTATTTAGCAATTTTTAAGGTCGTTTTTTGAAAATAAAGTTAAAAAAGGATTGGTTTTGAAAATTTGTCCTCCCATACGACAACACGTTGCTAGTGGGACTAGGATTGTGGATTCGAAGTAGGACAAAGGATATTAGGTTTTATTATTATTATTATTAAAACCATCCGTAAAATAAGTCAAATTGATAAAGCAACTTCCTGAAGTGGGTTAGTCTTCAATCAACTACTTTTTGTAAAATTTTACTCAATTAATATCTTAATTATCAAAACTATCCTCACTAATTATTGGAAAGTATGTGTTAAGATGCATGCAATTAATGAGGGTAGTTTGGATATTTTGGGTATAGTTGAGCAGAATTTGGCAAAAAGTGGTTGATTGAAAACTATACCCACTTATAAGATAATTTACGCTTAAAAAACTTTAAAGATGGATCAATTCGACCTATTTTAAAGATAATTTTAATGAAAAAAATCCAGGATGTTACTATACCTCTTATCTATATATATGGCAGCCAAAAAACTTGGTTTGGAGACTCCTACCTTCGAGAGAGAGAGCTTGAGTTCAAGCCCTCTTACCATCAAGAAAATTTAACCCTTTCAATAAAACCCCGCGAATTGAGACACTCCTCACATTCAAATAATAACATGTACATATGTCAAGAAAGATACAGAAAAAGCACGAATACTTTCTAATTATTTCAAGTTTTACTTTGGAGTAAAACTCTGCTATTTCTTTTCTTATTTTTTATTTTTCATATTTTTATTTTCTCCGTTTTCTTTCTCACTGATGGTTATCACCATTATTAGAGAAATTCTATGAGATCAGATCATCTCTCCTCTTACTCTCTTTATATGTCAGATTGGATCATCTCTCCTCTTACTCTTTTTATATGATATTTTCTTTGTTTACCGAAAATTATAATTATATAATTAACTTAAAAGTAAAGAAATTATAGATCCATAATTTACTATAAAAAAATAAGATTGGAAACGATGCGGAAAGAGATTTGGGAGAGCTAGATAAGAAGGAAAATATGAAAACCTTCAATTTTTTAGACTTGTACTGTATTAAAAAAAAAATCAAAAGACTCGCAATAACATATATATTATAATAATCATGGACAATCTTATAGTCCAACCAAAAGTTATTTAATAGCAATTAACATTCTAGTAGACATTTATTGGTCAATAATGGTTTGTTTAAAAATACATAAATAGTATTTATATCATCAAAATGTGTAGGAGATATATACTTTGTGATTACCAAAAACTATCCCACGTACATCATTTTATCAGTATATTATGCATAACAAAATCGTTCCTAATCATCCTAAAAAATATCCCACTTGTAAAAAAAAATGTCCTACTTCAATAATTATCTTACTCCTCGTGAAAACGACTCAACTGACTTAACACCCTCAACTAGAAAAGTCATGTAATGAGATTCTTATTAATCAGTTAATGACGCAGTTGCAATTGTTGATTAAGAACACTGTTTCTGTGCTTTTTGCAAAGGAGCATAGGATTGTTTGGGGACTTGAGACGAATTCATACGTATATATCGTTTATGAAATTGTCGATTCGAAACTGAGTTATGAATAATTTGATGGGGTTTTGCATGTATGCCTCTCAAAATTCCGTATCTGCAAATCTACCCTACAATCTTGTTATTTGCAAAGTTGCGCCAAACTCTCTCGCTTCCCTCTTACTTTGACGATTTGAGTACGTAAATAGAAAATGTTCTATTGGAAATTATTGAGAAACATCGGTATTATCCTATTTGGAAACCGATATTGTTAAGTCGGAGGGGCAAACCCAACAATGTGAAAGAGTAGGACGGTAATTTGCAAACACTTCGGAGGGTATATATGCAAAAACCCCATAATTTACATAGCTTGGCAAGGTTAAAGGTGGCGGTTTAGTGTAGGGGTGTCCAAAAAGCCCGGTGTCCGGCCCGGGCCCGGGCCCGGAAACCCGGGTCCGGGCCCAGGTCGCCGTTGACGAGCCCTGTCCGGGCCCGGCCCGGGCCCGGAACAGTGCCCAAATTGGGCACTGGGGCTTCGAATGGCCGGGCCGGGCCGGGCCGGCCCGGCCAAAACGGTCACAAACGTGAACAAAACTCATCTATTTCTCTCTCTACTACTCTCTTATACAATCTTATACTATCTCATACTAATATACTATCCTATAATCTTTTGTATTTTCTAATACTTCCAACAAATGGCTTCTGGGTCTGATTATGAAGAGCAACATGCATCTCCTACCGATCCAGAGATGAGTCCTCCTACAACAACTCCTCATCCTACCGATGTTAATCCTGAATCTGGTGGCGACGAATCTACGGCACCAAGAGCTCCAAAAAGGTCGAGGTCTTATGTATGGAATTTTTTTGAGAAGATAGACGTCACCAAGGATGAACACGGTAGGATCATCTCTCAGAATGCGAAATGTGCGCTGTGCGGCCAGATATTCAAAGCTCATCATAAGAGCGGCACCAACCATCTCAAACGGCATATTGAAAAACACAACAAAGGCCAAAATCTACAAGGTGATATCCGGCAGTCTATGCTTTCCCAATCATCCTCTTCAGGTACCCTCGGCAGTTGGAATTATGACGCTGCCCGAGCCCGGAAATGCGTAATCAGGTTTATTGTTCTTAAAAACCTTCCTTTTAAATTAGTAGAAGATGATGAATTTGAAGATTTGTTTAGAGATGGTTTTTATCCTACATTTACAAAATTTTCTCGTCAAACCTGTCAACGTGATATTTTAAAATATTATGTTGAGGAACAGGGAAAAATAATTTCTTATTTTAAAAATTTAAACTGCAAATTTTCTTTAACTTCTGATATTTGGTCATCTAGAGTGCAAACTGGTTATTTATGTATAACAGCACACTGGATTGATGAAAGTTGGAAAATGTTTAAAAGAGTTGTTTCTTTTATTGCAATTGAAGAGTCACACACTGGTATTAATGTTGCAAATTTAATTGTTGAAGAACTTATGAAACTAGAAATTGATCAAAGAATATTTACTCTTTCACTAGATAATGCAAGTAATAATAATGTAGCTGTTGATTTTCTGAAAATAACTTTGTCATTGCCATGTCATGGTGAGCTTTTTCATGTTAGATGTATCTGTCATATTTTAAATTTAATTGTTCAAAGTGCATTTTCTGAAATTAAACCCATGATAGAAAAAGTTAGAACAGTTGCTAATATGCATAATGCTTCTGAAATGAGAATTAAAAGATGGAAACAATGTTGTAAAAGAAAAAATTATAAGCCTAGACTAATTCCAAAAGATGTTGACCATATGTGAAATTCCACCTATGCAATGTTATCTGTAGGAATAGAATATAAAGAAATTATAAATGATTTTATAAATTTTTATGCTTCTAGTTCTAACTCTGGTAGTGCTTATGGAATAATTGAAGATGAATGGACAGTTATATGTAAATTAAATGAGATGTTACAAGTTTTTTATGATGCTACTATGTTATTATCTGGTTGTTATTATCCAACTATTACTTTAGCTGCTTTATAAATTTTAAATATTCAAAATTTTTTTGCAAAATATCGTATGGATGATATTTTTGGAAATATAATTTTTTAAATGGAGAGTAAATTTAATAAGTATTTTAGGCCTATTCCTCATATTTTTGGTATTGGTGTTCTTATTGATCCATGCTTGAAGGATATTGGCCTTCGAAGTTTGTTACAATCATTGTATGGTGGACAGATTATAGACTTAGATGATGGATCCACCCTTACTGCTACTGCTCATCATTTAGCTATTAGAAATTATTTTCAAACCTTATATGATGAGTATCCAGCTAGATATGGTGTAGCTACACAACAGTCTATAGCTTCGGCATCTTCAGCTTCGAGCACTGGTCGAGGTAAAAGTATAAGTTTTGATAGGTATGCAATGGTAGCTGAACTAACTGGTGGATCTGGAACTATAATGCTTCTGAAATGAGAATTAAAAGATGGAAACAATGTTGTAAAAGAAAAAATTATAAGCCTAGACTAATTCCAAAAGATGTTGACCATATGTGAAATTCCACCTATGCAATGTTATCTGTAGGAATAGAATATAAAGAAATTATAAATGATTTTATAAATTTTTATGCTTCTAGTTCTAACTCTGGTAGTGCTTATGGAATAATTGAAGATGAATGGTACAATCATTGTATGGTGGACAGATTATAGACTTAGATGATGGATCCACCCTTACTGCTACTACTCATTATTTAGCTATTAGAAATTATTTTCAAACCTTATATGATGAGTATGCAGCTAGATATGGTGTAGCTACACAACAGTCTTCAGCTTCGGCACCTTCAGCTTCGAGCACAGGTCGAGGTAAAAGTGTAAGTTTTGATAGGTATGCAATGGTAGCTGAACTAACTGGTGGATCTGGAACTTCATCAGGATTAGATGTTTCTGAAATAGATGAATATTTTTCTGCTTCTTTAGTTAGATGTCAAGGAAATGCTTTAGATATTTTGCAATGGTGGAAAGTATATGGATCAGTTTCATATCCTATACTTTCCACCATGGTTCGTGACTTACTATCAGTGCAGGTTTCGACTGTAGCCTCGGAATCCGCTTTCAGCACAGCAGGACGTTTGATCGACGACCACAGGACATGCTTAGATCCGTATACTGTACAAGCGGTGATGTGCTTACAGGATTGGTGGAGATACGAGAAGCGAACACAAGGCATCGAACGGATTGCTATGATTGAAGATAAATTTGAAGAGTTGGGACTAGCAGATAGATATAATGATTAGATAATATTCATAAAATTGTAATTTTTATTTCTTAGCTTTAAATTTGAATTAAATTATTTTGAAAAAAGTTACAAATGATAGTGATATGGGTGAGTAGGTGCCAACCTAGTTGGGATGTACTCATCTATTGTGATGCGACGAATTTCGAAATAAATTTATACTTGTAAAGGATTTACCGATTATTAATAAAGAAGTTATTTTTATCATTTTTTGTACTTGTAATTTATGTCATTTCATTTCAAGTTATTAATTAAATTTATGATATTTTTTATAATAATTTATGATTTATGGTTTTGTTAAAATTTTAAAAAAAATAAAAATAAAAAAATTATAAAAAAAACAAACCGGGCCGGGCCGGTGTCCGGCCCGCTCAGTGTTTAGTGGTTGGTCGAGATGAAAAGGAGTTTTTAGGATTTTTTCACTTTGATATCGCAAAGTTTCAACTTTTTTTTTGATACGCTAAAGCTTCAACCTAACTTATTTTCTTTGATACCGAATTTTGATACGCTAAGGGGGTGTTCGTTTCACATTTTTTATGGAATAGGAATAAGAATTGAATGTGATATGGGCAAAATCGTAAATAAAGAATTTTTTATGAATCCTATTCCCCAGTTTGGTTCACAACAAATTTATAGATTTCGAAATCTATAAAGTTGAAAAATTATGGTGATTTTATAGAAACCAAAATCCTAATGATTTGGGAGGATTTGGGGCAAAAAGCTGACACACACGTACTATTTTCCCTCTTTTTTTCGGATTCCGTTTATTCACAAATCCTATATTATTATGAGACCGAATCCTATTCTTATTCCTAACCAAACTAGAGAATAGGAATCAGAGGGTTTCTATAAAGTTAGATTCTATTTTTTCATGTTATGAAACAAACATAGAAAGGAAAACAAAAGGATTCCATGAATCCATAAACTTGTCTTAAAACTTTTTATGGATTTGGTAAGAATCCCGTACAAAAATCAGATTACAAATCCTATTCT
>NC_033799.1:10667933-10678657 GCF_001876935.1 Asparagus officinalis | reverse complement strand
GGGTGCAACTGCTCTTTTATTTCCTGCTCACTCCGCGAGTCTCTACACAAATCCAGCTCTTTCTCCTCCTTTCCCCTCTTCTTGTGACCTCCTCTCCTCAAAATGCGAAATCAAATTTCCCATCTTTAGCCCTTAAAAAAAAAAATCCCCAAAGAAACTCCAATGAATTTCCTCAGAAAAGCCAAACCCTCGTCCCTTTCCTCTCTCCTCAGATCCAAACCCCCAATCACTCGTCATCATCATCATCATCCTCATCATCATCATAAGGTTTTTCACAATTCCTTCTTCACTTCCCGCCACCAGAACCAGGAGCTCCAGCACTTCCCCGCCGCGGCGGCCGCCGCATACTACCGCAGAACTGGTACCGCGACCCCCGCGTCGTCGCGCGTCACCGTCGTCCTCTCGCGGCGGAGCCGCCGCCTCCGTCTACTTCGGCAACCTCGAGACCGTCCCCTAACACGAAGCGGACCCACTTCGTCTCCTCTCCGGTCCCTCGAGCGGCGCGCCTCCGGCGGGCCCAAGTTCGAGGAGATCAAGAACAGCCTTCGTCGGAAGATTTTACCTTCAGTTCACCCTGATAGCGTTCGAGTCCGCCTCATCGCCGGCGAGATCGTCGGAGCTCTCCAGCGCGGGCTCCGCCACTCCGAGCGCCGGTGGAGCGATCTAGAGTATTCGAATCACCCGTTCGAATCACCCCGTGATGCTCCGGAATCGGAGATTGTGGACGTTTTGGGGAAAGGAGGGGAGGTTGAAGGGAGAGGGTGGAGTAGAGAGGATGAGGTTCTCGATGATGAGTGGGTAAACGAGAGCAGGAAGGTGAAGGGTGGGGCCGAACCGGCGACCAGGCATCTTGAAGGGCTGAATTGGGAGGTGGTGGTGGTTAGGGATGGTAATGTGAACGCCTTTTGTCTTCCTGGTGGGAAGATTGTGGTTTTTACTGGGTTGCTGGATCATTTTAGGAGCGATTCGGAGATTGCCACTGTTATTGGGCATGAGGTGATTTTCAGTTGCACATATGTCGTGTTTTTGTGTGAACACTACACACACACGCACACGCACACACATATCTTAGACATATAATAGTAATCCTAAATATCATAAAAATCCTTGGAAACCTTGGCATTAGTGTTGCACATGATGCTGACACATGACCATTATAACGATTTATTAGGGTAATACTTGACATGTAACTAGATTGGAATACTACATCGTTATGTGTTGTTTGCTTTGATTGTAGGATGCGTTTGGTTAGAAGTAGTTGGAATACTAAATGTATTTACAACATCAAGTAGTTCCGCCTGTTGCAATGGTCTTTAGTTTGAATGTGGTTATGTTTTGGTGTTACTATATCATCCAATCAAACATATATATTGTAATTTGGATGTAGTTGGAACTGGGAACAACATGGGGCTTCACTGCACTTTTTCAAAAATGGAGAAAAAGTGAGTTTTTTGAGAATTGAAGGTTGATTGTGGGGTTTTTATGGCAGGTTGGGCATGCGATTGCAAGGCATGGGGCGGAGGGGATAACAAAGAACTTCTGGTTCATGCTGCTGCAGTTGATTGTGTTGCAGTTCTTTTACATGCCTGATATTGTCAATGCGATGTCTAACCTTCTTCTCAGGCTTCCTTTCTCTCGGAGGTAAATCTCGTTGAATTTCTTTCTGCAATTGTTTATGATGTTGATGAACTTGCTTGCATACCAAAATTGACTCCAACCTTAATGCTTTGCATGTGAAAATTTGAGTGTACTTGAAACATTTAGTTCCAATTATGACTTAACTGTGGCTTTCCTTGGTTGTAATCATGCCTTTGTATTGTAAATGGCACAAATGGTCTTTTGGAGTAATCAATACTATATATTTTTATCTGGTTCGTTGTATTTGCGAGAGAATAGCTTTATTGTGTCATTGTGTGGTGAGTAACAGATTATATATGTGATTAAATTTTTCATGGCGATGGCAAGTGGAGAAGTCCTCCAGCTGACAAATACACAAAAAGCAATTATCAATGAGGTCGCAAAAGGATTGGTAGCTTTCCATTTACAATAATAATGTGTTCTAAGCTAAATTATACCAATCCAAACACCAGAAGTATATTAAAAGCTATGACAGAGGAGATATGCTCTTCTACCTTGCGAGTTAGCGGGTTAGAAATTTTAGCGCAAACAAGGGCTGGTGGTGAGGAATAACAATGATGCTGCAATGTTAATCCTAAAGAAATTCATAGAAAGCAACACAATCGAAGGACCGAAACTACTCCATCGTCTGTTCTTTAGGAACGTTGCCAATTTGGACGCTTGCTTTAGCAAGCAAACACAAGGTTCAATAGGCATTCTGAACTCCACCTTAATAGGTTATAGGGACGTGGATCTTGATGCCATTGGATTCACACATGTCGGATATTTGAGTGTTGGTGCATAGCATGCCATGTGAGAGCATCTCCAACAGCTTCTCTAAAAATTTGTCCAAAATGGGGAAGCAAAAGTCATATTCTCCAAATTATTTTTACTCTAACTCCAACAGCTTCCCCATTTTGAAGAATCCTGCATTTATTACAATAATCAAAATATTCTACATCTTTGACATAAACTTTAACAATAAAGATTTAGACATGAACTTTTTATTTTTTGCCCCCTCATTTTATTATAGTGTTGAGTCGTTTTTTGAGTAGTTGGAGACTTGACGAACGTGAAACATTTATTACAAAGCTCTCCCCAAAAAATTGAAGAATGCTGCAGATTTGGGGAAGACTCCCCTTTTTTTCTCCTCCATCCCTATTTTGTGGAATGAGATGGAGAATCTGTTGGACCAAAAGTGAGAATACCAATAAAATGGGGAAGCTATTGGAGATGCTCTGATAAGAGACATGGTTAATAAAGAAAATAGTTACATGGTGAAATAGAGAGGAGGCTTAGCTGAGCAAGGAAACATATCGATGCCAGTAGTCATAACCCTTGGACGAGCGAGTACTTGAGATTTACATGCATTAAGAAGCCTCCTTGGTTATATTGTTAAAAACCATCCATTTTGGAATTGCTTGTCGATGAGCTAAAGCCTAAAGGTCGTCAAAATGTATGATTTCTTCTCCTTCTTTGTTGTGTGATAGAATTAAAACATGGCAGTCTTTTTCAACTCTTCGTAAAATCCTTCAAACAGGTTCCAATAGATTTTACAAGCGAAAAAGACTCATAGTTTAGGGGCTGGGTTTAGGTGGACCTCTGTATAAACTTGACCCAATGTACCTCACTATGTGGGCCTAATGAGTAAAAGGTATTTGTGTAGTGAGGAATATTGAAGCCACTCCCATATGTTAAATGCATGCATCTGGGAAGGCAAACACAAAACTTGTCTTTGGAACCATTTTATGAGCTTTCGTATTTATTGATTTTTTAAGACTGAGTTCATGCCATACTCGGTGTAATGCCTTGAAATGCATGTACATTGCTACAGTCAGTGAGTCCCTCCTGCAACAGTTATCTAATCAATTGTTTATAGTACTTTATGACAAAATTGGGCATCCTGTAGATGTAATCTTTTGAAGGGGTATGTGTGTGCGCACCGTTTGGAATTCCATCTCTATGTTCACCTCTGCAGATGTAGGTTTTATGAGGTGCTCAACACACTACAGTTCTTATTTTTTAGGCCGGTGTTATCTTGCATTTGCGACATCATGGTCTTTCTCCCACTTTATTGATATGCATATTCTTTTGGGCTTATCCTTTGGTGATATATGATACAATGTTTCTCTCATGTACGAGTCACTAATAGTATTATTTGTTTCATTGTGCTCATTTTTACTGTATTCTTTTTTTCAGCAGTCCTTTATTAAAAATCACATTAAAGTTCACGAGAATACTTCTTATAATAGGAAGCTTTCTTTGTGTGATCTAATGGCAGGCATTAAACAAAGGGCCAAATATATTCTAGGCTGTTTACATATTTAGCTATCAAATCTTTTACCTTGAAATTGCTCCCCGTATCTTCGTATTTGTCTATTTTCCACTGAAATCATATGGCATATAGTGATTCCCATGTAGTTGGTTGGTGTTTATTTTGGATGTTACAAGGCAAAATTCTTATTATGGCCATTCCATTTCTTCTTCCTTTTAAACCAGAACCGATAACCTAATATGCTGATTCCTGAAAGAGTTTGAACAAGGGAAATAGGAATTAAATTGCGAGTGTGTGGGATCGGGGGTGTGGATGGGGGTGTACTAGTTATTTCATTAAAAAATATTATTCCACTCAACATGTAAGAGTGAAATATTCCTGTTCTATTATCAAATAGTAATGTAAATGTTAGTCATTTGGTGAATAATACTGTCTAGCTTACATCTGTCCTTTGAACATACTGAACTTCCGCGTAAAAGCTATTCGACCATTACTAAATCTGTGAACTAAGATGGATCGGAGAGTAGTACGTTTCCACGAAAATAAGGGGAATGAATGGTACTGTGGAAAAATTGATTTCACTCATTTGATTTATCAGAGCAAGAGCAGGAAAAAAAGGGGGAGTGTCCATTCTACATATCCATTACTTATCAAGAGAATTTCTGTACAATTTATTTTTTTTCTGCGGGAAAACCTGTCAGATGCAACTACGCCAAATACTTCTGATTGTACCTTCACTTTAGAAAGTGAGGCAAAAGTATTTTTAGTTTTTGTACTATATTGTCTTATTTTAAATGTAGGTGTGATACATTTGCAATTCTACTAGCTTGGTTGGAAGTTTTTCTTGTCATTGATTGTTCTGCTCATATTCATTTTTCAGTCTAGCATAGTCTTGACTTCTATAGATGATTATTCTAGTTGTTTACTGCTACGCTATTTATGTGCTCATTCTATTCTGTTTGTTGATGTGTGATGAGGTTTTGGGAATGTCTCTCATTTACACCTAATCAGTAAATTTTATTTGTATATTTATAATCATTGGAAGCTTGTTTCGACAGGATGGAGATTGAAGCAGACTACATCGGTCTCTTGCTGATGGCTTCTGCTGGATATGACCCTCGGGTTGCCCCAAAAGTGTATGAAAAATTGGGGAAGATTACTGGGGACTCGGGTTTGCGAGATTACCTCTCTACTCATCCATCCAGCAAAAAGAGAGCACAGTTGTTATCTGAAGCAAGGGTTATGGAGGAAGCACTAACCATATATCGAGAAACCATCTCAGGCCGAGGAGTAGCCGGCTTTCTTTAGATTCTATTAGAATTCTGAATTTTCTTTGAATTGAAAGGAGAGAGAAACCTGGAAACTGTATATACTATCATTTCTTTTCCCCCATTTAGCCAAATACTTCCAGCCAACTTGACCATAAGCGACTCTTGAGTGCTGCAGCTCTGGGTTTCCTTTTAGGAATAAAGCATCTTCGATTTTGTACGAGCCCTCAGAGTGAAGAACCGTGTAAAAGGTTAAAGTGATCTCGTTTGCGTCTCTTTTTTGTCCATTTGTATCTCGTTCTTGTGAAATTGATTACCGGACAACGAATTATCTAATCGGTCTTTTGGTTGACATACTATTGTTGTTGAGTTTGTGATGCGTGGATTTACAGGGTTGATGGAAAAAAAAATGAAAGACTGCTTGATTAAGACATCAGAATTCTAAACATGACAGGACATCAGAATTTTATAAATTCCTACAGAAGTTCTAAATATTCTAGAATAATTTCGGAATGTGCATGGCTCCTCTAAAATGTCGTAGAATATCCTACAATATCATGGGAATATCGAGAATGTATATTAGGAAAATATCCGAATGTGCAGCTAACTATTTAGAAGTAAAGCATTAACCATAAGCAACTCCGAGGGCTGTTAGCTAGCTCTGGATTTCCTTTGAGAAGTGAAGCATCTCGGTCTTGTTCGAGCCCCGAGGGTGGAACTGTGTAAAGAATTGAAGTGAAGGGCATCTGTTATCCCTTGTTTATGGATTTGTATGTCTGAAATTGATTAAAAACTGAATAATGATTAATCTAAATAGTCGTCTGGTTTGCTTGTTGGCAGGAATTGGAGACGACAATTTTACTGGGGTTGAGTTTGCAATACTGGGACCTTTCAGCAACATGATGGTCATTTTATAGGAAGATTTATTTATTTTTATATGAACCAGTGTGGTTGTTTGAATTTGTTCTGTAGATGTATTGGTACTTAACATCTGTTTCATTTAGCATTAGTATTTGCTATGGTGGACTGGCTTTTTATTGTTGGTTTTCTCATCATGTTTAATTTGAACAATGTTATGGTCAAAACACAGCATTTGATTTTTTTTTCCCCCTCTTTTCTCCCAATGGTTCACTGTGAAGGAGGTATCACTGATTTAAGCAGTTATCTGATTTTTTTTTTTTTTTGTTCAGACAAAAGCATATATTCATTGTACACCAAGACATCTCTAGCATACATTTCTCCAGCACTGCAGGCTGACGTAAAGAGTAACTTGACATTTATTAACTCCGTCGATTAGCAGATAAACACAAGCGAAATCTATGATACTGTAAGCACAGAATATGCATTATCGTATGGGTGTGTTTTGCAACTTGACGCTAATCAGGTTTTGGCCTTACCTGGATTAGGATCGAACCAATATAGGGATGGTCCAAAGATAAGCGAGTCAAGAGCCTCGGTTTATTTAACTAAAAAGAACTCATCCAATATTGTACATGTTTTTAGCCGAACACATTTTAAGTCTTTATCCAAGTTAGTGGGCGAGTTGTGAAACAAACCCTATGACATTTGGTTCGGGAAACATGACGACGTATCATAATTCTATAAATTTCTACAACAATTCTAGCTATACTAGAAAACCCTAGAAAATTCTAGAATGTTCGAGTATGTGGGTCCGCTAAAATGTGGAAGAATATTCTAGAAAACTATAATAGGATGTAGTAGAAAGCAGCAGGAAATTCTACAACAATAAGTGAGTCACAAAATCAACTATTTTCCCATTGCAAAAGGTCACAATTCTTCCCTCGTTTCAGTGTAAAAACAGCACCATTGATAAGCAACTGGAACGCAACTCCACACCACAATCAGCAGGCAACACACAAGAGAATGGCAAGTCTCAAATCGAGACCAAAAACTTTTGTAGAATCTTCACAATTTGTGCAAGCTCCTATATTTAAAGTGTGTAAGGAATTATTTATCGCTATTTAGTTCACTATATGCGATTTTGTATTTCAATAAAATATCGCGGTAACACGTGTTTTACGTAACAGTTGTTCCCTGAAATCAGCTTGGGAATTGATTGTGGGTGTTTGCAATTTCATTGTGAAATGTTTTCCTACGCGAAATTAATATTCCGTTCCGTTGCGATGATTGTCATAGAGGAAACAGGAGCCCAGATGGTTTTCTATTTGGCATAAGAATGGCTCTTTTACAGATGAAGTCATCTCGTATATCCTTTGTTCACGGAGGCCGCACCTTTTGCTCCTGTCGGCGGTAGCGTACGTCGCGGTTTTCATTCGCCCTCTCTACTTGAAATATTGCAAAACTAGAAAATTGAAATATAAATGCTATGCAGTTTTTGCATCTGCAACTTTATGCGCGGGCGACCAGAGCAAGGGAGATGAAATGCTGGTATAACTAACAACCTCCCAAAAGTCAAATCTATGGACCTTGTAATGCTTGGAAGGTCACTGTACCAGCACACGCGCTCTCTTCTACGCCAATATTAATGTTTGGTTGTATGCTTTTACCATGTAAAAGGATGGAAAGTGTAAAAAAGTGGGTTCTAATGTCAGCTTTCATCACTTTACATTGTTTGTTTAAATTCTCTTTTACATGAAAAGCTTACACATTTTGATGAGATGTCACCGAAATCAAAATCACCAAAATAGGAGTGATTTTATTGGAAAGCTAACATAAATGTGTCCAAAAAAATAATAAAAAAAAAATCAAAATCTTGTAGAAAGTGGTGAGGTGGATAACCACGTTCCATTTTGTGTCATAAATACTCTAGTTTACATTATACTATCCAAACAATGTAATACTATTATTTTAGGATTCACAAATATTCCTAATCAAACAATGTAAACACTCGAATGGAAAGTGGTGAGGTGGATAACCACTTTCTATTTTGTATCATAAATACTCTAGTTTCCTAAGACTAGTTACAATGGGGTAGTTGAATGATGAATTAAATAGTTGAATGGGTGTAATGGGGGTGTTGAATGGGGTGTTGAAAATGAGGTGGATTAATTAGAGTTGAAAGAATTCAACATGTTGAAAGAGGAGGGAGTGGGACCCGCGCTGGACACGTGGCGGGCTCTGGAAGAGAGAGAAGATGAATTATTAGGTGGTGTGGTAGGGTGTTGAATTTTATTAAACAAAACCATTGTAGAGTGTAAAAGTTAAGTGGGTGTTGAATTATTAGGTGGAAGAGAGAGAAGATGATGTGGAGTGTTAAAAAGTAAAAAGTAGGGTGTTGAAAAACAAAACCATTGTTGATAGTCTAAAGGCATCCAAACAGCCCCTAAACCCATTTCTGCATGAATAGGTCAGAAATCAGACAGGAACTGAATTTTCAGCATTTAAAAAAAACATCATACTAAAACGACGTTTACCATCTCCCTCTTCCTACTTCTCGAACAGCGTAAAGAATAGAAACCCACTTCCTTGCTTAATTTCAAAGCGAAACAAACAATTCCAGGAAAAAAAAAATTGAAAAGTACTTCAGCGTGAAAAAGTATTTCCTAGATCTACGGTTTATTAGTAACTTGGAACTTTGAAAAACACATTAAAAAAAAGCAGGGCAAAAAACTTATTCCAGGGCAATAGGTATCCACACAATCAATCAGAAGCCAAATGACGATCTACACATACTACATTAGCAAAAGGCTCCAGTTCAAAATATGTAAAAGCTGTTTGATAACTTGAAAAGGAATCGGAGTAAACAACATGCAACAGAATTATTACCAGGAATCAGAGTGATGAACTGGAACATCAGAAACACATGAGATAGACACCCACCCACATCATCAGAAAGTCTCAACTCAAATCAAGCAAACTGCTTGGTAAATTATGAAAAGAGTAAAATGCACAAACGAGACCCCCCCAAAAAAAAACGTGAGCCCTGAACGGTTGGTTTGGATACAAAGGAGGGGAGGGGAGTAATTGACTTAAACCCAAGGCGAGGGAGTGGAAAGCAAAAGGGTGGAATGTATTCATTTGTGTTTGAATAGACAAGGAGACGATGAGAGGGTACACTATAATATGTGTTAGTTTAGAGTAGGGGATGGGAAGGGAAGGGGAGCTATTGACCAGTACGCCCTTTTAATAAAATAAGAAAGAACACCTTTTAGTTTTTTCATATAGGGCAATATTGGGATTGCAAGAAAATTCCACATAAAACCCCTCCCCTCCCAATCCGTACACTTTTAGAGGGCTAAGAAAGTAGCTGAATTTTAGTTTTCACCCCCCCCCTCCCCTCCCCTCCCCTTGCTCACTAAAAAATGTAAACAAACACAATGTTATAAGGGTTAGCATTGCAAACCTCCCCCTCCCTCCCCCTCTCATCCTTAAAAACTCTATCCAAGCCTAGTGTAAGTTTAACACTGACCCATGATTTTATCAACTCGGGACAGATTGATCAACCACTAGATTGCTCAGAAGTGCTCTTAAGCTCATTGAAAAACAGAAATAACAGAACAGGCCCCTGAATACGATTTAGCATTTTATGCATATGCTTGTAACTTCCCCCAAAACATGATCTAATATAAACGTAAGTTCTATCTGGATCTCAGCCACTTCTTTGATCAGTTATATGGGTCGACATGAAACAACGTCAGCAGACACAGATAGATCAAGACATGAACAGACAGACTCGTCTAATCTTGTTTAACATCACCAAAAGGATCGATTAAAGAAGAACATACACCAACATATGAACAAAGCCTAGAACATCCACACTTTCATTGCACACACGAGAAAAGAAAACAACACCACAGCAAGCAATAAGATCAGAACAATTACAGTCCTAAAGAATTAGAGAAGAAGTCACAGCAAACACATCAGAAGCATGGACCCAGCGGTAGCGCGAGAATCATATGAAAAGACCCCTATCGGCAGTGCAGAGAGAGAAAACTATGGTGCCAATGCAGGTACGATAACCTAGTAGTTACACGATTATATACGTGGTTGTTCGTGAAATTCGACTGGCTAGCATCAAACATTATCCATTATCCTACCTACTAAACCTTTAGTTTACAACCTATGGAGCTCCAAACAACAATCGAACATTTATATACACCATAATATCCTACCAAGACCAAAATGGAATATGAGCATCATCCTAAAATTCGTGCACCCTGATTTCATACCCCCTTTAATATCCACAAACAACAGAAATTCACAGACAAATTGCAGAATAACTACTCATAGCAGCTTTGTTATTGTACTAATAATTGGGTAATTTCCAAAAGCAAATTCAAGGCTCCCCTGAGGACATCAGCCAAAATCAACGGAAAGATCCGGACTTGACACAAATATTTATTTTAAAAAAGAAAAAGACGAAACAAAAGATCCAAACCCTAACATCTAGATCCACACCAGAAACAGTCGATGCAACTCAAGACCCATCCAAAACATCAAACAAACAAGGTAAAAAAAAAAGTGGGGGGACACAAATTACCATCATCAAGATGATCCCCAGGCTGGCCCCTCAATCCTTCTTCCTGAGAATCTCCACCGTCTGATTCAGCTTCTCCAGCTTCCCAACCAGGATCGTCACCGAG
>NC_033799.1:10666290-10667923 GCF_001876935.1 Asparagus officinalis | reverse complement strand
AGAGCACCAGCGTGGCCGCGATCAGAAGCGCGTTCCTCTGGCTCTTCATGATCGACTTCTGGTGCCTGAGGTGCTCCGACGGCGTGCAGGAGTGCTCCTGGTCGCAGGTCGGCCGAGTCTCGTACTTCCAGTAGATGTCCATCAGCAGAAAGAGGCAGAAGGGGATGACGGAGAGCATGGGCTTCAGAGCGTTGCGGGTGACGGCGATGAGGCCCCTCCGGAGCCGATCGAGGCCGGGGAGGGTGATGAGGAGGAGCATTATGGCCTCAGCTCCGGCCGCGTAGCCGAGGACGACCCATTCTAACGCCATTGACGGAGATTTTCGAGGTTTGAAACCCTAACCCTAGTTTTTCTTTCCTTTCTTTTTTTTCTTTTTCTTTTTCTTTTTCTTTTTTTGCCTCGGGGAAGAGAGAAGTTTTGGGAGAGAGATTTGGGAGTAGCGGTTGGGATTACTTAAGGAAGGGGGTAAAGTTTGGCACGTGGAAAGACACGTGGGACCAGGGAGAGTCGCCGCTTGTTTTCTTTCGGGCTGTTTAGTCTTAATAGTCCCTCAAATCTTTTTGGCATTGCTCAGCAACCCCTCCCTCAGGTCCTGACGTGACTTGCAGTTTCGTCCCTCAACCACCAAAGGACTAACCGAATAATTTTTCTTAAAGGAAAATAAGAGTTTAGTGGGGGACATAAACCGGAGGGTATTTTGGTTATTGAGAGGAGACCCCCTTGGAACTTGAGGAACTAGTGAGCAATTACAAAGAGGGTAGGGACTAATATGATATGCTTGATGATTTGAGGGGCTACCATGTAAATAATCCTCCTCGTTTTGGGCTATTTGTTCTATTTGTCCCTCGCATCTCTCCCATTATCAGATTAGTCCACCCCCTTATTGGAGTTGCCATTAAGTACCCCAAACCATATAAATTGCTTGACTGAAATGAGCCTCCAAGTTTGCACCATTTAAATAAAGGGAAATGCTCCTTCAGTTTTAAATTTTTTTTGGGGTGGAATATTAGGTAATACTCTTTCAAGTTCGAACCCAAAACTAGTTCCGAATGGGGGAGAAAGATTTTCGTATATGATTTAGAAACTTAATAGTTGACGATTAGAGCGAGTGAGAGGGTATGAAAGATTCGAGGGGCTAACATTGCAATGAGCCTTAACTCTTTGGGTTTTGCCTTAATTTTTCAGATGCCTTTTGCTTCGTCTAGAAGGAAAGGATAGGATCTCATGTGTATGGGAGAGCACGGAACGCGGTCAGGTACAATAATTTAAAGACACGTGTGAAGAGAGGGAAACGTGGTGGGGCTGTTGGCTGGTGTTTATTGACTGTGGAATTGGTCGGCATTGATTCCGCTTGGAACTTTGAATGCAAGACCAGGGCAAGTTGATTAACGCAAGGGTAAATTTCCCTAACCCCCCTAAACTTTAGGGGCTGTGCACGTAAACCTTTCTTAATTTTATTTATCTAACTCTAATCTCTTGGACTGTCTCACAAAACCCTTTGAACTTTGAATTTCATCGTACCTCCGCATATAATTTACAAGTAACTAAAATATCTTTGAAAGTAAAAATAAAAATAAAAATTCTTTGCGTGGGTGTGTGTGTGAGTTGGGGGGGGGGGGGGGGGGGGGGGGTA
>NC_033799.1:10645251-10665821 GCF_001876935.1 Asparagus officinalis | reverse complement strand
TTATAAATTTTGAGATAATTTATTCAGGAAGATGCATGTTAAGAGCAATCGTTAGGTTAGTTGATTCTATTTGGAGTATATGATGCAGAAATTATCTTCTAAGATACTTCATTTATGCATAATTACAATTCATGTAAGATAATTAATACATTTCACTTCATTTGATGAGTGTGTCTGCCGTCTGTCTAAGAAATTGATATCGGAATGTCACTCTAAAAGGATTATACCATCAATACAAGGGATTGGAATAAAAGTAATAGAAAGAACACCACTTTTAATCATAATCATTGATTATTTTAGTGGTTGATTATGATTTGTTCTAAATCTAACACTCATTACACTCTTATATATTGCACTCATTCTTAATTTACAATAAAAATTAGGGTTTTTCTATAGAGTGCCCATGGGCACTCTATAGAAGAGGAGAAAGATAGAGATAGATGATTGAGGAGGGGGCCCACCTGATTTACATTGGGATCCCCTCCCAATCACCTTTTTCTATCTCTCTCCTCTTTTATAGAGTGTCTATGGGCACTCTATAGAAAAACCCTAAAAAAATATAAGAAAAATTCTTCAAGGACCCAAAATATGAGACCAATAGAAAGGACAAATGAGGTGTCCCCCTCCTATTGGATAATGAGTTGACCATTATTAATGATGATCAACTCATTATCCAATAGGAGGGAGACACCTCATTTGTCCCTCTTATTGGTCCCGTATTTTAAGTCTCTGTAGCAAAGCTCAAAATATAATCATCCTCATGATAACCAATAATTATAATAATATAGTCATCTTTCCACTACTTTTTTGTAACAGAAAAGATCCCAATCCCAATAAAAATATAAATTCTCTTATAACCGAAGCGGAAAATTCTTGGCTTGTACTCAGAAAACGAGAATAAAGGAAGTGCATGCCAAAGAGAAGGGGAATGTGTGAAGAAAAAGAGCTCTCAAAAGGGAAAATAAAAAAATAACATCATATTGTCGGCAGAACTTAGAACATAACTTTTCATTATTTCTTTTTTTAAGAAGAAGGTAATTAGACCATCTAGAATATTTAATTTTAATATGAGGTTTGAAAATAATTTCTAATAGCTATGATGAAAAGTAGCAGTAAGGGTGGATCCATCATCTAAGTCTATAATCTGTCTACCATATAATGATTATAACAAACTTTGAAGACCAATATCCTTCAAACATGGATCAATAAGAACCCCCAAATCAAAAATATGAGAAATAGACCTAAAATACTTATTAAATTTGCTCTCCATTTGAAAATTATAGCTCCAAAAGTATCATTCATACGATATTTGATAATTTTTTTTTTGAATATTTAAAATTTGTAAAGCAGCTAAAGTAATAGTTGGATAATAACAGCTAGATAATAACATTATAGCATCATAAAAAACTTGTAACATCTCACTTAAATTATATATAATTGTCCATTCATCTTCAGTTATTTCATACGTGCTATCAAAGCTAGAACTAGAAGCATAACAATTTATAAAATTATTTATAATTTTTTTTATATTCTATTGCCACACTTAACATTGCATAGGTGGAATCTCACCTATGGTTAACATCTTTTGGAATTAGTCTGGACTTATAATTTTTTCTTTAACAAAATTATTTTCATCTTTTAAGTCTTTGTTCAGAAATACTATGGCATATAACAATTAATGTTGTGATATTGGAACTGTAAATGAGTTATTGTCTATAAACCAGAGTATTAGTTCCATTTATTTTCACAAGCACCAACTTCCAAACATTTTTTGTTTATAAAGTCAAACTTTGGTTTCTTTGGTTTCGCCAAAGAGACTGAACCATCACAAAAAGAACATCGCCACAATATTTTTAACAAGTATACTTACTTTTGTCTGTTAAAATGTGCAAAGTAATCCTTTGTAAAAGTAAAAGAAAAGGCTAAGCTTTTTTTATAAGAGAATTCATTGTAACTAGCATAGCTTCTTTCCTTGTAGATGAATTTAAAAGAGCCACGTAGAAATGAAAAGATAAGAAGAGCTAGAAGATGAAGATGCTATTTTGAAAAAACTTAAAATTTTGACAACTTTCATTTTCCTAATAAAGGTCATTTAATATTAACATTGTACACCTTAGAAGTGGGCCAAGTGGCAAGTCAGCACCACTTTATTGTAGAGTAGCTAGGAGTAGCGTAGTTTTCATTTCCTATACAAAACTATTAAAATTTAAAGTGGATTTAAAGTTAATTTGGTGTTATATGAGGGTAACTTTAAAAATGAAATGAGTTTTAAAAATAAATAGGGGTATTATCTTGAATTTAAAAGTAGAAAAACCATCTATAATTTGTAGGGCCAAAACATTAGTATGAAAAGGGACAAAAAATGACAATTTACATTGGTTTAAAAATGCATTAATACTCTATGGACTTAGAAAAGAATGTAACCAATAATAATAAAATACCCTAAACTATCAATTGGTATGTACACTTCTCTTACCAATTTGTTTTTTTTTTCTCTAGCTTCAGTGATATATTGGTATTTTTTCTGAGTTAAATGTGCAATTAGACCCACAACTTCGCCATCGGTGAAAAATAGTTGTGAAACCTCTTTTCTCTAGCATATTTTGGCCTCCAAACCTTTCTCTCCACCATATTTGGAGGTAATATCATGTCGTCTCCTTCTTTGTCCCAAAATTCACTAGAAGTATAGTTGACTCATCATCCTTTCATAAGAATCAGCATAGTTATTATCATTATACAAATGTGCCAAATAATCTTCTAGCACTTCCCTTATGAATAAGAGAGCACTTATAGCAATACATAAGGTATCACGACTTCTTTCACTTGCTGTGAAGGTTTTGGTCTAATTGCACATTTGGCTGACAAAAAATACTTAAATGTCTCTGAGCTAGAAAAGAAAAATATGAAAATGGTAACAGGGTGTATAAACATACTAGTTTAGTAATTTAGCCTAATAAAATATAACACCTTTCATTGTAAATTAAACTGTTGAAGTACCAAGTGATTTGAAAATCAGTTCAATAGATTATTTATGGTTTTCAAGTGATTTTAGAAGTAACTGTGTTTAAAAGCAAATGAGTGTAAAGTTTGAATTTATAAACAAAAAATGTATGGAAGTTGGTGCTTGTGAAAATAAATGGAACTAATACTCTGGTTTATAGACAATAACTCATTTACAGTTCCAACGCAACAACATTAATGTAAAATAATTTTAAAAAATTTACAATTTGCTAAAACACCTTGAAAGTTTCAACAATTGCCAAACACCATATAACAAAACATCCTAAAAATAAAAATTTAAAAAAGACTTACCAAAAGCACCCTTTTTTAGTTCTGATCTTTTCAGGATGTTTTTGTAAGTTTTAAATTTTGGTCTTTTTAGGCTGTTTTTGTAAATTTTAAATTTTGATTTATGATTTGTGAAATTTTTAAGGTATTTTATATAAAGTCTAAAAATGCAGGGGTTGTTCGTAATTCCTAGACGGATATTTCCTTTAACCTCTTACCGATAAATGTGACGAAGGCCGCTTTGATCCTATATTGATATAGTCAATGGACGAGATTGTTCAAAAATACCTTTTCAGTGATAGCAATTTTGAGCTCATAAGGTTATACACAATTTAAGGAATCATATGGTTTTAGATCTCAAGTTTTGATTTAGATCTAACACGATCCACATAGACGAACTCATTGTAAGTTACCCCATATTTAACCTAAATGCTGCTCCATATACACATTCTCATATCTTCGACGCTCACTCTGATTTAGCAGAAAAGAACAACAAGAAACTTAGAATTTAAACATGCATATCATGTTAGGATGTAAGTGGCAAGGTTTTAAAAACATGGTTAATCAGATTATGCGACAACTGATCGGATTACGCGAAATTGCACATGTGTGAATTTTTAATATATATATAAATATTCATGAATAATAGTTGACAAAATTCAGACCTCTAGAGGTTTCAATATAAACTCAAACTTGAGTTCCTCTAGGGGGTCTACCCAAACAAACACAATCTGATCGTATACCAACAAAGAATGAATTCAAACCCTAAAAGCGTCTAGGGCGAATCTACAGCTACAAATTGAACCAGGACAGAAGTTAACAAAGAGGGAAGCAGAGTACCTTTTGAGAGAAGCAACGACCGAGATTGGAACAGAGCTCGACGGCGGTGGGGGACTTGGAATCTAGTCGGCAGAGGCGCTGACGGTGGCGTCGGCGACGGTGCCAAAAGAGGCGGCGGTGCCAAAAGAGGCGGCGGTGGGGGTTTCTAGGGTTTATGCAAAGTATTTGCTAGTATTGTTGCGATGGTAGTCCCTGTTGACTCCCTCGTTTTTCTAGGAGGACCACATAGTTATGTATTATATTCGGGAGAGGGGTTTAAAGACAAATATACAAAGCGGTTTAGATTTATAGGTACAAATGAAACTATTTAGGTCTAACAATAAATCAGAGTAAAGCATTGGGTTTAAAGGGAAAAACCCCTTATGTTTATAGTAAAAGATCAAGATATCTAAACAGTATCCGGCATTTGTATCCTATATCCAAATCCAAAACTACATCTGGATACTTTTTCAAACCACATCTAAAACTATATCCGTGCCCGAATGGTTTTTAATTTTCACATCCAAAACTATATCTAGATTCATTTCAGATACAATTGGTTCGAATATGTCTGGAGCACATAACATCCCTAAGTGGGGGTAATGAGAGTCAAGAGAAGATAGGGGACATATAAACCTTGTTTAGGAATTATATTAACTTCTCATTACTTGTATTCACTTAGGCCCCGTTTGGATAACAGAAGTATTAGAAGTAAGAAATAGGTTATAGAAGTAACTTTCAAAACTATAAAGTAGGAAGTAGTGGAAATAACACTTTTTTTGTTTGTTTCGTATATTTTAGAAGTAATGGAAGTAGAACTTCTTCTTCTTCATTTACTTTTTATGTTTGGATAACATTTGGAAATATTACTAGGAAGTAATTTTATCAATGAAAAGATGTTAGAAGTAACCGATAAAGGAAATATTAATAAAAAAATTTATTTATTTCCTAATTAATATGCATTTTAACTACTTCCGAGCTACTTCTGAGTATTAAGGATTGGAAAACTATTTTGGAAGTAAGGATGACACGTAAGCGCCACATAAGCATTTAAGAAAGTAATGGAAGTAAGTTTTTCAAAGAACCAAACATGTTTTTTTGCTTGGAAATAACAGAAGTAGCATTTACTTCTTTTACTTCAGCTACTTCATAATTACTTTCAATTAAGAGTTATTAACATCCTAATTATACCTCATTAAGGGTCTAACAATTACCCATTAACAAACCACTTAAAGATCATTATTCTCTTATTTTAAGATATGAATTTATTTGGTCAAATATTTCTAACAACGAGGTACACATTTCACTCATTTTGACAATATAAATACTAGTTATATATTTTTTAATTTGCTATTATTGATCAATAATTGTCTGCTAGAACGTTAAGTACTATTAAATAATTATTGGTTAGACAATAAGATATTGTTGGAGTTTATTATAATATGTCTTGCTAATTTTTTTATTTTTTAAAATTATTACTAAAATACAAGTCTTAAAAAACAAAGCTTTCTATATTTTCCTCTTTTTTAATTCTCCGAAATCGCTTTCCCTCGCCCACAGTCTCGTTTATTTTTTAATAAGTTATGAATCTAAAATTCCCTTACTTTTAAATTTTAATAATATAATTATAATATTCAATAAAGAAATAATTTGTCATATAAAGAGAGTAAAATGAGTGATGGTATTGTCTAATAATGGCGATAACAATTTGAAGAAAGAAAATTGGGGGTAGGGGGAATGAAATATAAAAAATAAGAAATAAGAAAAATTTAGCTTTTTACCACCTAATTTCAAGCTAAGACTTGAAATAATTTCAAAGAATAAAACCCTCATTTCTATAAAAAAAAATTTAAAAATAGTGGAATATTTTTCTTATCTATCTCAATACTAATTCTATTATAGTTCTAGTTAATTTAACAATATAAATTTTTATTTTAATTTTAATTCTACCTGACTAACACCTTAGAATCTTATTCCTATAAACTACCCTAGCTTCAGCGTTGAGTTTTACTTCACTAACCCCTTTCGATTCTCGCACAATTTCAGTTTTTAGAGCGGCAAGAGTCGTTAACAACCGCATAAAGTACTTGAATGAACTTAAACACACAAAAGAGGCCATCTACAACCAAAACCACTTTATTCATTTTTACCATACAATAGAAGTACATGCGAACACACTTAGAAACTTTATTATTTGATTACATAAAGTTTTAAAGCTTGCTTGACACCGGGATGCTTCTGGGCGTGAGTTTAGGCCCAACAGGCTCTTTGGGCACCACAACAGTAAGCACTCCATTTTCAACACGGGCCTTAATCTGCTCAGCCCGCACGTTATCAGGCAAGCCCAACCTCCTATCAAACCCCTCCTCCTTCCCTCTCTCCATCACGTGCCACACCATCTCCTTCTCCTTCTCCTTCCTCTTCTCCTCCTCCTTAACCTCTCCCTTTATATGCAGCACGTTTCCTTCTTCCAATTGGATTTTTATCTCATCCTTACTCAACCCTGGAAATGAAATTGGAGAGAAGTTAATGGGTTCTCGGTTTTGCATTTGAGACTTAAAATATGACGATCATGCATATCTTTTAATTACTTGAATGACCGGTCATGTAACTAAATACTAATAGAATAAGAGCATCTCCAAGGGGCCGGAAAAATCCGGCCCCTAGCTTAATTAAGGGACTTCGGAGGGGAAGTTGCTCCAACGAGTCGGAAAAAACGCCCCTTCACCCCCAAACCCTTTAACTCTTTTCCCAAATTAAGGGGAAGATTAAAGTCCCTTAACATTCTCCTTATAATTTTATATTAATATTTTTAATAGAGTTAATGTATAGTTAATCAAATTTAGTTAATGTATAGTTAATTCAAAATAAAATAATTAATATTAAAATAATATAGATTTAAATTTAAAATAATATTTAACTTTTAACATGATTTATATAAATTAATTATTTGTTAAATTTTTAATTTGATTAATTAATCTAATGATTAAATCAGGTAATTTCTTAATTTAAATTAATTAATTTAATTATTTTTAGTTATTAATATTAAATTATTTATTTGTTTATAAATAAATCACATATTTAATTAAATCATAATCTATAAAACTAAAACACTAAGGGGGTTTTAGTCAATTGGGACATTTTCATGAAAAATGGGATAATTGTTAAAGTAAAATAATTTTTCGCTAATGTGATATTTTAGTAGGATAAATAGGAATAATTTTGTGAAGCGGGATATTTTGATAAAATAACTTGGGATATTTTTTTTATAATTATGAAATATATATTTATGCATTTTGAAGATATAAATAGTATTGTATTTTAAACTTACTATTATTGATTGATAATTGTTTACAATAACATTCTTTACTATTAAATAACTTTTGGTTAGACTATAAGATATTAACAATTATTATTATAATGATGGCCTAATGATGGTGATAATCATAAAAGGAAAGAAGCAAAAAGGAAAGAAACAAAGAAAAAAAAAGAATATAAAAAATAAAAAATAACAAAATAAATATGAGTTCTAATTTTTTACCATCTAGTTCCAAGCTAAAACTTGGAATAATTTGAGAGACTAGAACTCTTATTTTTGTATAGAAAAATTAAAAAAAAAAGATAATTTTGTACAATTATCTCAATTCTAGTTTTGTTAGAGTTCTACTTGACTAACACTGTAAAATTTTGTTCTACTTTTAGTTCTATGTGACTAACACCTTAAAAATTTATCACATATATTATCTCAGTTTTAATTTTAAATTCTAGGTGACTAACCCCACCAAAATATAAATAATTAAAGAATAGAACGAGGGAACCATTGGAGAAGAATCATCCCCTGCCTTAAAAGCCACCCTAGATTAGGCGAGATTATAGGGATCCTTGGAGATGCTCTAAATAGTTTTTCGTCATTTTTTTAAAATACAAGTTATTCTATATATCACAAATTCAAAAACAAAACATCAAGTGCGATATAATTACCCACGCTGTCCGATATGACATAAAATTTCATCACTTGACTAATCAGTATTTAATTATACGACATGTCATCCAAGCAATTAGAATACAGATATAAAAAAGCATCTAAGTAAATGATAAATACAGTGATTAGTTATCCAACGTAGCCCATAAATAAATTTCTTACCTGGGACATTGATGCGAATGATGTGGGAGGATGGGGTCTCCATCCAGTCCATGGGAGCTGAGGATGTGGGCCCGGCCCATTGAGTGAAGAAGAGGCGCTTGAAGGGATCCATGAAGAAGGAATCGGCCATGATTTTGGTTTTGGGTTGCAAATTTTTGAGGGTTTCTACAGATAAAGAAGGGGAGCGATGGTGATGATTCCAGAGAGAAGGAGATGGGAGTTTGAGGAAGACAAGAAGAAGAAAGAAGCTTCTGGAGTCGGGTATGGATTAGACTCCAACCAAACCCGCATGTGTTGAACCCGTTATCGAAACAGTCACGGGCTGGTCCATATGGGCCTAAAGTATGAAATTGTTTATGCCGAGACCAAGGGGGTAAGCTAACGCACTTCGTTTATTTTATAAAATTTTATTCACTTATTATTGTCTTCTTTGTTTGGTAACATGATCTGCAAACTGATTGTTAACATGATGGATACTATGATTTTGTCAGGCCATATCAAAACTCGCTCAAGAAATTTATGCACAGGGCAAATATGTTGCAATTAATCAAATTAATTCATATGTGAGTATGTTTTTGTTGCCAAATTAATGTTGAAAATAAACTTGATTGAATTACCTTGGGAATTAATTAAATTCAAGAGTTTTTGTTAGGATATCTATGAGTCATTGTAGTAGTTTATATATGTGTGGTTTGTAAGTTGAAAGTAGTCAAGAAAAGAAAAAAGAAAAAAATTTAACAGAATAATTTTATCCTCTTCCAAATTGTTTATTCTGAAAAAAATATTGTTATCAAATTGGTATCAGAGCTAAGATGAGTTCTAACAGAATGATCTCATTTGTTGCTCCTAAACTCACCAAAGAAAATTATGATAACTGGTGCATTCAAATGAAGCTCTATCAGGATCAATAGATTGTTAGAATGTTGTGGTGAAAGGCTTTAAAAAGTCTGAAGATGAACATGCGCTATCAGCAGCCCAGAGAGACTCGCTTAGAGAGTCCAGTAAGAAAGATAGTAGAGTCCTCTATTTTATTTGCCAAGGAGTTGATGAATCGGCATTCGAGAAGATCTCAGATGCGGCGACCTAAAAATAAGCTTGAGAGATACTTCAAAACTCCTATAAGGGAGTTGAAAAGGTGAAGAAGGTGCGACTTCAAACAATTCGAAAGGAGTTCGAAGATTTAGAGATGGAGGAAAGTGAACTAGTTTCCGACTATTTCACTCGACTCTTAGCCTTAGTGAATCAACTTCAGAGAAGTGGTGGGAAGATTAAAGATATTTGTGTAGTGGAGAAAATTCTCCGATCACTTTCTCAGAAATTTGACTATATTGTTTGTAGCATCAAAGAGTCAAAAGACTTGGAGAAGATGACAATTGATAAATCTCGGGTTCCTTAAATGCTCACGAGAAAAGATTTAGGAAGAGAAATGAGCTGGTGGAGAAGGCTCTTCAAACTAAGCTTTCTTTGAAGGATGACCGAAAAGATTCAAAAGAAGGAAGTATCGGCAGTCGTGGTCGTGGAAGATTTCGAGGCCGAGGACGTGGTTTCTATGGCAGAGCAAGTCACAACAACTTTGAAGAAAGAGATTAAATCAAAGATCTTTTAGAGGCCATGGATATGGTAGATCTAATGGAGACCGATGGAAAACACAAGTTCAATATTTTAAATGCAAGAAGTATGGCGGCCATTACTCTTCTAACTGTTATTACAATCAAGTTGAAGAGAAGGTGAATTTTTTCGAGAAAGGAGATGATGATAACAATCTTCTATTAGCATTCTAAGGAGATGGTGACAGGGAGGATGTTTGGTATCACGATACTAGTTCCAGCAACCATATGTGTGGCAAGAGAAGTATGTTCGTCGACATGGACGAATCTGTTAATGACAAGGTCACTTTTGGAGATTTCTCAAAGATTTTACTAAAAGACCAATGTAAAATTCTTATTCACCTCAAAAATGGAGGAGAAAGGTTTATCATTGATATTTATTATATGCCTAATATGAAAAACAATATACTGAGTTAGGAATAACTCTTAGAAAAGAGCTATAATTTTCATACAAAAGATCGTAGTCTTTTTCTTCGAGATCAAAAAGGTAGATTTATTGCAAAAGTACAGATATCGAATAATCAAATGTTCATGCTAAACCTTCAAGGTCGAGATATGAAATGTTTGAAGGCTTGTACTAACGATCTTGCTTGGCTATGACACTCGAGATTTGGGCATCTTAGTTGTGGCAGTTTGAAGACATTGGTCAATAGAAGCATGGTGAAAGGGTTATCGATAATTGATCATCTCGAGCAACGTTGTGAAGGATGTCTAGCGAGGAAGCATCATCGAGCTAATTTTCCAAAGGAGGCTTCATTTCATGCGTCGAAGCTGCTACAACTTGTACAACAGTGTTTCATATGTCACCTTGAGAGGTGATTGTCAATTTTCTAATATTATAACTTAAAATAGTCTATAATTATGGAATATAATAGGAATTTTTTAAAAAAATATCGTTTTTGAAACTTTATTAGTTCGTTTTTGGATCTAATTAGTAAAATCAACCTCTTTGATTGATTTTGCAAAATATAGTTTTTAAAATATACGGGACTAGTAATCCTATGTAGTTAATGTTGGTTAAACACATGCTAATTAAATTTCAAAAAATACGTGAAACTAATTAAATTTCATTAGAGTGTAATTAGGCACCACTAAATACATTGGACCAGTAGTCTCGTGTATTTTAAAGTCGACCGCTTTTTGTCCTGTTAGCAAAACAGAGGTCAATTTTACTAATTATATTGAAAATAGGTCAAATTTACCAATAAAATTTTCAAAAGATCTTTTTTAAAAAATTCTTCAATATAATATAATTTTAGATTGCCTACTCCGGCAACTTCACTCCTTATAATGTAGTAGCATCTATCTGTGGACATGCATTGTAGTGAGTCACTGGTACAACGTAGTTAAATTGCTCGCGATCAAAATACTGCGGGGTTTGCTACTGCTATTCTTTATTATTTGTGCGTATGCGTGTTTTTTAAAATCCACTGTTAAATACACTTCTGATGAAATTTGAATTTTTTGATCTGATATCATTTAAACTCACTTTTCCTTCAAATCAGAACCCCGAAATTAATGATAAGCATTAATTCTATACTCTCTAATTAATAGAGCCTCAGTATTCTGTCAAGCAGTCAGGCATTGGCTTATTCCCTATGATATGTATGAATGTACGGACCTGTTAAAGTAAGAGAGAGAGAGAGAGAATCTTGGGTAAATTTCCCTTGAATTGAATATTGAGTGTGCACATATATTTATACAAGTAGAGGAGTGTGAGGTTTGTTCTCCCAAGCAATGTGGGACTAAAACCCACTACAATACACTATTATCAACAGCCCCCTTCAAACTCATGTTGGATCAAACAAAGTGAGTTTGCGTACAAGAAACTGGAACCGATGAACAGGTAAGGCCTTTGTGAAGAAATCTGCAAGCTCGTCAGCGGATGAAACATGAGGAAGTAGAATTGTCTTGTCCTTGATAACTTGGTGACGTACAAAATGAGCGTCGATCTCAATATGTTTGGTCCTTTCATGAAATACTGGATTATTAGCAATCTGGATGGCACTCTTATTATCACAGTAGAGAGGAGTAGGAGTCGTAACAGAAATACCGAAATCACTGAGAAGGCGACGAAGATGAATAATCTCTTTAGCTGTTGTGGACATTGCACGATACTCTGCCTCAGTACTGGAAAGAGCAATAACATCTTGTTTCTTACTTCGCCAGGAAATAAGGGAATCACCAAGAAATATACAATAACCTGTGGTAGACTTTCTGGTAGTTGGATCACCAGCCCAATCAGCATCAGAATATGCACAAAGCTCTAACTTAGATGTAGCAGGAAACAAAAGTGAGCGAGTGCTAGTACCCCGGAGGTACCGAAGAATCCGTAATAAGACAGCATAGTGTACAGAACGTGGGGCACTAACAAATTGACTGACAATACCAACAGCATGAGAGATATCTGGTCGAGAGATGCACAAATAGACCAACTGACCAACAAGATGTCGATATCGGGTAGGATCAGATAGAGGCTCACCGTCAGTAGAGCAAAGTTTGACATTCTGCTGGAGTGGAGTATCGACAGTTGTATTATCAGTTAACTCAGCTTGATTTAGAATATCTGAGAGATACTTCTGTTGAGACAGTAATACACCCCGCGGGCCTTGAGAAATTTCTAGACCAAGGAAATACCGAAGAGATCCAAGATCCTTCATGTGGAACTGTTGTTGCAACTGAGATTTTGCGTATTGTATACCTGTCATATCATCACCTGTAATGATCATATCATCTACATAGATGAGTAATAAAACCCTGCCACGCGATGTAGTGCGAACAAACAGAGAAGCATCTTGATGACTTTCTATAAAGCCCGCTTTGAGCACAACATCGCGAAAACACTCAAACCAAGCGCGGGGTGCCTGTTTGAGACCATAAACAGCACGACGAAGGAGACATACATGTCCCGGAGGAATATTTGACCCTGGAGGCGGTTGCATATATACGGTCTCTGATAAAGAGCCATGAAGAAAAGCATTTTTGACATCCATCTGGTATAAGGGCCAACGATGAGCAGCAGCGACCGCAAGGAGAGTACGCACAGTGGGCATCTGAGCAACAGGAGCAAAGGTCTCCTCATAATCAATACCTTGTTGCTGAGTAAAACCTCTAGCCACTAAACGAGCTTTTCGACGTTCAATGGTGCCATCAGGACGAAACTTGACCTTATAAACCCATTTACTGCCAACAAGAGAGATCCCAGGAGGACAGGGAACAATATCCCAGGTATGAGTTTGCTGAAATGCTTGAAATTCCTCAGCCATAGCTTGTCGCCACTCTGGAATTTGAACTGCCTCTTGGAAGGACTTTGGCTCAACAATAGTATGAATGGCAGCAAGAAAGTTATGAAAGATAGGTGAATAAGAAGTAACAGAAGCATACCGGGCAGGCATGACATGTGGGCGTTTGCCTCGACGAAGAGCAAGAGGAACCTCAGGCGGGGGAGATGCTGGCGCAGGTGCATGAAGATCAACAGTATTTTCTGGAGTGAGAGTTGTGTCCACAGGATATGGATTAGATGGTGTAAGAGAAGACTCAGGTGAGGAAGAGTCAACAGAAGGAGAGGGAGAGATGTCAGGGAGATCTCGAAAGGAAAATTGAGGTGAAGAAGTGGGTGATGCAGTGGACGGGGAAGCATGATCGGTAGAGTGGAGGAAATTAAAGTCATCAGAAGTAGAATAATATGGAGAATCCTCTTCGAACTGAACATGACGAGATATATGAACTCGACGAGTTGCGGGATCATAACAACGATAACCTCGATGTTCTGAACTAATTCCTAAATAAACACAAGAAACTGCTCTGGGAGACAATTTATCACGTTCGTGAGATGGCAGAAAAACAAAACATCGACAACCAAAAACGCGAACTAGATCATAACGGGGAGGATGAGTATAAACACGACTATAAGGAGTAGCACCGGAAAGAGAGCTAGATGGAGTGATATTAATGGCATGAGTCGCGGTGAGAATAGCCTCAGCCCAGAAACGACGAGGAACAGAGTAAGAAATGAGCATTGATCGGGCAGTATCGAGGATATGACGATGTTTGCGTTCAGCAACACCATTTTGCTCATGAGTGTAGGGACATGACTGTTGAAAGATAGTCCCATGAGAGGACATGATAGAGCGCATGGCAGAGGATAGGTACTCTTTGGCACAATCAGAACGAAAAACTTTAATACGAGATTGCCATTGAGTGAAAATCATAGCAGTGAAGGCTTGATAAGCAGTAAGTACGTCAGAGCGATTCTTAAGTAGGTAAACCCATGTAAAACGAGAGAAATCGTCGATAAAACTAACATAATATAAGTAGCCAGATGAAGAAGGCAAAGGAGCTGGCCCCCAAATATCAGAATGTACTAAATCAAATAAGGAAGTGGATACAGATGTACTCATTTTAAATGGTAAAGCAGTGAATTTAGCCAATTTGCAACCAGCACATGACTCAATACTAGAACTAGATGATACAGGACCAAGTACTCCAGACTGAATAAGACTCTCCAGCCTTTTATTACACACATGACCAAGTCGTCTATGCCATAAATTGGCAGGAAGCGAGGTAGAGGGTTTTGACGAACAAAGAGAAGCAACAAGAGAACGTGGACGTATGGACTCTGGAAGGTGAAGATATTCCAGAAAATACAGTTTGTGCCTCCTACGACCCGCCCCAACCGTCTTGCCCGTCTGTGGATCCTGCACAATACAAGTATCAGAAGAAAATGAGACAAACAGGCCCGCCATGCATAAAGAGCTAATAGAAATTAAATTCAAGCACAATTGTGGAGCCACATAGACGGGACCAAGTGTTAGACGACCAGATGGATCATTTTGTGGGGTAATAGAGCCATACTGAGTAATGGACAATGGTTGTCCAGCAGCTGTGTAGATAGGAGGAAGAGAGGATGAAGTAAAGACAGAGGATAAAAGTGAGGCATTACAAGTCATATGAAAGGAACAACCAGAGTCAAAAATCCAGAGATCATTCATACCAGAGACTGAAGGATTAGCTGAAGAACCAGCAAAATGCATACCAGAGAGTTGTGCGGCGGATGTAGAGGTGATATGTTGAAAAGCATCAAGTTGACGGCGAAGACTTTCAATAGCTTGAATAGTAGAGTCTGAAGTAGTAGAAGGTATAGCATTGGCCAACAATCCTGGTGTACGAGAGGGTTGAGACTGAGGGGGTCGCCGACCACGTCCAGTACCTGAGGAACGTAACTCAGGATGAAGCTTGAAGCATGTCTCAATGCGGTGTCCTTCCTTCTTACAATATTTGCAAGAGAGCTTAGATCGAGCCTGTGGAGAGGGAGCCTGTGGAGAAGTATAATTCATAACAGGAGCAGTGACAGGTACAGACAAAACAGTCTCGAGTGAAGAGGTAGGAGTGTCTGTTGACAAATTGAGTCGTGCTGTCTGCTGCCGGGTCTCATAAGCAGTGAGAGCTCCCATAACTGAGGCCAAAGTCGGAAATTGAGGCTGGTGAAGTAGTTGATCAGCCATAGTTGAATATTCAGGAAGGGACTGAAACAATTGATGCACCTCATGCCGTTCGTACCAGGCTAGCCAGTCTTCATATGTGGAATTACGTCCAGGAAGCATGGAGCGTAACTCTGTCCAAAAAGCTTGCATTTGTCCAAAATGGGACTGCAGAGATGAACTACCTTTGCGTTGTAGAGAAATGCGTTGCAGAAGATATGCCTCCCGTGCACCCGAGCACTCAGTGAAACGCTCAGTGAGACGAGTCCACATGGCCTGAGCAGAGGGAAGCGAGCCAATCTCGACAGTGAGACCAGAGCCAACACAGCGAGTGAGATAATCCATAACACGAAATTCCTGCAATTGCCACTCTGAACTCTCCTTGACATAGAGAGCACGAGCAGTCTGAAGATCGACATCACCACTGCCAGAGGCAATAGTACTGGATGAAGCAACAGTGCTGATGGACGGTGGAACTGGTCCCGTACTGGTGAGATGATCAAGCAAACCAGCGCCACGCAAGGCATTGGTGACAATGGTGGACCACCCTGCCCAGTCACTTTGATCATTGAGGGGCAAAGGTGGTTTGGGAATCTTCTCTGAAGGAGCCATAACAGCAATCTTGAGACGTTAAGATGTCGAGATGCTGTTACTAATGTCGTTCGTTTGAGGCCGAGAGACGGCTTGAAACGACGATGCCGTTAATTTGAGACCGAGAGACGGTCTTGAAACGACAATGCCGTTAAAATAGAACCCGAAGGTTAGAATGAAACCCGAAGGTTTAAAATAGAACCCGAAGGTTAGAATGAAACCCGAAGGTTTAAAATAGAACCCGAAGGTTAGAATGAAACCCGAAGGTTTAAAATAGAACCCGAAGGTTAAACGAGAACGCGAAACGCGTTAAGAGGCCGCAAAACGACAAGGCCAAAATATCTGGCAGATGAACGCCAAATAATTAAAAATAAAAATAAAAAAAATAAAACATTAAACGGCTGCAAAGCAATAAGGCCAAGATTTGGCAAAAGAACGCAAAAGCGTTAAAAATTTTATTGAAAGGGAAATAGCCCTAGCTCTGATACCATGTTAAAGTAAGAGAGAGAGAGAGAGAGAATCTTGGGTAAATTTCCCTTGAATTGAATATTGAGTGTGCACATATATTTATACAAGTAGAGGAGTGTGAGGTTTGTTCTCCCAAGCAATGTGGGACTAAAACCCACTACAATACACTATTATCAACAGGACCAAAAATATTTTCATGCATGTCATTTAATTATAGAGGTTACACAACAAAAAGAAGAAAAATTTCCCAATGACTCAAAATATTGGACCAACATGGGGGACAAGTGAGGTGTCCCCCTCCTATTGCATAACGAGCTGGTCATCATTAATTATTTGTCCCTCATGTTGGTCTCATATTTTGGGTCTCTGTAGCATAGCTCCAAAAAGAAACACCAAAAAATTAAGAAGTTATTATTCAAGATAGGTCTACAGGATGATGCAGTACTCAGAGTCCACCCCAAGAGCAATCCAAGTCTCCGCAACAATTATTGAAGGAGATCAGTAGGGCATACAAAGACTACTCAAGGAAGTCGTCCTAAGGACTTGCCTGGTCTTCAAAACAATATTAGCTTAGACCATATAAATGTTAGGTGAACTTAACACATGGGTAACGTGGTCGACATCCTGTTTGATTTGATATCTTCAAGGGTTGCCAATAGTTAAAAAAAAAATTAGTGAATACAGGATAAGTTAAGAAAAGTTAATGTAACATATAACAATTGTTTGGGAATTTAGTAGGGAAACAAAGGGGAACTTGTTTCGTCCCATTTGAGAAGTTTAATAAAGTGAATGGAAGGTAAGAAAATATACGTAAATTTACACGAATAATCTTACGTTATTTCACACATATAGATCTCATCTTAATATTATTTTCTTTAGGAGTTCACTTCCGCTCCCATAGGTTACGTTAAACTTCACTTTCATTATCTACCTCGAACGAATTCCTAAAACATAATTAATGTCTCGCATACCTTCCCTTACCTCCTATAAACCCCAATCCAAATAAGCCCTAAGGTGCATGGCTCTGTTTCCACTGAAAATTTGATTATAGTCCTAATGATGGGACCTTTAACCCTAACCGGACCCTGTTCCCTTACCTCCTATAAACCCCAATCCAAATAAGCTCGTGCACTTAATTTGACCTCGCATTGATGTGGACTCAACTGATTGAAGCGGTAGGACAACTTCTCTCTTTAATTTTTCCACTTTAATGTGAAAAGATTAAACTCAAGTATTAAGACCAATCTGTTCAGAATACATTTAGAGTAAGAACTAGCCTTGTGATTTGGTTTGGGTTTATTTATTCAGAGAGAGAAAATGCAAAAGGAATGATTAGGAATTTTAGAGTTTTTACGATTTAGAGATTTTATATATCTATAAATAAGAGTCATTCTTTTAGGAGCGCGTGAGATAACAGTTTTGATGCTTGGTTTGATATGAGGGAAGGGGAGGGGAGGGGGCGGGAGGGATAAAAATTAAATTTGATAGGAGGTTTTTAGAGTGAGGGAAGGGGAGGAGAAGGTGGGGACACCATAAAATGAACTAAAAAGTTAGAAAGGAAAGAATCCCTCCAAATTGGGAGGATTCAAGAGCAGAGAGAAAATAAACTAAAAATACATGCATTCATCCAAATTGGGAGGATTCAAGAGTAGAGAAATGTCCACCATTCATCTCATTGCACCTCCGTCACCTCGCCTTTCCCTCCTCAAACCCTCCATCAAACCGATCTTGAGAATCTTCCATCTCACAATTTGAACATTGAAGTCTCCTTTGTCCCTGTTCACAAAAGTCAAAGGTTGAACCACTTAATGCGCCACATCTTCCTTTCTCTTCGCAATGTTTTCTAAGGTAATTGCACATAGAAAAATGACTTAATGACCCAAAATATGGGACCAATGGAGGGGACAGGTGAGGTGTCCCCTCTCTATTGCATAATGAATTGGCATGACCAACTCATTATGCAATAGGGAGGAGACACCTCACCTGTCCCCTTCATTGGTCCCATATTTTGGGTCCCCGTAGCAGCACTCTTGCACATAATCCGCTCTTCTATACCTTCACTTACACTAAAGGCCCCTCAACTCATTTATTAACAGTTAGCTCTCCTCAACTCATTAGAAAGAGGGTTGTTACTTGTGATTACCTATCTAAATATGACATTTTTAGAGTGCTAAGTGCTAGTAAACAGGTACAGGTTGAGGGTTCAGTGCAACTTAAGATATATATGTGGCGGGCCGGGTCATGTACAATTTACCCTATTTTATGTGGATTGCAATCTTTTCTAAAGTTTTCATAAACGAAATTTGATGTGTGAAGTGGTTGCTACGTAATCCTTTGAAAAGACCACTTGAGAAATGTGTTGATGAGAAAGCTGCCCTAATGAAAAATCCATTCAAGAGGGGGCCCCCTCCAACTTTTGATGTGGCAGTATTTTATTTGAGCTATTTTAACGAAAAGGAACAGCGTTCGTAGAGGTGGTTTGGACAAGAAATCCCAAGAGTATATTATGTGCATTATATTCAAGGGGAGCCTAGTCATCAAAAAGCTAACCTCTTTAGGATTCCCACTTTGCTTTCACTTTATTGATAAGGCAACTGGATATCCAACTTTTTTTTTTTTCATATAATTAGTAACATCTTGAAGGCGCTGGAATAAAAATTAAATAATCCTGATGATTAGAAGCTTTATAGCTAATTATCTAGTGGCTTGCATCAGTATATTCAAGCTGGTGATGCTGACAGACTGACAGTACTCATCTTTTTGTTTTGGATATTGATAATGCTTCTCGTTTTTTCTAAACCCTTTTTTTTATATATGTGGAGCTCAAATACTGGGGGGCATAGGTGATAAAGTTCACTTCTGCGCAATGTATTAAATATTCATGGCTGGACTGCATCACAAAGCTCTTGAGGGATTATAGTTCTATACCCTAATATGTCTCAACTGGTTGAAATATAGAGGCTCACAACAGTATTTTTTTTCTTAAAGCCACTTTAGATTCGTGGGCAACTGGTTTGCTCCGATACCATGTTAAAAATATTCGTCACTACATCACAACTATAAAATTTCGGTGATGGTCGAGACATATAACTGTATGTGGATTTTTTTTTTTTTTTGATGTGAAAAACAGAGCAAGAATCTCTGCGCAATGTATATATATAACCGAAGTACGAGAAAATATTAACAACCATTATAAAAATACGGATGGCGCAGAGCCAAAAGAAGATTTAGCCGGTTGGGAGCGGACCTTGTCGTCACCAACCAGACTAAATCCGCCATGTTTCCACCCATCCATATGAAAGAGGACCTGATAATAACCATAAAAAAATGTTAATAACTGTATGTGAAGTTATTAAGATACAATGTTAGCTATATTAAAAATAAATTTCAGCTGGTCATAGATTTGATCTTTTCACAACCGCATCCACGGAGCCTTGCTCGCAATCATCACACTAGTTCGACAAAGACAAGAAATAATTGATGCTTAAAGCAAGGTTACCTTGCAGACTTTCCGGTGTCCTTTAGTATAAAAAAAAAATCTCAAAGCAAAGTGCAAAACCACAATTAGTGGATCTGATCACAAAAGAGAGACTCAGATAAAGGCTATATAACAAACCTTAAGTTGCAAACTAAGCTTATGAAACCAATGCACGATATTTAATAAAGTTCCAAAGGGGTTATTTGCTTATAGCATGAAGCTCCCAATAAAATCTTTCAACTTGAAACACAATCTTTAATTTGTTATTTCCACTCATACTTCAACAAAGGTAATTCCATACCATGAAGCTTAATTGCATTTATCAGCATAATGCGATATCTCAAAGTTGGCTCACATGCTTAAAACAAAGTAGCAAGGAATTCAATCCGACTACTTGAACTAAAACAAGCTATCTTCATATAATCAACTCAGATGATAATTTACAAGATTAACAACAATCATTAAAACTTTTTGATTAACTAGTTCATTTACATGATTCTAGCCACCAAGGCACCAACCGGTAGTCCAACCCTATCCTTGCAAAAGCCAACCACCCAAAAAGACAACACTATGGACATAACAACGAGCGGCCCTAGAAAATTGCACATATAGCCATGAAATAATTAGACGGAACAAAATGTAGGCAATTTATTTTACAAAAAAAAAAAAAAAAAAAAAAAAATTAGACAAAAATC
>NC_033799.1:10621883-10645241 GCF_001876935.1 Asparagus officinalis | reverse complement strand
GGTGACTTGCTTTACTTATCCTACCTTTGTTAAAGGTACCCCTTATCTTTCTGAAAAATTATGAAAAAAGGATTCCTAAAAAGCCAAAAGGTGGAGTTCAAAGTAAGATAGAAACAAAGTCCTCTTCTGCCAATTTGCCACCCACCCTTGAGAGCAAAGCCACTAAAGTTTATCTGCAAAAAAGTTGAAATTAAAAATGAAAATGATAATGTCATATATGTGAAGAAAATTGGTTGTACGTAAACGAGCGTATATCTTTAAACTCACTGCTTCCAGCTCTTCTAATGAAGGACGCAAAAACAATTATTAGGGCAACCCCAGCAATAAGGCCAAGTATAATTGCTAGTGTCTTCCCTGCTTCTTCAGTGCTCTCTGCAGAGAAAAGAATAATTCAATAACTACACATTTTGATTGATATTACTAAAGAGATATCAAACTTTTGATAGTTTTATCCCTCTGATCACCATCATGCAACGAACTGGATGTACTTGAATTTTTTTTTTTTTTTGACAAAATTCTAACACGGACTATATTGTGTAATGCAACTATAGCGCACAGGGTTTTATAAAAGATTTCACTAAATTCAATGAAAACAAATGTAGCATAGCAAATTGAAAAGGATCAAGAGGGGGGGAAAGTTGTTCACGGAAAAGTTGAAAGTGAAATAAAGTTATATGCATAAAAAGACTCACTTAGACAGGGGGGTCTCATAAAAATAGGCTTATCAAAATGGGTTATTACAATTCAAAAGCGATTAGTATTGAGGATCCAAAGGAATCACAAAGTGTTTGTGGCAAGAAAAGCTACAAAAAAAAAATCGCCACTTTTTCACTTTAAAATATATGGGAAAGTTTCTCAAAAATTCTTGTTTGCATATTCTTTTGGGACCAAGAAAGAAAAAGTAGGTTCAACGCCAATGTGGAATAGCAAGCTGTTCACCAATCAGTGTCTATAAGCGTCCAAGTGCATTTAAGTATGAACCTTGTCAGTATTAGAAAGCCAAATCAAAAAAAAATGAAAAGAGATTAAAATAAGTGATAAATGTGTATCATACTTTAATTCATAAAATTTTAATAAAACTAACAGTCAATTATAGACGGTAGTCGGATTAAAGTCTTTCACAAATGAGAAATAGGTATAACAAAGAAAAATGAATGTGAAAGAAATTACATATATATAGGTCGTTTTCTTTAGGTTAGGACTGAAAACATATTTTATTTTGTTTTTTTACGTCAAATCAAATGTCCCATCTACAACATACTGGTGACCATTTTTTCCTCTTTGGTCAATAAATTATAGCCAATTCAATTAAATGAATTATACAATGTCCTTTAGGAGGACACATGTAAATTAATTGTATGCAATTAGCCCCATCATCATCAATTAATGAGTCAATGCATATCCAACTGCTTGCTTAGCTCAGTGATCAAAACTGATATCTACTTCATCTCAAGGAGAGGTATGCTCTTTGATTCTATCTACTATTCAGTTATTTAACTAAAATATATTAAAAAAAACATTTTTTACATGGATTTTGGATGTGTCTCTTACTAAGAGATTAGGTGCATGGATGCATTTGGAGCTAATCTTTTTAACCTTAGCTTTTTAAGCCAATTAATTCATCATAAATGTTAATTTCAAAATTGAAATATTTTCATAAATCCTCCTCCTCTTCTTTTCCTACAGCGAGTTTGTAGACTAATTTTTGAATCTGGATCTCCCATTTCTCAATTTTACCGTCTATCTAATTTCATTGTTGGATATTTCTATAACAAGTAGCTAGTGAAAATTGTTATTAATTGTTTTCATTAAGTTTTTTTCTGTAAAACAAATTATATCTGTTTTAAGAATAAATAACCTCTCAATTAATGGACAATTGCAAAAACCACACGTCCTTGAAAGAAAACCCATCCTTCTGCATTATTTCTGATATATATAATAACAACATTAATGAATGCACATGCAAACAAATCAAGAAAAATCCTCAAAACCACACAAACGTAGACTCATAATTAATACCACAAAAAAAAAAAAAATCACAAGCAAGATCCTAAAGTCCTCAAACCACACACTTAAACTCAATTTGCTATAATCTACACTACCCATCAAAACATCAAACAGACGAGAAAAAACAACCACCACCGGCGATCAGAAACAGACTTACCGTCGCGATGGTCATAATACCCCGAAGACGACGGCGTCGACGTTGAAGTAGAAGAGGCAAAGGCGCCGCCGGTGTAGTACTTGGCAAAGCATTTTCCGAGGTACACCTCGCCGGAGACGGCGTCACCGCAGACGCTCTTGAGTTGGTTGATAGCGGTGGATATGCAGTCGGAGCAATCCTTTGCGCTCAAGTCTCCGACGCACTGCGCCGCCGCCTGCACGTAGCCCGATGCACTGACTCGGTATGTGCCACCGGTGCCCCCCGACGACGCGATGGCTGACAGCGCGTCGTCCCGCATTCCGATCAAATTGGGATCATATCTGATCAGAAATTATTAGAAAGAGCAACATAATATTCAAAAATAGAAAATTATCGTGCGCACAGTGAAAATGGTCAAGTGTAGATTAATTCGCGTATGGTTATTAACTACATTAATATATATACCCGTTAGTGGCCCCACACTTCTTGTAGAGGAGATTAGTTTCCTCCTTTCCAATAAAGGATTCGTTGTCATAGCGTAGGAAGCAGCCGGAGAGCTGGACGGCGGCGGCGACGAAGACGGGCAGAAGCGGCGAAGAGCTGGACAGGGCGGCGCGCAACGCAGGACGGCAAGGACGGCGTGTCCAGGTCGCCGCGGCACTGGTAGAGCGCCCCCGTAGACGGTGGACGAAGGGGGAGGCGCTGTTGGAGTGAACTCCCGTAGGGAGAGGAGGCGAGTCCGCCGACGGGAGGAAAGGAGGAGTCGACCGTTTGAATTGGTTAGGCGGAGCCCGAGTCGTATTTGGCCTGGGAGCCAGCCGGCGTAGACGAGGGAGCTTGGCGTCGGCGAGGAGGCGGCGGAGGGCGGCGTGGTGTGAGGAGGAGGAAGGAGAGAGGAGGAGAGGAGGTGAGCCTGGCCATTTCGGTTACGAGGGATGACTGTGGCGGTGGGAGTTTAATTTTGAGCGCTTACTGCTTGTGTTAATAATGAGAGGGGAGGTTGAGAGAAAGGCTAGGATGCGGATCATTCTTATAATAAGTTCTTTTTTTTTTTCTTCCCCTTGACATTAGCCCCTTAAATCTTTCACATCTCGAATCACTCCCTCAAACCGTAAGTTATTCTGGATCAGTCCCTCAAATCAATGACTTGAGAGGCTCAGAGGGGTTTATTTGGGACAACTTACGAGAAATTGGGGACCTAATGGCAATTTCAATGGCTCGAGGGGCCACCTGCAAGATATGAAAGGTTCAAGAGACTATTGTGAAAAACTTACAATAGAGTCTTTTGTTACTAGCTACTTCAAGTTAGTTATAGAGAGGGGATTTAAGTGGTCTTACTTTCAAGTGTAGGTCTCTATCTATTTTACGAAACTTTTTGATGGTTGTTTTTTTGGTCAGCGTCCATCTAACCCCAACGGGAATAACTTGAAGATATGTGCAACTGCTCTAGTACATGACGTTCTAAAACTATGCCCAAGAGTAAGCAAGATGTAACTGACCCATGCATGGGTGAGAGAAGCTTCATGATGAAACAAGTCGCAGGTTTTGAGTGATCAGTACATCAATATATTTAGAAGGAAAATGACTTAGGGACTCAAAAATATGGGACTTTACATGGTACACGTGAGGTGTCGGTTCCATGTCATGAACAGTGCATCATGGGACATGGAACCGACACCTCACGTGTCCCATGTAGGGTCCCATGTTTTTGGGTCCCTGTAGCACCACCCTTTTCCCTCACAGTTTTAATTTTGCTAAAACTATTTACCAAATTTCGAGAATGATTTTTCCTCCCTAATTAGTCCTGCCCTCCAGTATTTTTTCCCCTTGAAAACTGGAGAAACTCACTTCAAGTTGGCTTCCCATTCGAAAGCTCCAAAGTAACAACTACGCCCATTAAATTTTGATTCCTAGTTGGTTAACAAAATGCTCGGCACATACTTGTTGATAGTTAGAATGTCATTTTCTATTTAAAGGACGACAAAATAGTGAGAACTACCACGGTACTAGACTTTTTAGAAGTGTGTTTTCTCTATAATGCAGTTTTCTGAACGACAAATTATTTGTTTGGCTGGCAAATAGCCTTAGTTTTCATTATTTAGCATTAGATAATGTATTGTATCGAGCATCGCAAGAGTTGTCAATCTTGTCAAAATTCCATCTAAGCAAAATGAGAGCAAGAATCGAAACCTTTCTAACTCTTTTTTCAAGGTTTTTTTTTTCTTTTTCTTTTCTTGCTTTCTTGTTGTCCGGGGATTTCTTAGAAAACTAACTTTACAAAGGCTCTGAATTATTTTCTCCGACCTACCTTCATGTCAAATTTTCTCTGTTGGTATCCTTCGCCATCTCTTCGGGCGATGGCGTGACACGCACATCCAATTTTCGAATTCTCGCTTGGTGGCATAATGTACGTAGTAACGTTCAGAATGATGCCTTGCATGATAAAAATGGAAAAATAGGAAATTCTGGGATATTCTTGAAGTATATAATTTTTTTTTTTTTTTTTTTTTTTTGGAAACACAGCCCTGTTAAGGGAAAACAAGCACCTCACGAGTGCGTCCAAACAAAACAAGACCCTAAGGGGTTTGTTCCGTCAACTAAATGCAGGCCAAGGCCTAGTGTTTATAAATCAAGACGCGACCCTCGCACCTCGATTCCTGAATGCGATAGGGTCCGTCAAGTCCAACAAGAACCAATTTCGCCCATCCAAGGACAGGGGGTTTCATCCCCGATGAAGAATTATCCTCGGGTCTCTGATTTACGAGAGTTATTCTCCAGAGAAAAACCAATGCAACGAGCAGCTCATTCATGTCATTGTGAGCGGATCATTTCAACAGTCCTCTCCGAATGTCGTTGTTGTAGGTCTGAGTCTCGCAGGTCTGTATTCGACAGACTATTTTTTTTTTTTTTTTTTTTTTTTGGTATTGGATTGAAGAAAAGGTAGGGTCTCTGGATCTCAAAAGATTTCGAAGGAGAATCAAACTTCAGGCTGTAACCTTTTGTACAATGCCACGTGAAGAGTGGGCACTATTTTTTGCTTTTCCGGGACTAAGCTTTTGTTGGCTTTTTGCATTGTGTCCTAAGGAATAATTAATGTCTTTTCATGTTCTAAATCTTCTAGTTTTTTTTTTTTAACAGGAACGGAACAAAATTGAATGGCCGTCGGTTCAAGAGGAATTTGAAAGAAAAAAAAAAACATAATTCGACGAATCGTTTTAAAATCAAAGAAGACGGTGAAATAAAATTCTTTTACTAGGAGGACTCGGACCTCAGTTCAAAGTTCCCTACTTTCACCTGACCAGAGACTTCCAAGTAAGAATTCAATCAACAATCATTGCTACTGAATCAGAAATCAACAATGAAATTGAAACCACGCACGCTCAATCATTTGTCCGAAAACCGTTCGAAGAACTTATGCAGAAGAAAAGGAAAGTTTCGTCTCGGGTTCAAGCCAAAAACTTCCCTGAATCTGCAAGACAGGAAGAATGCAATGTCAATACATCCTAACGACAGAATACCGGAAGTCTGGATATTGTTCCTCTAATCGAAATCGAAATGAGACGAAACAAATGGTCCTAGAGGAAGAAGAACCACATATTTTATATGGACGAATTATGTTCTCCAAACGTGTGCTCGCGAGTCTCGCATTGATTTATTTTTGCATGGTTTCTAACTTGCAGGGCAGTTTCTTAGCTGAAAGTTGAGGGGTGAAAGGGGCGAAAGTGAAGGCAAAGCCAATATGTGGATCGAGTTCCATTCCCTGTACCTTGTGAATTCTGGCCATACACGAGGATATGTATGCCCATAGCTTTAGTTCCAGGAAATAAGATTGCAGGAAACCTCCAAAGGAGACTCGATTTCCGCATTCTGAAAGGCGATAACATTGGATTTGGGAAAAAATAATAGGCATATTACGCAAAAATGATCAGAAAATAATTCCGAATACAATCACATAGAACTAGAGTAAACAAAATGTAGTTGCCTGAAAGTGGGGGAAACAAGTTCTAGGAACACCTCCAATGAGGGTGGCAGTTATGAAACCATCCATTCGAAAAGAGAAGGAAATAATAATAATAATAATAATAAGAGCAACAAGTTAACAACAAACTATGAATTGGTTCACATATGTTATTTCAGTTGCTGATAAAACAATAAGTTAACAGTATGACCTCATCATAGTGATATAAACAAATAGCATAAAACTCGATCATCAAATAATTCATGGCTATATTTTCTCAATTTTATTTCCCACTGTATGAAAACAGGCATATAGTTGCATCTTACACTTTGATGTACACCTATGATCAATCAACACTCAGATTCAAGCCACACCAATTACAAACAAGCAAGCACCTTCAGCAGTAGTTAAGACCATCAACCTCAGCAAATTAAAAATCAATCAAGCTTTCTTTTTAGAAGAAGATACCTCCTCCTCCATTTTCACAAACAAACTTCCATCATAGACAGCTCTAACGGTGTCCTTTTGAAGCAATCCATCCTTGTCCTTGCAAAGAGAGTACAGGATCTTCCACTCTGTCCAAGCTGCGAGCCTGCTCATATGACGGAAAAATTTTAAAGATGTTTCACCATACTAGAAACGGTGAATTGCAGATAACCCCCTTCCATCTACATTTTGAGTAGCATTTATCACCCCTCTGCTCTTTCATTAGCAGTTTCCCCTCTTGGATTGGCTTTTTGAGAAAGGATACATGGCAAATGTAACAGACAAGTTAAGAGGTGATAACTGCTATTGAAGGTGTAAATAAGGGGGTTATCTGCAATTTACCCCGTTAGTAAGGATACTAAAACGGGTTCTCATTCCCATAAAATTAGTATGAAATTCATTGAGAAATGGGTGACCAATTAAGGCTCCCCGAGTACATGAAGTTCCTCTTGATATAACATGATTAAGAATTAGTTAATCACTATATTCTCAGTATCAAGTAACTCTTGGAACTTACGATCCTTGCTTATCGCCAGGAACACGATTTGCCTTGAGCATCTCATCCAACTCGTCCGATGTTAGTGCAGTAGGGTAAGTATGAGCATGCTTCTGAAAAATCTCCTCGAATTTTTCAGGAACAAACCTATAGGTACCATATTGAAAACAAAGCCCGTTGTTAGAGTTAGTTTGTTGTTTATCTAAAGAATAAAATACTTATATAAACCAGCATGCTAATGAAGCATTGGAAACCTTAACTACATTAGTCTAATAAACAGGAAAAGTTCATGATCAGTCATCAAAAAAATGTTATCTTATTTTTATTTTTGAGTAAAGGATTGCATGGAACATTTCTACAAAATTTGATGACATATTCAAATTCAAATATGACATAAAGCAGGTCGATCACTAAACTATACTGCCATAGCCTCATTATAGAAGCAGAAATTTGATAATTCGTTTCTTTGTAGCATCATTCACCAACCACAAAAAAAGACAAGAAATGTCTACTAGCTACTACGTCCACCAAACATAGCTCCATTAAAAAAGTAGCTTGCATCTGTTCGTGTTACGATCATATATTTTGGACAATGGAAGGATAGGCCAAAGAAGGTCATTAGAATCTAACAAAAATGGAAATAAAAGAAATTATTTGACCAATGTCATCCAGTTCAGTAAACTATTATAAAGTTAAATGAAATCATTGCATGGTGTGCTTGCTCCTTAATGATGTAAGTTAGGTAGAGTCTTTGGCATTTTTCTTAGACAGAAATGACATCTGCAGTAGTTAGTTTTATCCTGGAGGAACTTTTTACCCACTATGCATTACTCTACTTTAATTTGCAACAATAATTAAAAACAAAATTATGAATTCTCGCCAGGCGCATGCTCTCTCTTTTACATATATTCTCTTAATGCATGCATACATCAGCCAACAATTATTTATATCAATTTAGTGACGATGACATGTGAGGAGAAACAGTTTACAGTTTTCTCATTAAGGTACCTATACCAATTTTTCTATCCATCTCCTCTGCAACTTTTTATTAAAAAATTCTGCACCTATAAATCAGTTAGTTTAAGATTGTGTTATGATCGACTATTACAACAGTAAGTTGGTATATAATTTACTGTGAGCTTTACTAAATCCATGAAATGTTTTATATAATATTAGAATTTTCATATTTATCACTTAATAGTTTAATAGGGTTTGTTTGTTAATTCAAATTTGCTTAGTATGATGAAATCCTATTAAAAGTGAGGGCACCCTTTACTTTGGAACGTGAATGTTCCAAATGTTAATATTGTCTGTTTTGGCTAATCATTGTCTGTTAATATTGTCTGTTAATATTAAAAGTGAGCGTACCTTCATTTAGTCCAAGGGAAGCCTTAGTTAATATTGTCTAATCATCAATATATCTCAACTTTTTCTTACTGGTATTACAGGACTTGCCAAAGGTTCCCTGTTTTGGCTGTTTTGAATGTTTCATTTCGCCAATAGAGAATTCAAAGGCCAATATTAAATTATTCACACAGTTTTGACGGATAGAAAGCATATATATTCAATATGCAATTCTAGGTTCCTTATACAGCTGATAAGCAGCGACTAAAATTTCATATAAAGCATATATATTCAATATACAGTACTAGGTTCCTTATACAACTGATATGCAGCGACTAAAATTTCATATAGACAAAATCAGATCAATTTATTTCCTCATATCAGAAATGAAGATGGTAAATATCCAATTTATTCTAAACTGACAATATAACTTTTTAGCAGGGAAAATCCTTCTGAACTACTAATTTATGTAAACTTACCTCCCCTCGGAGTCATAAACGCCAGAATCACTAGTATGCTTGCCTTTCTTGATATTTTTTACATAAATGGGAAGAAGGGGAGATGTGAAAGTTCCCTGCACGTACAAAATACGAATTAAACATTAGAATATGTCTACAAAGAAACATAGGTTAGCAATATTTATACCGTTAAAACTTGCTGAATAGGCCTCCAAATCCAGAGAGAGAATTACGTTGACCTTTAGTTTTAGTCTTATATTACAAACAAACATCTGAAGTTTACGAACATAATGATTGCTAAATGTATTAGCTTCAACTGTTTCTTTTTCATCCTCCTAGTTCAAACGGAAGTTAATAAAGAATATCCACAAAACCACAGCAATCACCCAAATATAGTATCGGCCCGAATCTGAGAAGAAGAGAAACATAAGAAGCAGAGGTCGTAAAAATTTATGCAACTGACGCTACCCAAGTTCATTGACAAGTCATGTTAATCCAGATTTTTGAATCTCTACGAACGTTGGATCTGATGTGGAAAACCCTGATTCTAAACTATATATTAATTAGGAGAGAAACATAAGGGATCCATTGGATGTCCACCTAGGCCTGAAAAGCTTTCATGACCTAGTGCCATAATCCTCCTTTGCTACACGGACGGACTAGTTTGCTGTTGATTTTTAAATAGTAAACCATCTAGGTTACACACTGACCAGTAGAAAATACCAAACAACTCCATCTCAGTTCAATGTCATAAACATCCTTGACCAATGACAAGAAAAAATTATAACCCTCTGTGGATGTACGGATAATGAGCAAAAGACCACACGACTTTTATATCATTCTTGTTATAAGCTCCCTGCTATATCCATGATGAGAATGAGTAGACCCTGATTCACTTGGTTCGGTATCATAGCCCTCATTCATTACGCTATAATGGATGAAGTTCCATACACTATTTGATTAGAAATGAGAAAATTTCAAAAAATACCAATAACATTTTTATGTTTCTTTTTCTCATATAGATTTATAAATTGGAAAACCACTCATAGTTTAATAGATATCCAACACTCTAAGTCATAATTCCAAACTGGATATGGATTGAAATGAACATGTTCCATGTCCAACGAGTTCTATATCGAACACATTTTAGAAAGTGGACGTGAAGTGTAGGATATATGTCCAAGAAGTGTTGACAAGTATTTTAAATTAAAACATGCATATACAATTGAGTACACGTTTGGCTAAATGTGTGTATGCACAAGGAGTGTTTGTGTTCTCTATGAGCATCATATGTATCGGTAATGGGTATGGCTTCATGATAGAAGTGCCTAAGCAACATAGATATCATATGATCTAAAAGGAAAAAGATGTGACATGTGTGAGATGTAGTTAAACCATGATGTCACATGCAAGACATAAGGTAACAACACTCATATATTGTGAAAAATAATGAGTCATTGTACATTATATACGATTGCATTGTGCATATTTACTGTGGAAAATAATGAGTGCATTGTACAAACCGGCCTTCAAGAAAAGGATAGTGAGGTTGGAAAAGATATACATTATCAACTCAAAACCAAATGGTTAAACTGAAGTAAGTGCTCCCAGAGTTCTATGTGATCATAAAATATCCATGAAATAGAAGAGAAATTCTATATATCGTAAGAAGATCAGCACTGATTCATGATAAGGATGTTGAAAGTTCAAGAGCATGTCAAATAATGATATACGATAGAAAGTAGCATTGCAGTCCACATAGGAAGAAAATACAATTTTAGCCAAGGAACACATATTGGACCTATAATTAATCACATCAGGAATACCTACAAGAAACCTAGACTTGACTTTATAATATCCACTCTAAAGATTTATATATCAAAAATACAAGTGGAAATTAGGCTATGAATCCCAGATGGAAAATTGTATGTAGGTCATGATCCACAAGTCACATGGTTCCTTGCCTTTTCCGTTCTATCCTTAACCTCATTGTCATAACAGCCTAACCTATACCATACCAACTACAGAAGAAGACATATTACCATATCATTAAGACCCAAAAATCAAATTCTTTAGGCTTCTTTTGATTGAGGTTTATAATAAGTCATTTTACATTCCCAAAATAAAATCCAAATAAAACATTTGATCAATAAGGAAATGGATAGGCTTAAAACATCAAAATAGGAATATTAGCCATTAAGTAAGATTTATTTAATCAATACGCTCTTTTTTAGTGTTTAGGAATAGAGACCCTTAATCTATGTGAATAGGTGGACTAATAAACTCTTCACTTTAAGCAGGGTCATATCCATATGAGTAGGGGTGACCATTCGGGCCCAAGACCCGGGCCCTGCCCGAGCCTAGGACAAGCCCAGAAAACCCGGGCCGACCATGCTCTGGGCTCGGGCCAGGGCCCGGGTTGTCTTGGTGAAGCCAGATCCGAGCCCGTCCTAGCCCCGTTATTATATTGTTATATATGTATATTGTGTATATATATATATATATATATATATATATATTATACTTATATATATAATATATACTATATATATATAGCAGCCAAACTTTCTGTCAACTTAAGTGACGTCACTAAGTTTCTTATCCTATTGTGATCACTTGAATTGCAGCTACATTGTGCGATTGGATCCGTTCCGTTCAACTTGCATCTACATATTCTAAACCCAACACACAAATTTGTCGGTGAACCGTCAGTTTGCCCTTTCATTCCACTGCGTATCAATTTTAACGGTTTCGACGTGAATAGGAACTTTTACAGTGGCTCTCGACGGGAAGGTCAAACCACACGAGTTCACACCAAATTTTGGTGTGTTGGGTTTTAGGAATATGTTGATTAAGTTTAACGGACGGATCATCCACATGTAGCTCAATCAAGTAATCATAATGGATAAGAAACTTAGTGGACGTCCCACTTAGTGACAGAAGTTTTTTGGCTCTATATATATATATTTATATATATATATTATATTATATTATATGTCTTAAGTGTATTATGGTTTTCTGAGGAAATTGGCCATAACATCGCTAAGTTCCTTAAGTAATATAGTTGGTATTTATATTTAGTACGCAAGCTGACCATGCGCGCACACACACACATACACAATAGTATATATTATATATATATATTTCTAAGTTTGTATATAACACACACACACACACACACACACACACACACACACACACACAGTATATATATATATATATATATATATATACTATATATATTATATATATATATATATATATATATATATTAGTATATATATTATATATATATATATGATATATACTATATATATATTCCTAAGTGTATGATGGTTTTCTTGAGGAAAAATGGGTCGTGGAACATCGTAAGTCCTAAGTGTAATATAGTTGTATATATTTAAGTACGCAAGTACACACACACACATACACACACACACACCACACACACACACACATAGTATATCATTATATATTATATATATATATTATATATATATATATTCTATATATCATATATATATATATAGTATATATAATATATACACCACAGCACACACACACACACAATCTATCATACTACTACGTATCTCTACATCTAATACACCATATTCAGATATTTGTAAGTATACAAGTATACTATATTATACACACACACACACTACATACACCACATACTTAGCCCATGGGTATAATTACTAAGTATATAAGGATGATATATATATTATATATATATATATATATATATATATATATATATATATATAATGTAGTTATAAGTATACTTATATGTGTATATTATAGAATTACAGTTATACAAGTATATATAACTACATAAGTATAATTACATATAAGTATATTGCATCTAGTATATATAAAAGTATATCACATAACTAAAGTGTATAATTGTACTTAAATAAGCATAATGTAAGTATGTAACAAATGCATATAGAACTATGTAATACATATTTATAAATAAGTAATATATACTTATGTGATTCTCTCTCTCTCTCTCTCAAGTTATAAGTTATAACTTATAATTATATACATTATATTTACATATAATATATGTATATATAATATATGGCTATATAATAATATGCAAGTATATACTAATACATACTTATATAAATATAATAAGATTAATCTAATTTTTTGACAATTTTTTACCAAAAAAATTAAAAAAAAAACCGAGTCGGCCCGAAGCCCGGCCTGGCATGTGAGCCAAAGGGGTGTCAAGTCACACCACTTTGCTTATCCAAAACTCATCCAAAACCTACAGGAAATTTGGTCCACTAAGCATCTATGTTTTCTAACATATATGCAATTCTTATTTTTTATCATGAGCAAACTTGGTCCACTAAACAGCCAAAGCAGTGTCAAGTTAATCTCTGTAGTGTTTTATTTATTAGCTAGCGTTAATTGCAGATAGACCCTGGTACAATAAGCAAATTGACCAGACCATCTTATCCTTATAGCTCTGTTGTTACAGATTAACCCCCTGAATGCGTTATACTGTTGCAAATAGCCCCCCAAAAAAGGTAAAAAAAAAGTTTCACTCGGGGAGCCTATCTGCAACAATAGGATTACAGTAGCAAGCTCAATATGGCGATAGTAACTGGGCCTGTCCGTAACTAAACTCTTAAGTACGTAGTCACACCACTTTTCAAAAATCCTGGACCCACCACTGACCGGTCATCTTAACCCTTTTGCATAGTTACACTTGAAAATACAAAACGAGTTTACTCCTCTTATTCCACGTAGTTTCGTTGCATTTGAGTGTTAACTCCCTTTTATTTCGAATGTATTTATATTTTCATATGTCTATACCTTTTACAACTGATAAGCTTCGTTAAGTGCTTTTTAATGAAACGCTGGGAGGTTAATAATACCTCACAATTTCTTTCTTAAAAAAAAACTCTCCTTAACCCGCCACTTAAACCCCTTGTCAAGCAATACTAAAAGTGTTATCGGAATCAAAAATATTTTTTTTCTCTCTCTCTTTTCAAACTTTTCTCTTTAAACTTAATTTAGCCAAACATGACCTTATGACTGTCAATTTCCCATTCTATTTATTCGCTGACACCAAAAAGTAGAAGCAATAATGTTTTTATATATGTTTCTTTCAACCCACCATTACTTGCAAACCCCACCAACAATTAAAACACTAAAAACTTGCCACAGCAGCAAGCAACCACACAAAACCAAAAAAAAAAAAAAAAAAATTCTTTTCAGATCTCAATTAAAAAAAGCATTAAATTAATCGGCCATTAAATTTAAAAAAAATTTCTCCGCACGCGGATCGACGAATAAATAAATAATAATAATAATAATAATAATAATATGGAACTCGCGAACCTTGGTAAGTTTCGTTAGGATAGATGAGTCCGTCGTTGTTCCTGTCGAAGAAAGCCACGTGCTTCTGTAACGGCGTCATCTCCTCCTCTTTTACGGCTGTAAAAACCCCGAAAACAATTTCGTCATATGGCAGGATTAAACCAACTGAAAAAAGAGAGCGAGAGGAAACGGAGGTTTTTTTAGGTACCAAAAGGTTTCGAGGGAGCCATCGACGAGGGGGAGGAGGAGGAAGCCGGAGAGAGGAGGAGGAGAGTGAGAGAGAAAAAGGGAAGGAATCGGTTCGACATCGAAGCGATCGAGCAAAAATAACCGAAATGGGGATTGGACGGGACCGGGGGCCCTTCAGACGTCGATACCCTCCTTTTCACTTTTTTTTTCGAGGGCCTTCAGAGGCTGGCGTGTCCCTCTATATAGGTTGTGCCGAACACACGTTCACAAGGAAGCGTTTGGGGCCCACCACCGTTGTCATTAGTTCTGGATTAGTTCCTTTCGCTTCTCGTTTTTGCTTTCACACTTGGGCCAGGAAAAAAGCAACGCACCGAATTCCTTTCCGAAAGAAAGTGAGAAGTTATACCCTTTAGGATAGTGTGTATTTATTAAGATTTGCTGAATAAATAAATCTAGAGAGTATTAAAAAAAATTAATATTTAGTATATGGATGCAGAAAGGAGGAAATATTAAGGGGCTATTTGGATTGGTTTTTTGGATTGGTAAAAGAGGAGAAAGCTGCTAAAAATGTCAGTTTTTTAGCAGCTTTCCCCCAAAATCGCCTCTTATAGAGTTAATTTTGGGGGAAAGCTGCAAAAAAACTAACATTTTTTACAGCTTTCTCTCTTTTTACCCATCCAAAAATCGGAACCAAACGGGGCCTAAGTGTATTTCATAAGAATTAAGATCCTCTACTCATGCATAGTACCTCCTAATACTTGCTAATGCATCTCCACCTTTCATTTTGTGGACAAGTACAAAGTGAAAGGTGGGGTCCACAAAATGAAAGGTGGAGATGCATTAGCAAATATTAGGAAACACTATGCATAAGTAGAGGATCTAAATTCATTTCATAATGGGTAACGTACGATTTTGGAGGAGAAAATGCATCTAATGATGGACCATAACTTATGGGTTTTTTTTTTGGATCATTAGTAATTTCTAGAAGACGGATGTAGAGTGGAGCATTGTTTTCGTTTCTTGCCGTGTTTTTGCTTTCCCACTTTGTCGAGTGTATATATGTAAGTAAATTGTGCGCTAGACTGCTAATGTTTTAAGGATAAGAATCTATAATCATGTATGAGTTGTTCTGTGGGGACCCCAAATCATAGGACCCAAAGGAGACAGGTGAGGTGTCAACCCCTGGGTGCATGATCTACTATTCATGAACAGTAGATCATGCACCCAGGGGTTGACACATCATCCGTCCCCCTTGGGTCCCATGATTTGGGGGCCCAAATGAATTTTTCATCATATATTAATGTATAAATTATTTTCTTTCTGTTTTAGACCATCCCTTAGTTCTTGCCCTTTTTTTCACAGTTGCCAAATAAAGCAAACATTTATATGAGGATACGGCTGTTATCGGGAAGGCAAATACATTAGTGTACTCATGCGCTGTACATTTGGTGCTTTAAAGAGATAAATCTTCTATAGAATGTATTTATTTAAATTAATTGCTTTTGGATCATCAATTGTTTAAGGGATGCAGAGAATTGGATATTTACCTTATTGGAGAACCTAGTAAATAACATCACAAATATTAGCTAAACCAATATTGATTCCAGCTTTATTGCCAATACACTGACTTGTCGTCTTATACTACATAAGTACATACTATAGCAACTATATTAAAGTTCTTATATATTTATTGGGAATTGGGACTTTGGCACAAAAGGCCAACTTGCTTGAATTCGCATCTACTGTCGTCGTTCATCCCTACCTAATACGGATTGTAACGAACGAATAAATATTTCTGATCGATTGATTGGCAGGCTCGTAGGTCGATTTATGTTTATGGCATGTATATCTCCAATTTCTAATAAGTATGCACTGTAATGCTTGTGCTAAAGTTTACTTGACTTGTATTGAGCTAGATTCCTCGCGCTAAAAAGAAAAAGGAAAAAGGAAAAAAGGAAAAAAAAAAGTCTTATAGCTTTTCTTTTTGGAGTGAACTAGTATAGTATACTTATTTTATATTCTAAATTTTTTCGTGAGCAAGAAGGTAGTACGTGTTGATATCCTTTGTCGAAAGAGTAATATAACTTGTCTCATTACTCAACAAAGACATATATTAAAAGATTTGGATCGATTGAGAATTGAGATCCGATGTCAACAACCATCGGCCGAATTGAATAACATCCAAGTACAGTCTCCTCTGGTTGATGAGATTAAGATTACCCAAAAAGATGACTTGGGTTTGGAGGCCATTCCGAAAAGAGTCAGGGATAGTAAACAACCAGATTTTGTAATACACTGTGACAGATCCCTTAGTCTGAAATCGACTATGTGTTCCGAATAATCCAGAATTGAAGAAGAAGATTTTGAAGAAGGCTCATCGTTCTGGGTATACAATGCATCCTGGTGGAACCAAAATGTATAAAGATTTAAAAGAGATATACTGGTGGAATAATATGAAGAGATATATTAGCAAATATGTTTCAGAGTGTGAAATATGTCAGCAAGTAAAAGCAAAGCATCAGAGGCCAGCTGGATTAACTCAAAATCTCGACATACCAATGTGGAAGTGGGAAAAGATTTCAATGGATTTTGTCACAGGATTACCAAGATTTGCAAGGCGTTACTTCTCGGCGAAGCTATCCACACTTGCAACATGTCTGCATCTCATTTAATGCATGTCAGGAGCATCATGCATCTAGCTCTAATAGTCTTCATGACTCATCGGATCAGGTGGGCTCTGCCATGTCGCCGATCACTTCCCATTTAATGCTGAAGTATCTACCATCCAGTCGCCAGTCGACACCTGTAAAGTAAAAGCTGACTCAACTACCAGCCCACACTTCACCACCGCCCCACTGTGCTCGGCCAAAGTGACCAATCAACCCCTTATACTCCGAGTATAAATACATGTACTATTCGAACATATGGAGGATTCGAAAATCGGACCTCCTGACATACATATTGTATGATTATAAGAACAGATAGTTCTTATTTTTCCATCAAGCTTATCAACTAACTTGATCGTTTGAGGTACAACGGGGGAATCAATCTCCGCCCTCTCACGAATTCAATATTGATTCCAGCTTTATTGCCAATACACGGACTTGTCGCATTATACTACATAAGTACATACTATAGCAACTATAATAAAGTTATTATATATTTATTGGGAATTGGGACTTTGGCACAAAAGGCCAACTTGCTTGAATTCGCATCTACTGTCGTCGTTCATCCCTACCTAATACGGATTGTAACGAACGAATAAATATTTCTGATCGATTGATTGGCAGGCTCGTAGGTCGATTTATGTTTATGGCATGTATATCTCCAATTTCTAATAAGTATGCACTGTAATGCTTGTGCTAGAGTTTACTTGACTGGTATTGAGCTAGATTCCTCGCGCTAAAAAGAAAAAGGAAAAACGAAAAAAAGGAAAAAAAAAAGTCTTATAGCTTTTCTTTTTGGAGTGAACTAGTATAGTATACTTATTTTATATTCTAAATTTTTCGTGAGCAAGAAGGTAGTACGTGTTGATATCCTTTGTCGAAAGAGTAATATAGCTTGTCTCATTACTCAACAAAGGCATATTTTAAAAGATTTTGATCAATTGAGAATTGAGATCCGATGTCAACAACCATCGGCCGAATTGAATAACATCCAGGTACAGTCTGCTCTAGTTGATGAGATTAAGATTACCCAAAAAGATGTCTTGGGTTTGGAGGCCATTCCGAAAAGAGTCAAGGATAGTAAACAACCAGATTTTGTAATACACTGTGACAGATCCCTTAGGTTCTGAAATCGACTATGTGTTCCGAATAATCCAGAATTGAAGAAGAAGATTTTGAAGAAGGCTCATCGTTCTGGGTATACAATGCATCCTGGTGGAACCAAAATGTATAAAGATTTAAAAGAGATATACTGGTGGAATAATATGAAGAGATATATTAGCAAATATGTTTCAGAGTGTGAAATATGTCAGCAAGTAAAAGCAAAGCATCAGAGGCCAGCTAGATTAACTCAAAATCTCGACATACCAATGTGGAAGTGGGAAAAGATTTCAATGGATTTTGTCACAAGATTACCAAGATTTGCAAGGCGTTACTTCTCGGCGAAGCTATCCACACTTGCAACATGTCCACATCTCATTTAATGCATGTCAGGAGCATCATGCATCTAGCTCTGATAGTCTTCATGACTCATCGGATCAGGTGGGCTCTGCCATGTCGCCGATCACTTCCCATTTAATGCCGAAGTGATCTACCATCCAGTCGCCAGCCGACACCTGTAAAGCAAAACCTGACTCAACTACCAGCCCACACTTCGCCACCGCCCCACTGTGCTCGGCCAAAGTGACCAATCAACCCCTTATACTCCGAGTATAAATACATGTACTATTCGAACATATGGAGGATTCGAAAATCGGACCCCCTGACATACATATTGTATGATTATAAGAACAGATAGTTCTTATTTTTCCATCAAGCTTGTCAACTAACTTGATCGTTTGAGGTACAACGGGGGAATCAATCTCCGCCCTCTCACGAATTCAATATTGATTCCAGCTTTATTGCCAATACACGGACTTGTCGCATTATACTACATAAGTACATACTATAGCAACTATAATAAAGTTATTATATATTTATTGGGAATTGGGACTTTGGCACAAAAGGCCAACTTGCTTGAATTCGCATCTACTGTCGTCGTTCATACCTACCTAATACGGCTTGTAACGAACGAATAAATATTTCTGATCGATTGATTGGCAGGCTCGTAGGTCGATTTATGTTTATGGCATGTATATCTCCAATTTCTAATAAGTATGCACTGTAATGCTTGTGCTAGAGTTTACTTGACTGGTATTGAGCTAGATTCCTCGCGCTAAAAAGAAAAAGGAAAAACGAAAAAAAGGAAAAAAAAAGTCTTATAGCTTTTCTTTTTGGAGTGAACTAGTATAGTATACTTATTTTATATTCTAAATTTTTCGTGAGCAAGAAGGTAGTACGTGTTGATATCCTTTGTCGAAAGAGTAATATAGCTTGTCTCATTACTCAACAAAGGCATATTTTAAAAGATTTTGATCAATTGAGAATTGAGATCCGATGTCAACAACCATCGACCGAATTGAATAACATCCAGGTACAGTCTGCTCTAGTTGATGAGATTAAGATTACCCAAAAAGATGTCTTGGGTTTGGAGGCCATTCCGAAAAGAGTCAGGGATAGTAAACAACCAGATTTTGTAATACACTGTGACAGATCCCTTAGGTTCTGAAATCGACTATGTGTTCCGAATAATCCAGAATTAAAGAAGAAGATTTTGAAGAAGGCTCATCGTTCTGGGTATACAATGCATCCTGGTGGAACCAAAATGTATAAAGATTTAAAAGAGATATACTGGTGGAATAATATGAAGAGATATATTAGCAAATATGTTTCAGAGTGTGAAATATGTCAGCAAGTAAAAGCAAAGCATCAGAGGCCAGCTAGATTAACTCAAAATCTCGACATACCAATGTGGAAGTGGGAAAAGATTTCAATGGATTTTGTCACAAGATTACCAAGATTTGCAAGGCGTTACTTCTCGGCGAAGCTATCCACACTTGCAACATGTCCACATCTCATTTAATGCATGTCAGGAGCATCATGCATCTAGCTCTGATAGTCTTCATGACTCATCGGATCAGGTGGGCTCTGCCATGTCGCCGATCACTTCCCATTTAATGCCGAAGTGATCTACCATCCAGTCGCCAGCCGACACCTGTAAAGCAAAACCTGACTCAACTACCAGCCCACACTTCGCCACCGTCCCACTGTGCTCGGCCAAAGTGACCAATCAACCCCTTATACTCCGAGTATAAATACATGTACTATTCGAACATATGGAGGATTCGAAAATCGGACCTCCTGACATACATATTGTATAATTATAAGAACGGATAGTTCTTATTTTTCCATCAAGCTTATCAACTAACTTGATCGTTGGAGGTACAACGGGGGAATCAATCTCCGCCCTCTCACGAATTTCTACACGTGCAGATTGTTCAAAACCCCAATTCAATAACTAGATATAAAGTCAGGGAAGAAAACGACCCATCTTCAATACAGAGCAAAACCGATCTTTTTTTGGATTCAATTGACTGTGTGATCTTAGTCATCAACAACTGGTATTGAGCTAGATTACTCGCGCTAAAAAGGAAAAAAAGGAAAAAAGGGGGAAAAAAGCCTTATAGCTTTTCTTTTTGGAGTGAATTACAACATTGAATATTCAACAACGCTCACTAATTATTCATTGTGCTATAGAAAACCCTCTTAATAATTCACTAAACTCGCTTCTTAAGATGCCTATAAGTTAGACCAGTACTATTAAAGCTTAGGGGCTGTTTGGGTTGGTTTTTTTGGGTGGTAAAAAAGAAGAAAGCTGTAAAAATATCAGTTTTTTGGCAGCTTTCCCCAAAATCACCTTTTTAAGAGGTGATTTTGGGGGAAAACCGTAAAAAAACTGATATTTTTGACAGTTTTCCCTACTTTTACCACCAAAAAAACAGGAACCAAACAGCCGTTTAGCGACGATAATTGGTGCTTTGCATGTGAACGCGAAAAATAGTCTAAGAAAAATGACAAAAAGGTCAAAACAAAGCAACAAAAGAACCTCGCGGAGTGCACCATAAAGAAATCAGAGATGCTAATCGAATCACGAGCGACATATGCCGTTAAAATTCCTCTAATCATATTGAGAGATGCTTTTCTTTTCTTACTACTAGCTAGGCCGGCACGTGCACTGCACGTGCCCGCTCCGTATAACTTTGTATAAAACTGAACAAATACGTATTTGACAAAGAGACTATACAAAGGATGATAGGTATACGGAAGAAAGCATAAAACAAACTGCGAAGTCTACATTTTTAGCGAAGTTGAAGACAGAATACAGAGATACTACGATCAAAATATCTCGCTAAAGAAGCAATGAAATTGTTCACCGTGTGTAAACAGTTAGTCAAGAAGGATTAGGGAACGTACACAAGTAATTGATTAATGATAAAGCTAAAAGGGGATCTAAACATGAACAACTTGAATTCATTTCTAAAAGGGTGCATGTGTTTGGGAAAATTGATATATATCATCGATTTTTCATTCGTATGCCTTTTAAATTTTGGTATATTATAAAAAATCATTCTCTAAAATTTACGTTTATCGGAATAAGATAATTATTTTAGCAGCCACGGATTATTTTGGTAGCTTCTTGTATCAAAATAACTAGTGTGAACGTCGTGCATAGCACGACGTATTTTTTTCCTGCTACAGTAATCCCAGGTTTAACTGATGCAGTAATTTTTTGGATGGCTACAGCATCATGTCTCTGCTACAGTGTTCCCGTGTGCAACAGTGGTATTTTTTCAGAAAACCACAGTGTCCAGTTTTATGTTTGCTACAGTAATAATGTCACGGTTGTAGTATTTACTGTAGCATGAATATTGTAGCGTTTTGATAGCCACGGATTATTTTGGTAGCTTCTTGTATCAAAATAATTACTTCGATAATTATTTTGATAGTTCCTTTTATTACAATGCTAAGGACCCGTTTGTTTTGATTTTTTTGAAGAGGAAAGTGGTGTGAAAGCTGTCAAAACTGACAGTTTTTATCAGTTTTGACAGACTTTCTTGTAAAAACGCCTCTAAAAAAACGTTTTTGCAAGAAAGCCTTCAAAAAAATCAAAACAAAGGACCCTAAGAAGATCAGAACTTTTTTTTTTTTTATCAAAGAAGAAGATCAGAACTTATTCGATCAATTCAATGCAAGAAGCGTAGAGCTTCCACAATATATTAATCCGTGGCTACCAAAATGAACTTACTTCCCATTCACAAAGACACAAACCAGCCAACACCGTCGCGTTCTCTTAATCTTATTATAATCGGCCGGCGCTTCCAAAAGTCTCCGACTTTTCTATAAAATCCATCCCCAAAATGAACAAACTCTTCGGGTCTCAGCCTCGAGAGAGCAACCAGTTCAATGGCGGAGGAGCAAGAGGTGGTGATCGTCGGCGGCGGGATCTCCGGCCTGGCGACGGCGGTGGCGCTGCAGAGGCTGGGCGTTCGCAGCGTCGTGCTCGAGAGATCCGACGGGCTCAGGACCACGGGCGCAGCGCTCTCCTTGTTCACTAACGCCTGGCGAGCTCTCGATGCTCTCGGAGTCGCCCACAAGCTCACCTCGATTTACCCACCGATGGAAGGGTAAAAAAGCTTCCCCTTTTTTACTCCCGACGAATTTTGGTAAAAGTTTGTTGATGGTGATTTCTGTTGTGAGCAGGGGAAGTGTTACTAATCTTGAGACTGGGGAGGAGCTCTTGACCAACCTTGCCGGGAACAGGTACTTGGATTTGATTCATGTGTTTGTGTCTTTCTTTTGGATTGAAAAAAAAAAAGATTATTTTTATGTTTTTTTTTTGTAACCTGTTCGATATAATTCCTCGTCCGCAGCCGTGTGGAATTACTTCCACGTAGAAATTTCATCTCATATTTTTCTAGCTGCTCAGTCGATGTCGTCTATGTTTACTTAGTATGTCTACTTTGTATTGATTTAACACCCACTTATCTTACATGTTTACAACGATTAATTTAGCGGAGCCTAGATAACCCTCACAGAAAATGTAATCAAAATCGGACCTTTTTAAACTTGTGCAATCAGACATTTTAAGAATATGAAATTTTATAAAAAGGGTTAAAAATTAAATACATTCATTTGGAGCCAGAAGAGTCTTTTTGAGGATAATTTGGAATCAAAAGATAAGAAGAGATCTCTTAATGTATTCTCTGCATGCGAAAGTTAAATTACTTAGAGTATAGTTGCAAACCTGCAGATCCATTCAGTCAGTTTAGCTTGTTTTTTTGGATTTGTCTGGAGTATTGTGAATTATGTTTTTCTTTTCTAAAAATACACTTTTTAAATAT
>NC_033799.1:10591882-10621870 GCF_001876935.1 Asparagus officinalis | reverse complement strand
GAGGAGTGGGATGGGACTGCGAGCAGTGCACAGAAAGATGTTGTTAGAAGCACTGGCTGAGGAGCTGAAACCTGACACCATTCGCTTTTCTTCAAAACTAGCATCAATTAGGACTGAAGTTTTGAAAGATTCATCGACTGTTGTCATTCTACACCTAGAGGATGGAACCATCATCAGAGCGAAGGTAACCATAAAAGAAGACTTGTGTTTTTGTATTGTAAGGGTATGCTTGCTTTCTCCTAACAATAATGAGAATACCCGTTTATAACTTTCAAAGTTGTTTTTCGGGATATGCTTACTTTGTGGTAAGAAACATTGCTGGATTAAATTGTACTCACGAAAATTTAAGTTTGACTAGTATATGCTTGAACATGGCATATAATTGTATGATTGTGTTTTGTTGTTGTTGTTGTTATACCCTTTTCTTAAAAGAAATAGGTGCACGGCAATGCCCAATTTCGGAATCCCTTTTCTTCATGTCATCCTGCGGTCATGTACTTCTATGCAAATATCACGAGTATTCTTGGCTGAGGTGGACACATTGATCCAAAATTGAGTAAATGATTATCATGATGTACCATATAGTTCAATATTGTAGAGTTTTTCCTTATAAAATCACTCACCTTGTATGTTGTTGTATAGGGGCAAACTATATGGGTATCTCAATGTATCTTTTCAGTTCTAATAAGTTGAACTTCTTTTGTATAATCCTGATTTATCCAAATGCAGTGGGTCGAATTAAAAAATTGTTGATGATTGGCAGGTATTGATTGGGTGTGATGGAGTGCATTCTTTGGTGGCACAATGGTTAGGTCTGGCGGCTCCTATTAATTCTGGCAGGTCAGCTGTCCGAGGATTGGCAATTTATGATGAAGGTCATGGATTGAATTATGGAGCCAATCAATTTCTCTCTTGTGGTAAAAGGGCTGGTTTAATTCCACTCAATGATAAAGAGATCTATTGGTTCATCACCAATCCTACTACGCCAAGAGGTAAATCTCTCTCACTCACACAAACACAATTTCTACATGCCACATATTACGCTTTTTACCTCAAAAATTTCTCGCTATCAGAACTCAACCCGAGATTAGAATTCATGTAGGATTGAATACAGTCAATGAGTGATTTAGGCTGTTTGGCCTACAGAAAATTGGAACTCAAATGCAGTTACAAGTTATAAAAGATAGTTGTGGTTCTAGTTCTTATTTTGTCGCAAACATAATTTTTTTTTCATGAAGCAGTTACAAAAATGGACAATTTGCAGTCCGATGGTTGCAAAAAGTGATCTTTTTTGGTAAATGTGATTGCAAAAGGTCACAGTTGTAATGAAATAAACAATTATAGTTGGGAAAACGGGGGCTGGTGTACCCCTCAAACATATTTAGCCATTGTGTCATTAGTGTGACATACATGCTTACCATTAACTATGGTCTGAATATATTGATGATCTGGATGATAGTGGGTCCGAATATGTGCCACATTAGCAATACACTATTTAAGTTTTAGTCGCAGTGACAATTATAATTTTCCACATTTCAAACAACCCCTAAGTTCCTTTTTTTTTTTTTTGGGCTTTCACCATTACAGACTATTATGCCTAGCTGAGTGTTTTTACTCTTCTTACTTCTAAAAATATCCCAAATGTATGCAGAAAAGGACATGGCAAATGAATTCACAAGGGACCCTTCCCTCATCCTGAAGGAAGTCACAGACAACTTAGCTAAAGAATTTCCTCAATCATACCTTGAAGTTGTCGAACACTCAGACCTCTCATCACTAACATGGGCTCCTCTCATGCTTCGAAACCCGTGGGCCATTCTCACCGGGTCCAACCATAAAGGAACAGTCACGGTGGTCGGAGATGCAATGCATCCGATGACTCCTGACCTCGGTCAGGGCGGTTGCTCTGCGCTCGAGGATGCAGTCGTTCTTGCAAGAAACATTGGAGGTGCGTTAAGATCAAAAGAGAATATGAGTAAAGTGGAAGAGGGAATGAGGAAGTATGTTAAGGAGAGGAGATGGCGTGTCTCAGGTCTTGTTTTGGGCTCGTACTTATCGGGCTGGGTCCAACAAGGTGGGTCTGGGCTTTGGGGCTGGGCTGTTAGGATTTTCAGGGATCGTGTTTTCTATACGTTTGTTTATCCTAGGATAAGTGCTGCTGTTCAATATGATTGTGGGGTGCTTCTCCCTCCTGAGGTTTAGAGTGGCTTTGGGTTTTGTGTATGTGTATGACGCACCAAACGAATTGAATTTTGTGCTGTAAGACTATAAATATTCGCCGTACGTATTCTTGTTCCATGCAAATTTTTTGTGGTTTGCCTTTATTTGATACATAGTTTGCAGTTTATATACTACAGTTATGGTTGCAGTTTATTCTACTGCAGGAAATGACGTGTTATGAAAGTTAATAATATATATATGGTGTGTTTGGGAGTTTACTAAGGGAAAGGAAGGAAAGGTAGAAGGGAAGGGAAGGGAAGGGAAGAGAATTGTAATATGTTGTTTGGGAGTTGAGTAAGGTGAATGAAGGTGAAAGGAAGTAAATATATGTAAATTTACATAAATGACTTTATACATCAGCCCTTTTATTTGTTTTGATGGGAAGTAAATAACACATCAGCCCTTTTATTTGTGTTGATGGGGATGAGAATGTCATTACACCCCTTTACCCTCATTTACCCTTCTTTACCGCCCAAATCGGGGGGAAAGAGGGGAAGAAAACCAAGCAATTATGCCCTCCTTTCCCCTTCCTTCCTCCTCTCTACCCTCCTTAAAAAAACTCCCAAACAAGGTGAAAGCCTCATTTCTCTTCCCCTCCCCCTCTCTACCCTCCATCCAAACAGGGCAATAGAGTTGAACTAGACTACTAAGAAAGGACTCCAAGCTTGTAGGGTTTTTTTTTTCAAGAATCTTTGAAGTTTGACGACACCCACTTTTTTTAGTTGTGCTTTCTTCCACATTTGTCCCTCAAATGACTTAAGAAATAACTAAAATTGTGAGAGTATTTTTTGAATTTTTGAAAATTTGACATGCGTGATGAAGACGGGGATTTTTCTTAAATAATAGTAATAGATTATACGATATGATTTATACCAATTTGAGGACTTCTGACAAGTGATCCAATTATCCAATATCATAATGTTGAATGGAAAAAAAAAATAAACATTATAAAGGTTACAAACTTAAGGGGATTTTCTGATAACCCTAAACTTAAGGGGGTTTTCTGATATTTTGAAAGTTAGGGGGTTCTTGATAATTTTCCAAAGTTAAGGGGGGTTTTATGATATTTAGCCAACTGTATATTCAGCAAAATTGTATTATTAAAAAAAAAATCTAAAACTAGCATGTGGGTTTTGGGATTTGGATCTAGGTTTGGAGCTTCGATGGTCTTCGAGATCGAGATGTCATGATAATCAGAAATAACTGGGGAACTAATTATCTATTAATTGCATTAATTGCCTTTTTCCCTTGCAGTATACTGCTGATTCACGAGAGGCTAGATGATTAAGTTCCAGAATTTTAATTATGTAGCTTATGTTTCAAACCATTCTGCTCCTATCGAAATAATTCTATCTATAGGGCCTGTTTGGATGGAGGGTAGAGAGGGGGAAGGGAAGAGAAATTTCATTTTAACCTTGTTTGAGAGTTTTATTTTAGAGGGTAGAGGAGGGGAATGGAGGGGAAATTTGGCCCAAATTCTTACACCCCAAATTGGGGTGTAATGGAGGGGAAGGGAAGGAAGGGGAAAAATTCCCCTTCCTTCCCCTTCCTTCCCTTCCCTAAGTAAACTCCCAAACACACCAATATACTATTACTAAAAAGTATTATCCTTCAAAACGCCACTTGGCAAAAACGCCACCTGGCAGAATCACCCACATCTCCTTTCACCGCTTCTTTCTTAACAACGCCACTTGGCAAAATCACCCAGATCTCCTTTCACCGCTTCGTTCCTAGCGCCGCTTCGTCCCTAGCTTCGCTTTCTTTCCCAAGATCTCCTTTCCACCATTTCACCCAAAGCCATTCATTCGTTCTTCATTTCCCGAGTTGGCAGAATCCCCAACGCTTCATCGATCTTCTGCTCGCCAAAATAAAAATAAAAATGGCGTTCCGCCTCTCCCGCCTCCGCAAGGTCCACCAAGCCCTCTCCATCTTCTCCGTCGCCCCCCACTCCCAAAACCCTAACCCTAACCCTAACCCTTTCAATCCCCTCCCCATCTCCCTGACCCACTCCAAAACCCTAGAAACCCTACTCTTCTCCTCCAGTAACCCTAGAATCGCCTCGCCGCCACATCGCCGGATCTTGGACGGGTTCGTATCCAACATCTTGATCGCTTCCATCTCCAGCTCGTCGCGATCTGCGAAGGAGGAGGTTGACAAAGAGAGATCGGGGGATTCGAAGGATTTCAGTTCGAGCTCTTGGATCGATCTTCATGCTCCGTCAATTCTCTCTCTCTCAACCTTCCACCATCGAACGAGCTCGCCTATCTCTCCACCATTACTTTCTGCTTCATCTTTGGTTATGATGTTCCCAAAGTGCATTCACGCTCTTATGTAAGCCCTTTCTCCCTTTTTCTTCTTCTTCTTCTTCTGTTTTGTGGCAAATGAGTATGAAATTTTCTGTTAGTTTTATGTAATTGTGCCCTGATGATGAAAGTAATGGCTCTGATTGACCTATCTGTTTCAATTTATGGATATGTAGAACTATTAAACTGCGGGCCCTTTATGTTTTCAATTTTCTTGGGTTTTTGTTGCAGGAACCAAACCAGGAGATGGGCTTTCCCTGAGAACAAATTTGATCAGGCACCAAGGGTCAAGAAGTAAATGCTTTTATTTTTTAAACCCTGATGTGGGTTTATTCTCAGGTACTTATCCGATCTCCCCTCTCTTGCACTTATCCGATCTCCCCTCTCTTGCACGCAGTTATTATTCCATGTTCTTGCTCTTTGAGGAAATTGAATAATGAATAATCAATGAACATCTGCAGGAACGAGGCAGTGGACCCTGCACCCAATGCTGCCACTGCTATCCCGCCTCATATAGCTCAGAACCAAGTGAAAGAGGTGATGCGAGGAGTTATAAAATCATGTAACCTACTATTTCAGATAGTGTAGGGTTTGTATCTGCTATTTTTCCTGACAATGGAATTAATATGTTGGGATTGATTCCGTCCACTTTCCGAAAGATAGATGATACTTGTGCCATACTCACACAGCAGAACAGTGCAGGTCTCTTAAGGTCCTATGTCACCTAACAGTTAGAAGGAGATATATGTAGGATATCAATCTGGAGGGTAACCTCTTAGAATGAATTTTTTAACATTTTATTTTTAACTATTTACCTTGAACATTTTACCACCAAATATTGCTTTATTTGGAATATTCTGTGAGTGAAAATTGTTCTGCTTATGTTATCCTCAGTTGGCTAAAGCCCACAATATGACCTATATATGTTTTATTTATTTCAGGGACAAGATTGTTTTATATGCAAAAGAAGAGGCCATATTGCAAAAAACTGCCCAGAGAAGAACAAACATATTTCTCAGGATTGCGTTATCTGCTTACGGTGTGGAGATTTAGGACATGAGATGCTATCATGCAAAAATGACTATGCACCTGAGGATCTGAAGGTTATTAATGTTCTTAGCACGATTTTCTTTATAAATATTTTTACAATCACCTCTCCTTTCAGTTGCTATACTTCATAAGATGTCATCTGTCAATTTGATATCATAATAGTATGCAACTTTCTTTTTCAGTTTTGCACATCATAACTATTGTTGAAAGTTTTCATGTTCTGAACTTGTGCATGGGGTATTACTCTCTAAATTTTTAATCATCTTTGATTGGGCAGGAAATACAATGTTATGTTTGCAAGAATTTCGGTCATCTTTGTTGCGTGGACTTTGTTGATAACAGTCCAAGAGAAGTCTCCTGTTATAATTGTTCCCAAACTGGGCATACCGGTCTTGTAAGTTGGATCATTCCTCTTATCTTGGTTCATTATATTATTTTGTTGATTCTTCCGCCCTTGAAGTTGAGCTTGGCTTCTGTGAAAATATTTAGGGATGTGCCAAGCGACGTGGAGAAATGACTGATGTTTCTACATCCTCAACTGTATGCTTCAAATGCGGTGAAGAAGGGCATTTTGCACGGGGCTGCACAAACAATTTGAAGGTTAGATCTAACAAATCATATTCTTCCATCTTTTTCTGTAAAACTACTGCCAGTAATTACCCCTTTATAATTACTCCAACAAATGTAACAAAGGTTAGATCTAACAATTTCAGGTTGTTATTATTCCAACAAATGTAACTTATCTCAACATTAATTACCCCTTTATAATTACCCCTTTATTACCCGATTTTTTATAAGTACGAAACTTTCTTATAAATGACAACCTGACAATTAAATGACAGAATACAAATTACAACCTGTATTTAATGTGAAACTTTAATGATGCCAACCTTGCAATTTCTTTGTTCCCCCTTCATTACCCGATTTTTTATAAAGGCGAAATATAAATGCGAAACTTTCTTATAAATGACAACCTGGCAATTAAATGACAGAATGCAAATTTCAACCTGTATTTAATGCGAAACTTTAGTGATGCCAACCTTACAATTTTGTTGTTCCACCTTTTTTTCAATTCCCAACATAACTTTTCACTGTGTGGAGGCCTTAGTCAACCTGACTTTTCCTCTCATTTGATGTCGTTAGGTGCTTAGATCTGTATTTGTGTATCACATGAATTTTTTATGTGTCTGTAAATTACCTAATGGTTAGAAACAATTCAGTTTGTGAAATACTTAAAACGATATGGATAATTCCTTATTAGTAATGATAAGTGTCAGGATTTCAACGTCATTTGCTATATGGTTTGGACCTGATCTAGATGAGACAACTATATCATTTCAATACTCTGATGGAATACCTTCAACCCTGTCTCAATCATAGTGAATCCCATATACTTTGAGCATAGCTAGCTGAGTTATCTCATCTAATTCATTTTGAAAACCCAAATAGCAAACTTGATGGTGTTTTAGTATACCGTGTAGAGCTAAAGCAGAGAGATCGGTCAACCTATCTGGTTCATTTTGGAAATGTATTGTATTTGACTTGCTACTCTACCGGCATTTGACTTATATGAATATCATTTCAAATAAATAACTGGTTCAAATAAATTTGACTTGCTACTCTACCTGCATTTGACTTATATGATTAATTTACATCATGAATATCTGGTTCAAATAAATTTTTATATGTGATGATATGGACTGTATCTGCTTTTATTTTAGTTCTGGACTAATCATGAAGAAATTTCTCTCTGTATAAGCGTTGGAATTTTATTTTGTAACATCCATAGCTCACCAGTTAGTGATAATGTTTATGCTTTCATTCTCCAAGAGAATGATTTAAAGTTTTGACATCTAATAGACTCACTTCTGTATAACTTACAAGAAACATCTTTTCCTATATTATCTTTATAATTATTATTTCACCATTAAAAGCACTTTCCGAGTGTTTTAGATTTTCTTGTATGCGGAGCTATTCTTCTCTGGTCATCACCAGTATTTAAAAAGAGGAGCAATAACAGACGTGATCCTGTTCTATGTTTTCAAGCAAAACCATCTATTCTTATTCAGCTTTAGAAATTTTTAAATGGGACAAATTACCCAAAAAATTAATGAAAAGTTGAATGAATTTTTTATGAGCTAGCAAAATAAGTTAAATATTTGTAATATAAGTAGATCTACATTTGCACATATAATCAAATGATCAGACAGCAGGATTCCAAACTTTTAGTGAAAGGCTTCACTCTCAGAAAGTGTTGAAGAAGGTAATGGAATATTTGTGTGTGTTACGTCTAAAATCATCTTATCTACTATAAACTTGGAGCAGGAAGTAAAGCAAAAAGGTGAGACAGTTGTGGATGTTTTAGGATCGGAGTTGTTATAGTCTTGCAAGGAGGTTTAAAATCCAACTTTGAAGTCTTACCATAACTATGGTTTAGTCCTGGTAGTTTGCATTTTTGTTTCAGCACCAACGAGTATAGATAATAAATTGTAATTATGAGCTGCTAATGGAAGTTGATATCCATTGAGGCTTTAGTGTGAAATTTACTTCCAATGTATGTAATCTAAATTGATGAGTGCAGTAAGTTTTATGAGAAAGTTAAAGTCTAAATGGCTGACATTCTTCTTGGTTTTTGGCATGCAGCAAAAGCTTTGGAATTATTTCTGCAAGATCTTTGTGATAGGACTTACGAAGTTACTCTCCAGAGGGGGGCCAAGACAGTAAACTGCATGCACCTGTAAGTTGAATTTGGACCGCACACGCGTGGTTCTTTTTTCCTTTTACACTCTTTTATGAGATACTGAACTAATCATGAATATTTTAAAACTGAAAATGTTTACAATCATCCATATCTCACCAGTTAGTGATAATGAAATGTGATAATTTGGTGATAAGAAATTAGGCATGTTTGAAAAAATGGCTTCTAAAGCATAATTCATAACATTAACCGAGTTGATTAGCTCATTTAAATTATATGCAAGCCAGTCTATTAATTATAGAAAGGAAGAATTACGTAACTTCAACCTTTCATGGTCTTGACATTTGGTGGATGAAGATGTATTTTTGTTATACATAGTTGTAAATTTAAGGATTGTCTGTGAAAGCAGAAAAATGATAGGTCTGATATTGTGCTTTACAAAGAAGGGAGAGAGTTAAGAAGCCCATGAAAATTGCATTATATTACTTATAATGGTCCTCTGTTGTTGTTTTTGGTTGAGCCAGTGGTACGTGAATTGTGAAAGTTCAAGTAAGGTTTAAACATTCATTCGACAATTTATTAATAGGAGGTGTTACCTGTTGCATGAAGCAAACAATTAGGCATTTAAGTTTATGCGTATTTTGATTTTGAAAACTTGTACAATGATGTGATTGCAGAGTAATTAATTCTTTGTGCTATTTTTTTTGGGTCAATGAAATTCTTTATGCTATTTACCTTTGCCTGTTCTTGGCATTTCATCTCGGTACAGTTTAAACTTGCTCAGTATTTTGTGCACGAGCTTTGTTCAATGCTAGGATTTTGACTGTGAAGAGTGTTATTTCCATATCAATAACTTCTTAAATTTGTAACTATGACTGTATTCGTTACACCTCTTAGAATTGGGGACTGTAACTTTGTTTTGTAAAGCTGCTCTTGAATGGAAGGCAGGCTGCATCTTTGATAGAAACCCAATCCCTCTCTTTCTCTCTCTCTCTCTCTCTCTAAAAAGAGGAAAAAACGCAGGTCCCTTCTTACGTGGACTCTGTTTTTTGCTCTTATGCTTAATTAGGATTGACCTCAGCTGTTCAAAATACAAGTTTCAGAATTCAATCTCAACCAAAATTGACCTGTATTTTTTGTCTCAAAATTGACTGATGATGAAAATCTGATAGCAGCTTTCAAAGACAGCTTAGATTTGAACCAGGTACATTACATATTTCCTTATTTTATAAAGCTACATATGTATTCATTTCATGTATCACTTTTGACACTTTGCATAAAAATCTTCTGTATTGCCTACTTCTTTTCACCTTACTTATGATTTCTTAATTCTTCATATTAATTGTAAAACAATCTATTCCTACCACCTCATTAACATGCTAACTATTATTTTATAATTATGAAACACAGGTCTCTTTATCTGTCACTTGTGACAATACAGAAGTTGAAATTTGTTCCTCGGATTACATTACACCTTGCAAGAGAAATTTGTTCGGATCTGATGTCGAGCAATCTGTTTCAGTGGACTTGATCTCTCCGCAAATGTCAAGCAATAAAAAGGAGAAACATATCAAAATTGAAAAAGATAATTACTAGATTCTACGGAGAGTAGAAGCTACTTTTTGAAAAAAAACCTATCTGATTAATGATGTATGAAACTTATATTTAGTATTCTTGTATGAACCCATATTTAGTAAGCTTTTGTAATCAGCGCAGATTATTTTGGTGGTTTTGGGTTGATAAACCTAAATACTTGATATGATTATGTTATGTTGGATATTCGGTTTATCAATATATTGATAGTTATTATTTTCATTCAAATATATATAATCGATATGTATCTTTATGTGCTTTAAATATTTTATTTGGATTTAAATATTTTATTTGGAACTAAAAATTATGCTTCATACTAATTACTTGCTACAACAAAATATTATAACATTAATCATAAAGACATTAGGTATTTTAAGCAGTTTTGTTATGAGAATATGGGAATTATATTTTTATTTTTTTTAACAGTTTAATATTAAGTCAAACATATATGTAGCTTAAGTTGTATCATTTCTAGCTACTTACATATTATTACCGTTTTATTTTGTATTATTTTGCTACATTAATTTTTTGTATTTTAGAGAAATCCGTGCATCGCACGGGCTTGAAACTAGTTAAGATATAAAGCTTAACCTAACATTGACCCCACCATGAGTAGATCCATTGCATTCTGCTCACGCAAGAGCATCCTGTGTGTGTAAGTGAAGCGCGCACGCAAAACATCTCCAACAGTTTCCTCATTTCCTATTTTTGGAGAATTTAGTTAGGTTTTTGGTCCAACAGATTCTCCATCTCATTCCTCAAAATAGGGTTGAACAAGAAAAAATGGGGAAGCTTTTCCAAATCTGCAGCATTCTCCAAATTTTTGGAGGAAAAAAAGGATTCTTCAAAATAGGGAAGCTGTTGGAGTTGGTGTAAAAATAATTTGAAGAATATGACTTTTGGTTCCCTATTTAGGAGAAAATTTTAGAGAAGCTGTTGTTGGAGATGCCCTAAGGCTGCAAATTAATGCTCGTGTGAGAGAGACAATCTCAACCTGTTTTAACACGCATTTCAAAATCTTGCGGGGAAAAAAACCACACAAACTATTGTTGGTAATGTGGGTGATCGACGCCGCAACCATACGGTCTACGCGCACGTACTCTAGAATAACCCCATCCTCTCTTCTTGAACGAAGTTAATGCTTGATGTTTAGGGGATAAATTTTCGGTATTTTTCTTCTTAAAGTTGAAGACTTATTTTCCCCTTGATTAACAATTTTCACTTTCTAGCAAAATTCTCTCATTTTATAGGGAGTTAATTCCGAGGGGTTACGGGTGACACTAGTCAGCGTTTTTGTGCTTTTCAAAGATATATGACCAGATAAATAAGTTTTAAAAAAGTTAATTGCAGGCGATGCAATTCGATAATTTTCCAATTTTCCCCTCTAAAATAAACTTTATAGGGAGTTAAATACACCAAAGTATTTAAATGTTGCGGATCAATGCCTTGAAGTTCAAAAAAAGCCCCAGATGGTGTTAACATTTCTCTGCATATCTAAGAATATCATATAACGTAGGATACTAAAGTGTAACTTCTAGAAACTTTAGGGTATTAAAGTGAGCTGAAGGTATTTATATGCAATATTGGATAAACAAGAGGGCACCGACATGTAACGTTGAGTAAACAAGAGGGTGCCAAAAGTGCAACATTTTAAAACTTTAAGGTGTTTATTTGTAATATTTAAATACTATGGAGCATTTATTTGCTCGGTTTTAAAACAATGGTCACTTAAGTGCATGGGCATTTAAGTGCAATATAGCCCACAAGCATATATGATTTTATGATACATGGGCATGTTGCCTGAGTAATGTACTAGTACACTTTTTCTTAATAAATAAGTTTTTTGAGATATTGGTCCCTCAAAACTCATTTATTCAAATGCAAATTTCCCAAATCATCATGTCTGGATGCAAGTTTCATGAATCTTGTTTGTTTGGATAAAAGTTCTCCAGAGCATCGTATGTGGCACAAGCCCCCTGAAAATATTAACTTTTTGAAATAAGTCATCATGATTAATTAATTTCATTTGTTTAACCCTTTTTTAAAGAAAATTGATGATATGTTAATTTTCCTTTTCATTCTTTGTTTTTGTTTTCAACCTGTCCTCTTGCAGAGGTCAAGAAGCCAATAGATCCTTTGATCTCATTTAAAACCCACTTTATTTTACTAAACTTAATTCATAAAAACCTTGCAATTAAGGTTTGAGGGATTTATATCAAAATATGATGATTTGGAAAACCTTGTATCCAAATAGAGGAGATTTTGATGGACTTGTACTTAAATATGATTTTCTGAGAGATTGTATTCCAATAGATGAGATTTGAAGGACCCATATCGCAAAAATAATAAACATATCTATTTTGGATTACATATGCATGGGGATGTATATAGTTTTCAAGATAACGAATAGCTTTTTATAGTTACACCTCATATTTTTGATATAGTTGAGTAAAGTGAGCTGAAGTCATTAACATTAATTATTAATTAATATGTATATGATACAGGCAGATGCCATGAATTAACGAAGGTAACGTTTTAGATACAACGGTGTTTTCCTTATTCTATGGCTCACGCGTTTTAAAACCATGATGTTTTTTGAGCAAAAATATCATCAAATAAAAAACACAACACTTATTTCAATAGGATTAATGGTTGTGAGATAGCGACTTATTTAGCAAAATGAGCTATCAAGAGATGAAATGATGAGGTCCGCACTTTTTAATGTTGATAACTAGGATGAGTCTCATGACAAGCGCATCTTGGTAACTCATTTTGTAAAATGAGCCGCTACCTCATACACATTTTTTCCTATTTCGAAACACCTAAAATGTGTTTTGAGTTTAGTGTTCCGGTTTGAGTCTGTGGGGTGCTAATATAATATCTAAAATAAATATTAAATATAATTAATATAATTTATTATCAATATGCTTATTATATTAAATTATATCATAGTTAAAGTGATAAAATAGCAATATTTAGTAAATAATATAAATTATATTAATAATTAAAATATCTTATAAAATTATAATATAACAATATATTAAATATTATATTTAATACGATGATAATGTATTATGTAATAATATAGGTATAATAATATAATATAAATACAACAAAATATAAAAATATTAATACAATAATATTATATCATATATAACAATAACAAATTGATATACCAAAATAATTAAATATATTTTCATTTAAAATTAATATGTAATAATTAAAATATAATATAATATCACAATACATTATACTATAATATATTGTATTATATTTCATAATAATAATAGTATGATATAAAATAAATATTATAACATTTTAACTATAATATATTCTATTAAAATTATTATGAAATATATAAATGATATTATTAATAATATTATTATAAATGGTCAAATTAGTGTAGACAAAAAATACTCATATAAATGTTATTTTAAAAATACTTTGGTGAAAACACAACACCATGATGTTTTTTTAGAAAATGCAATAAGGAAAACACCTAAGTATTCAAATGATGTCTAAGATTTTCGGGAATTAAACATGCTGACACATGGGCCCTTATGAAACTAACACATAAAGCCCATCTACCAGCATGCTCCCTATTCGGCAACGCCTTGTTAACTTTTTTAGGTCCATCTGGATTAATCTTGGCCCGCGAAGATTAAGAAGCGTCCATTAGGACAGGGCATATTCGGTTCGGGTCAGTTTTAAGCCCAATCCGTATCCAATCTGAATTTTTTGAATTCTCAAAACTCCCATCCAAATCCAAAAATTTTCTCCTTCATCCGAATATTTGGCCCAACCGAAATTCGGATCGGTTTCGGTTTTGGGCCGAATTAATACCATTTCACAAAAATCTGCCCACACCTGAGATCATTGCCTATTAATTTCTGATGAAGTATCATTATTTGTCCATTTTGTCTACTTAATTTTCCCCCAAACAATGAAATGTGGAGCTTGTTTGAAGTAACACCATTGCCACAACTAACAAAAAATCTGAAATCAGTGAAATGAGCGCAAACCATATCAACAAGTACATACCATACCATAATAATAAACTCATTAAAGAGTTACTTAGTTACAAACCATGCAAATAGTCCAGAAATAATTAAAGGGTTACTTAGTTACAAACCATGCAAATAGTCCTGGGATCAGCGGTGTTGTGGTGTGAGACTAGGAGAAATGGAGTTAGTGTTAGGGTTTTCAGTGTTTATATTAGAAAATTCGGTTTGGTTTTTCGGGCTTTTCAGGGGTTCAAACCGGATCCAGACCGGTTTAATTCGGTTCGGGCGGTTTAGAGTCTTATTCTCATCCATTTAATCCGGTTCGGTTAACCGGTCCGCTTTTTCGGGCGGTTTTTTCGGTTGAACCGTTTTTTTCGGTTTTTGCCCACCCTTAGCGTCCATACAGTGGATTATTGACACCATTTCATTGCACATGATGAGGAAACCCTTTATTAATTAAGAAAAAAAAGTCTGTCTATGAGTAGGAAAATCCCCCACAAACAAGTCAAGGTATAATCACTAGAAAAAAATTGGTAACTTGGGTTGGCTTATCCGGGATAGATAGATCAAATGTGTTTTTGCGAGAAATGTGATTTTGCAATCAGATGGTTTCCTTAAATTTCCTTATAAATATCACGTTCACAAAAAAAAGGGAAATTTTGCAAAATAGACCGTTTTTACAAAATAATTAGCGAAATAGACCGTTTTTGAAAGTAATTAGCAAAATAGACCGTTTTTTGGGAAAAAAGGTCGATTTTGAAAAATGGTTCAGAAAACATACGGGACTACTAGTCCCGTATGTTTAAAGTTAACTAATTTTGTGTTAACAAAACGTACGGGACTAGTAGTCCCGTACGTTTTGAGAGTAGCCCATATCCACTACCCAGCAAATCCACGGGACTACTAGTCCCGTGGATTTTGCAGAGCAGCTAAAGGCCTTCCCAGCAAATCCACGGGACTACTAGTCCCGTGGATTTGCTGGGCAGGATCAAACATACACCAAACATGTGCGGGCCTCATTTATCGATTACAACCAAAATTTTCGCCAAAAAGATATCATTTACAATATCACAACACAAATCTCATCATAAAGTACATCACCACACAAATCCGACGTATTCAACAACATCACAACACAAATCCAACGGAATACACATCACATCCAAAATCCGACAAAAATACACATCACAAATCCATACGATAATATATATCAGTCTAAGCTAAACAAATCCAAATGTCTCAAGTCGACCCATACGATAATATGCAGTTTAAGATAAACAAATCCAAGGTCAATAAATCCATACAACAATATATATCTTAGTGGAAAAACTAACAAATAAAAAATCCACCCCTTCCCCGTCGTCTCTCTCTTCGCACTCGTTGAGATCGCCGGCGTCCTCCTTCGACTTGAGCTTGAATATGCTCGCTCTCCGGTTGTGTGTGGGGCTGTGATGGACCGGCTTGCTGTGACGGACCGGCTTCATCGTCGTGCGTGCAAGGTCTACCGCGCCTACGTCGGCGTACATATAGAGTATCGTCAAGATCCACCTGCTCACGACCATCATGTCGATCCTCATAAGTTTGTTGAAAAGCTTTACGAACTCTCGCCACTATCCGATGCAATATCGATACATGTACTGAATCTCCTGTGGCGGTAACTATGCCCTCATTTGCAAGCCCCTCGACGTCATCCATAGCATCTATCTACAATTACATAAAAATATTGATATTAGAAACCATAAGCTAAGAAGAGATTGACATTCTATGATAATTTTGACAATTTAACTTACCCATCGTCTCTCGTCTACCCCTCTTGGTACATATCGGGATTGTTGGGAGCGAATCTCGATTTCGTCGACTGGAGGCGTAGTTTGAGTGATTATCCAACGTCTGGTAATCCCCTAATACCATTTAATGTAATCAACTTCTTCCATCGGAGGATAAAGCGGATCGACAATAAGTTGATGCCGATCATTCCACCGAGCTATGTATGACTGATGCGTGCGCCACCAGTCAATCTGATGTCCACCTTTAGTCACCTTTCTCTCTATTTTTTCGACATATTGTGGAGCATGTTGCGCGAGTCCAAACTGTCTAAACACACGATCGGGTACGTGCATCTCCACAATCTCGAAACAAACGAGAGGAACTCTGGCCCTCCATATGCCGTGGCCCTCCATACAAATCAGCGGTAGACGAGGTAGGTGAGGGGTGTATGGCTGCCACTCGAACTGAAAAAAAATCCAAATGTTAATATCTCTTTGAAATATATTGATATCATAGAGTACTTCAATTCAAATTCGATACCTGAAAAATTTTCATCCGGTCGAGCTCCCCTCTGTAAAAGTCTAATTGCCTAGCCGGGGTCTCATCATAAGCTTTTGTGACATTCCATCTGCAAGAAATGTTTCCTTGTTCAAAATGTTAAATTTAAAATTAAATACAAATGAGATTCAATTTGACGCTTTTTACCTGCAGCCTAGTGGAATATGTCCATCTAACTCTCGGATCTCGCATAATCGTGGTTTCAAAACCAATCTTTCCCATGCCCAAACTTGTAGCAATGTTAAACAACCCTTGAGCTCCTTATTTTGCATTAAAGCAACCTTTGACATTTCTCGATATAGGTATGCTAAAACAGCACTACCCCAGGATAATGTCCCGCACATGTCGAAGTCTTCGATAAGTGGTAACCACCTAGCGCGAGTTCAAATACGTTAGTCATGTATACTAAGAATAGTGAGCAAAAATCAATACTTAATGTTTACTAACCTCAAATGGACTTTATGTTTACTTGAATCGGGAAAAAGAAGTGTCCCGATCATGTGCATAATATATGCTCTCGCATGCTGTTGGATCATCACTTCAGATGCATCTTGTGGCAACGGGTTTCCAAAACTCTCCTTAAGCCACTTCAATCTAATATACCCTCCAGGCAATGACTCCGGAGATATTCCTAACAAATTATCACATACTCTTCGCCAAACATGTCTATCAGTCCCCGTGATACAAGGGCCATCAATGCGTAGACCTAGGATCACTGCTACATCCTGGAGAGTAATAGTTGTCTCGCCGACACGTAGATGGAAAGTATTAGTCTCCGGCCTCCATCTATCCATCAACGCGTTAAGCAGTGCCCAATCGAGCTTCATCCATTTCAATTTTGAGCAAGTAAGAAAACCGGCTTGGGATACTAGGGCAATGATGCGAGGATCATCAAGTGGCCAGCGCGTATGTCCAAGGCTATGATCAATCATAACCAGCTCTTGTCCTCTCTGCACATAAATGAATACAAAGATTATAAAAATGAATAAGTAATATGTGACTGTAAATATGTTATCATTACCGATGTCAATGATATGCTCTCCGAACGGTGGCGTGACTGATCATAAAGGACTTCATCATTATCCGGTCCGGGAAGCATCGTGTATATACCTGCACATATAACGGTAACTTATGAGTTTCTGCCAAATCAAATACATATGAACAATGTATCTACTTGCTAAATCAATAACATATAATGATGACATATTATTAGAAAATATTTTACTTACAAATTAATTGCTATCTACTTGCTCTTGATGGACAACGAGACCTATTATGTCCTAATTGATTACATTGTCCACATCGGATTCGTGACGCTACTCCTTCACGACCTTGATCCATGGTAGATCTAATGCGTACGGATTTTGGTTGTCCAGCTTGCCTTTTGTGCTTAGGTGGTAATATATACGGTATATATAATTCCGGCCAATAGCGAGTATCATCGGGAGGATGAAAACTCTCCTTATAAGCCCGCCGATAATGATTTGTTGAATACCAAGCTGAGCAATATCGGTCATAAAGCAATCTAGCTCCACCATCTTGATTGGAACTAGCTGCTAAAACGTGTTGACATGGGATTTTCTGTAATTGTGGTATACTACAAGTACAACTGCACTCCTGATCGTCGAGATGAACGGTGTATGTACCATCACAATCTTTAACCTCCCACTCATTGTTGTTGAATTGTTCAATTCTACATGTTCTCACAGCCACAATCCTTTTCTGCAAAATAATCTCATTTTTTGGAGTGTACTTACTCGTCCAATTTGCACTATCAATGCGCCTCTTATTAAAATATGCGTTCAATCTATAAAACGTCCTTGCAACTAAGGCTTGAATTGGCATAGCACGGGCACCCTTAAGTACGCCGTTGAAACTTTCGGAACAATTAGTTGTCATCATACAATATCGCACTCCACCATCTTTACATAATGCCCATCGATCTTCGTATTGCGGCTTCAAGTTTTGTTCAATCCAATCGTGGGCTTCAAGTGATATGGATTTAATTTTCTCTCTACAATGCTCATATACCAGTGAGTCAGTTGCACAACCGGCTTGCCATAATAGATTTTGTAAATTGACCTCTCCATGTTTTTTCTTAAAATTAGCTCTTATATGCCGCAAGCAATATCGGTGATGATGTGGTGCACTCCACCCCTCGTGCAAGGCTCGTGGAATTCCTTTCATCCGGTCAGAAATAAAGGTAATAACTCGTGGACTTTGAACAGTCGGAATATGTTTGTAAATACATTGAAAAAACCACTTCCAACTCGATGTATTCTCCACCTCCACAACTGCAAAAGCTATAGGAAATAGCCCACCGTTTGCATCTACACCGGTCGCAACCAAGAGAACCCCTTTGTACTTGCCATATAAATGTGTTCCATCGATACTTAAGAGCGGACGACATAAAGAGAACCCTCTGATAGCGGGCCCAAATGCCCAAAAAACACGTATGAACCTCTCCATTTCTGGTGCGACCTCCTTAGACACTATGTCATATTCGGTACCCGGATTTTTTCGCATAATTGCTGAAAGGTAATGCGGAAGTAATTGGTAAGATTCCTTCCAATCTCCAAAGATTTTAGTCAACGCCTTCCTCCGTGCATCATATGCTTTAAACTTGGATATTGTTATTCTTTTTATGTCATATACCCTTGTAATTATCTGTCCTGGAGTAAGATCAAGTTCCCGCCTAACTTCGGGCATAATTAGCTTTGCGATATAAGAGGAAGTCAAAGTCTTATGATCATAAGTTGCAGTCGAATTAGAACATGTATGGAGTCCGCAATAACTAGAGATTATAAATTGGCCAAGTGATTTTTTCCTAATAGCTGCATTAAGCTTCCATGGACACTTTGAATTTCTATCATCTGCAGCACTTGTATTCTCTTCTTGACCTCTCTCATTAAAGTAACACTTTACATGATAGCTAGTCGTGTTGCTTTTCACCGTCTTGAATTTGACCCGGTTTTTGATTGTTCATTCACGTATAGCGAAAATTAATGTTTCCTTGTTCTCGAAAAGATCTCCTTTCTTGAAAGTAAAGTCCTCGGATGGATCGAAATTAGGGCCAGGATCGACGAACTCAGCTTGTGAGGCATTTATCCACTCATCATTTTGAAACTCTTCTGGCAACGGCTCTTCAGACTCTACGTAGTCGTTATTTACGCAATATTCATCCATCCAACTTACGTCATCATTGGTCTCTCCAATTGCATACTGCATACTATCAATACGTTCATCCTCTTCAGCATCTTCAGTATCATCATTGGCATCTACATCCTCATCATTATCCTCTGCTATTGTAGAACCCCCCGGTAAATCAACTGAAACATAACCCGGCGAGTTGTGGAACACGTCATTTGACATTGCACCCGACTCATTTTTAAAGCGCATGGCACTTTGAGATAACGAGATTTGATTATCAAGCATGCGGGAGAACTCTCCACGAGCATATGAAACTTCAGCGACCGAATACACTGGAATTTTTTCAATAAACAACTCGATTGATATTTGTTTTTCCGCAAGCTGTATCATGTTATTCAATTCTTCATCATTGGTGATCTCTACAGCAATTGTTCTTTGATCATTTATTGGACAATTACAGAAGATCTTAATGGAATTTTCGACGTGATTAATTCCAGTGACTCTGTATATTTGCGCCACCAATCTATCAAAGTTGTAATTTCTGAACAACATGAACATTTTCCTAGAGCCTCCATCGTATATAGGCATATTATTCATTCCAATGCTCAGCTTTCCATTGAATAAGCAAATAACCGGTACTCCGTTCGCCATTTTAATTGAAGCATTAAAATTCATCATATAATAATTATATTTTTTCCAGACATTTTTCTAGACCATAATCATATATTTCTTCTAGATATACAACATTAACTAAACAATACACATAAATTTATGGAAAAATTAAAATTTGTACCTTGATTAAATCTCAGATCTCCTCGGCCTCGCAGAGAATCGACGGCGTCGGCGTCAGATTTGAGGGAGGAAGAGGTGAGTTGGTTTTGGGGGAGAGAGATAGGGATTGTTGGGTTTTGGGATAGATGGAGATCGGGTTTGTGAGAGAATGAGAGCTTTGATGCTTGGGAGAGAATGTGAGCTCGGGAAAGAGAGAGGGGGAGGGGGAGATCTAGAGTTGAGCTCAGGAGAGAGAGAGAGAGAGAGAGAGAGAGAGGGGATCGGAAGTGGGTGCTCGGGGGAGAGAGAGGGAGATGGCGAGAGAAAAAAACGAAGGGGGAAATTGTGCCCTAGTTTCGGTGAATATATAGTCTGTAATTATACGGGACTAGTAGTCCCGTATAAATTGCAGACCAGGTTCACCCTCGCCAAATCCACGGGACTAGTAGTCCCGTGGATTTGGTTGGCAGAGGCTTGGCTGGCTCTGAAAATCGTACGGGACTACTAGTCCCGTACGTTTTGATTTGTGTACAATATATACGGGACTAGTAATCCCGTATATTTTGTGATTGCACTTAACGTTTGATTAGTTAACTTTAAACATACGGGACTAGTAGTCCCGTATGTTTTCTGAACTATTTTTCAAAATCGACCTCTTTTCCCAAAAAACGGTCTATTTTGCTAATTACTTTCAAAAACGGTCTATTTCGCTAATTATTTTGTAAAAACGGTCTATTTTGCAAATTTTCCCAAAAAAGAAAGGTTAAATTTTGTGCTTGATGGAGATCTCTTTCTTGATTGTCCGCGTTTGAGACTTCTTTTGAAGTGTTTTATACCTGCGAATTTAGTTTATTATAGTTTTTATGTTGAGGTTATTAGGACTAATTTTTTCGGCTTAATCACACTACAGTACTAAAAAAGTCTCATCCATTTTTGTGTAGCCTTAATATTTTTAATTGTTCGGTAACATAATGTTTTCCAAATATTAAAATTTGGAGACCACTGCTTGGGGTATCAGTTTTTTTCATGTTAAATTTACATCACATGTTTATCAGGCGATTTGTTTTTAAATTATACCTCTTGTTATTGTAAATGTCCATGAAATGGCTGAGAGAGTAACATTAAACGTCCAAAATAAACTGTATGCCTGCAAAGTTTGGCAATTCACACGTACTAGTGTTTAGACCCGTGCAAAGCACGGTTTCTAAAATATTTTCTGCAAATATTGAACATGTTACAAAAATAAAAATTTAGTAAGTAAATAAACTAAATATATTTAATCATGTTATTTGACCACGTGCATTGCACGTGCATAAAACCTACTTTCTTTAAAATATACTTAATCATGATATTTGACCACGTGCATTACATGTGTATAAAGATTTTTTGGGGTCATCCATAATTTGGGTGTAGAGGAGAAGGAAAAACCGCGGGAGACGTGAGAGTTACAGGTTGACATATTTGTAGTATTTGGTTATTTTTTAAAAGACGTGGGAGTATTTTTAGGGGAATTAGGAGATACATGCTGACATATTTGTAGCAGTTAGTTATTTTTTAAAAGATGTGACTCGACCCATGCTAAGCAAAAGAGCATTTCATTTTTAATTTTTAATTAATTTTTTTATTTGGATTTTTAATATTTTCTTTAATATTGTTAGGTTTATAAATTCGTTTAAAATTTTGCATGGTAGAAATATGATAATAAGGAGTACTATATATTGTTATTATCATCATATTAAAAAATATAATACATCCATCTGTGATAGGTTAGAAAATATAAAAAAATAAAGTATTAAAATACTTAACGTACTTATATTCTGTGGAGTTTAATGTTTCATTTAATTTTAGATTTCTAATAGCAAAATTTTTTTAGCAACAGATAACAACCTAAATACTTAAATTATTGACCAACCTCTTTTCACCTCCTGTAGGGTTTGATATTTCTTAAGATAGTTTGTCACACTATCCATAAATGTTAACTTGCACATTAAATGATATTAAGTGATATCAAATAATTAGATAGATGTACTATGATGTGTGCAATATATCTTATATGTCTCAATTGCAGATAAAAAGCTCAGAAAATCACATTAATGAACAATTTTAATAACAAATCCTATGATGTGTGCAATAGATCTAATATGTGTCGATTTTAGATGAAATTGACAGGAAATCGAAAAATTAACAAACTTAGTACAAAATTATGCTTTCCAACTAATATTATTACGACTATAACTTTGTAAGACAAGATACTAATAATAATAAAGAAATGCACCGTAAAAGTATTTACTACATGAATTTTTGCTTGGCATTTATGATAGATATTTCAACGCATTTATTATGCATAATTAGTAGAAAAATCTATCTATGTAAAAACAATATACAATAAGTTTTACCTCTTTATCTCTCATTGAGAAGGTTGAAGAAGAGACAATAGTTAAGCATTAGTTTTAGTTTTATTGCTAATTTTAGGAGGTGGAAGTTATTATAATGGGATGTTAGAGAGGAGAGTAGTGTGTGTAGGTATGGACCAGAGGAAGTTATTTAGGGGGGAAATAAGGCTGAAAAGGATACAAAAAATAAGTGAAACTATCAAATTAAACTATCAACGCTTCGAATTTTTAGATAGAAGTGAAACCAATACTGATTGCACTGCATAATTAAGTTACATACTGATAATATAAGACAAATCTATTTGATAATGCATTTGTATCCTTGACTAATTCTTACAACTTATAACTCCTTACAGAATTTAATCAAAATTTAATCCAAATTGCATCAAATCTAAAGGCAACAGGTAGCCTTACATGAGGATCAAACTAGAAAAATATCTAGGGTTTCGATTCGACCTTATGGAACAACGAGGACAATGATGGAACAACGAGGATAGGTGGCAAAGGACTGGGCGTGCTGGTTCTGCTCGTGGAGGAACTCGTTAGAGAGGGGGACAGAACGGAGGGAGGGGGAGAGGAGATGGGGGAGGAGGGAGATGACAACGGAGGTTTGAGAATTTGGGAATAGAGGTATCAGATTTGGTAGAGTAGCAGGTGTAGGTATGGACCGAAGGAAGTTATTTAAGGGGAATATAAGGCTGAAAAGACGTGAGAGTATTTTTAGGAGGTTGAAGTTATTATAATGAGATGTTAGAGAGGAGAGTACTGGGTGTAGGTATGGACCGTAGGAAGTTATTTAGGGGAAAATAAGGCTAAAAAGACGTGAGAGTATTTTTAGGGAAATAAAGTTTATTTTTAAAAATAATCTGATTGGCCCAAAGAATTTTTAGTGGTCATTCATTGTTCTCTTTTAGTTAAAAGAAGTAGTAGATTTAGAGGGTCTTTACGATGGCTATAAAACTATAAAAGTCCAAATCTCCTCCACATCCAGCTCATGATCCGTATTTAATGAAAAAAACAAATAGCCCCGAGATGGAGGTACCAACATTTCACTTTATGAAACACTGGGGATATTGAACGGGCAGAAATAAACTCTGCGGTATCAAAGTTCAGAATAAGTGAAACTGTAGGGTACCAAACCAAACCAACCTCCAAATCTTAATGTTTGCAAAACCATTCTTCAAATCATCAGCTTTGTAAAAAGATCACCCTTAAATCAACAAATCATCAACTCGATGCCAGAAAATTGACCATTCTATTGATAACTTTTATATTGTGATTATAAATCAGCTTATAAACGTTGATAATTAAGTACTTTGAGGGTAATTTTTTTTCTAAAAATTGATGGTTTAAGGGGTAGTTTTACAAATACCGAGATTAAATGGTCTATTTGATGTAAAGGGTATAAATGAAAATAACCCAAACTTTTTTAATAACATTATAATTTAGCGGGTCGTAGTAAACCCGAAACCGGCAAACAAAGCTCACTTCACCTTTTTCTCTCCATTCGTATTGATCGTTCGCGAATAATATCCCCATTACTCGTCTCCGATCTCCTCTCCCCTCTCTCGCTCTCTGTCTGTGGTCTCTATTCCGATCATCGACGGCGGCCGTTGGAAGCGGGAAACCGGCAAACAAAGCTCACTTCACCTTTTTCTCTCCATTCGTATTGATCGTTCGCGAATAATATCCCCATTACTCGTCTCCGATCTCCTCTCCCCTCTCTCGCTCTCTGTCTGTGGTCTCTATTCCGATCATCGACGGCGTTGGAAGCGGCGATGACGTAGAAGACGGCGGAGATCGGCCGATTTCGGAGATAAAGGGAAGAGGAAAAGGTTAGCTTTTGTAATTGAACGGTGTCTTCGATTTTTCGATTTTTGGTCCTGTTTAATAATGAAGTTTTTGATGAAAAATTGGATTTTTGTAAGGGAAGTTTTAGTATTTTTCTGCTTGTATTTATTGTTAGGGCTGATTTTGGAGAACTAGGGTTAGGTTTATTTGGGTACTTATAATTCTTAAATTGTTAGTTTTGTTTATTGCTTCCGAGTGGACGGATGGGAAATTTGTACTGAGCCCAGTTTCACTAGCAAAAAGCTGTTTTTGAATAGAAAAGTTGCTTAAATTGTTTAAATTTTAACTACTTTTTGCATATTTTATTGTCTGCGCTGGGATTTTTTTAGTTTAATGTCTGCTTAACGTTGGAGAATCAGTGCAAGGTTTATTTGGATATTAATAACCTCCAAAATGTTAAATTTTTTTAATTTTCTGGAGTGGACAAACAGGGAAGCTCGAAGTGAACCCCAGTCAGCAGCAAAAAGCTATGTATATTGAATAAAAAAGTTGCTTAATTTGTTTAATGTTAATTAGTTGTTGCATATTTCTTTTGCGTCGAATATATGTGAAATTTATGATGGTCCTGATAATTGCTTAGTGATTGAATAATAACTTATTTCTTTGTGGAAAAATATAAACTGCTATTGTTGCTGTAACTTGGGAGAATTTATATACCCTTTATTTTGCTTTTTTCCCTTCTGATATTTTGTTCTGTATCTTTGCCACCTAACTAAAACCTTAGGAAGTGCGTTCAAAGTTTTGATGTTACTTTCGGAACTCAGGGTCCTTTGTAATCTAGGAGGTATAGGCTGGAAAGATAGCAAGAGCAGCCGCATTAACCCGTACTCCATTGTACCTATACATCTAGTCCTACCAGACACTATGTTGCATATTAAATACAGAAGTCTTTCACCCATTATGGTGAAGTGGATTATTGTTTCGAAAAATGCATGTCTTCGTCCCAGAGTTATGGATCTAACTTAACAAATTTTATTTGTGTATAACCAAAACCTGTAAGGTTCTAGATGTAACTGAAAAACCTGTTAAAAATTAAAAATAAACCCTTCTAGCTATCTTTTTTCACAAAATTAATATATTATATGTGAAGTGAGAGAGAGATCAGGCGACAATACTGTCGCATCTAATCAGGGTATGGCGTTTTCTTTGCATTTTATATTTGAAATAATACGAAATAATATACATTATATTGAAGTAGTGTATGCTTTATTGTAATAATGTATTATATTCCAGCATCATACCCATATTCCCGAAGTTATTTGCAATATGGAAGTTACAAAACTTTAAACGCTATGTAATCTTTTGAAACGACACCTAGTCCACATGCTTTCTGAGAAATAACACCTACATTCTGGCATCACACCTCGTCCATATGTCTGAAGTTATTTGTCACTGCAGTTTCCTTTATCAGATATGGCGGCTTCTCAGCATGTTGAATTGGAGGCAGCCAAATTTTTACAGAAGCTTATTCAAGATTCAAAGGATGAGCCTTCGAAATTAGCAACAAAGCTTTATGTGGTAAGTAGCATTTCTTACGTAGAGGTAGCATATGACATACTTGGATAAGTACCTCAGGTACATTTTGCTCTGGACTGTCAGATATGCCAGCACATGAGAATGAGTGGAAAGGAACATTCTTTGCCTTACCAAGTTATATCAAGGTGAAGTAATTGTGATTAAAACCCAAATACAGTGTACTTGGTTTTTATATAGCTGCAATTCTTATTTATCTATGTGTGTTGTATAATAGATCTACGTTACAAGGCCTTGATGGTATTAATTTTAGATCAATATTAATTTTTCTAAACATTTCATTAATAATTCCCTTAGTCACTAACTGCAACTTATGCAGTAATCTGAACTAATTTATCTGCTGGTTATACTTTTTTCAGGGCAATGGAGACTGTTATTAGTCAGCATGGTATTGATATGGATGCTTTGAGGTCTTCTCGTCTCCCTTCAGCTAGTGGCCCTCCTATGGGGGACAATGATAATCAGTTGCCTATAGGTGGGAGTGATATGCCTCAAAGTGGTATGCCTGCAGGAACATGGCAAGCTGCCTCTAGCAGTCATACAACAGGAGAAGCTTACGCTGGTCCTTTTCAGGCTTTTGGAATGCTAAATGATTCGAAAGGATTGGTAGGTACAACAGATATGGGTAGACATAACATGCATATTCCTAACATGTCACGTGTTGGAGTAGGTAGGATGGACAGCATGGCAGTTGATGTTCATCAAGGATCTGTTTCTCAGAGAAGTAGCAAATCATCCGATCATGAAAGTCCAGCTAGCGTGCCAATGGAGGATACCAGATCTGCAAACTCACAGGATAGACAGGACAGTGTCAAATCAGATAACCAAATGAACAAAAAAGAAAATAAAAAGACTGCTGCTAAGAGAAAAAGGGCCGACTCTAAGGGGACAACAGACATGCACTCTCAGCAATCAGATGCTCAGAGTACAGGAAGCAACTCAAGGAAAGGGAAATATACAACCAAAGGTGGTGTGCAAGGTCAGATGGCCATTAGGGGCGTTGATCAATCACAACTGAATCCTTCTCAACATTCTGGTCATTTGGAAAATTTGTCCCCATTATCTAGTGGTGCTGGACAAATACTTAGAGTCAATCAAGAAAGCCATCAAAGTCTATTTTCAGTAACTCCTAATTCAAAGCTTCCAGAAGAAGGGGAGGTGTCGTCTGGACACAGTATGTTTGGATTACAAAAAGGAGGGATGCTGCCAGCAAAATCCAATATGATGGGTTCTACTTACGTATGGAATCAGAATAAGTTCTCTATGCCGTTAGGGAATTCTCAGAGTTCTGCTGGCATTGTGGATTCACTTTCGACTGTCAGCAATACATATCCTACAGATGAATCAAAAAACATGTCGCATGGGACACCAAATGAGAGTTCCCCCTCTATCAGTTTACCTGCATATTCACATAGTGTTGGGAGAGCTAATACAGGCAATGTTTTCAATTCGTTTCCCATGGCAAAGATGGGTTTTTCTGTCCCAGCTTATTATAATAGTACTTCACTTGAAAGTCGTGATATTGCAAAGTTGGGAAACAATTTTGGAACTTCTGGTTCACAGTTACTGGACAAAAGAAAGGACATGGTTGCTGCCAATGCTGGGTCTGAGTTCCCTCCTCTTTCTTCCGGTAAAGCTCCATCAGATCCTGAAAAAGGTCCACAAGCACAGGTTAGCTCATCATCCATATGCTGGTAACTTTAATACATAACTTCTAGAAAGATAATGGTGTAGATAATGGTGTACCAGACATATCTTTAAATTTGCTGGTCTGTTACAAGCTCGGCCACAATGCCAAAAAAAGAAGGGCGGATGGTAGATGATTATCGGTCATTATATTGATATCTCAGGAATGAGATAGGCCACAGAGCCAAACTAAACTGCATTCTTTAGAGTTTAGAAAATACATGAGTTCAGTGTTTCCCCCCCTTCTCTTTATCTCATAGTCATTGAACAATCTTATAGGGAAGTGGAATTCAAGAGAGACCGAAAATGGGTAGCATTCCAGCGGAATCCCTTAGGGGGATGACTTCTAAAGAAGTTGGAGGGAGTCTGGTGTCTCAGGCTTCTGCTTCTCCGAGGATGCCTTTTAAGGAACATCATCTGAAGCAGCTTAGGGCTCAGTGTCTTGTATTTCTAGCATTCAGGCATGATTGGTACCTTTGTCTTAATTTGTCATGCTTCCATTTACTAACTACGATAATCAATTAACATCTGTTTTTCTGTTTACTACATCTCCACAACATGCAGAAACAATTTGATGCCTAGGAAATTGCATCTTGAAATTGCTCTAGGAGGTAACTATCCAAAAGACGGTAAGGATGCCATGCTGCCAACTAATCTGTGATGCAAGTGTCCTTATTTTATATAGAAAAATTTGCTTTATTTATTTATCTACTAATACGTCATTACGTTGTGATGCAGATGGAACAAACAGTAGCAGAGAGGAACCTGGTATCAACCAAGAGAGCTCTGGCATGTTTGGTACGGTAACTGATATTGGGGAAACAGACTTATCATCAAAGGATACTGACAATGCCAAGGAACAGAGTATTCAAGCTTCAAATATGGACAGGTCCATAATTGCAGAAGAAAAGACACACCTTCAAGCTTTAAAACATAAAGTTGGTCCTGAGATAAGACCTCATGGAACATCAGTATCATGTGATACAACCTCAGTTACGCATCATGGGTCTAGCTCCCTAGTGCTTGGCAGGCATGGTTCCTCCGACAGTCATTTCGGAAATAAGCTTCCTAATATTGAGAGGAAAATTATTAGTGGAACCAGAATTTCTGACATTCCATCTGGAGAATTACCGGCAGAAAGAGTGGAAACTTATTCTAACCAGTCTCATAGCCAACAGGGCAATGCTTTTGCTGGAAAGCCACTTAAGCCAGATACTCCAATCTCAGAAGCTAACCCGAACACTGACATATACCATATGTCAGTAAAAGAGCAGAATACTCAAATTGCAGGAAAAGAAAGTGGCATTATCAAGCGGACAGTGAACCCTTCAAAGAGCATGAACATGTTCGGTAATGTTTCTCCATCGGAGAAGCTTCCAGCAGCTTCAGATTTGGTTTTATCTAATAATGCTTCTGATAATTATCCTGGAAATGTTGGGATAAGTAATCAGAGGGCTTCTGGCAATCAAAAACATGATATTCAGCAGAATTATAGTTCAGATTTCAAGATGATGACTGTAAACAATTCACTGAGACATGGGAATATGGGTGTGATGCTGGAGAAATCTATTGAATATGATGATGGAGGTAAATCAGAACCCAATGATTTACCTGCACCTCCTCCAAAGTACACTACCTCAGAAAAATGGATTATGGATCAGCAAAAAAGGAAACTAGCTGATGAGCAGAAGTGGGCAGTGAAACAGAGAAAGGCAGAGGAGAGAATTACAGCATCTTTCAACAAGTTAAAGGTATAGTTCCAAGTAATATTATTTGAAGCATATGGGTTACTATATTTTTCTAGTAGGTTACAATATATTATATGTTTTGGTAATGTGTTTGGTACATGTTTTCTGTTAATATAAGAGTTGAAAGCTATTGCCTATTCACCTTAAAACTATCGTGCCTTATGAAACAGTTTGACCATGTTTACGCAATAGTTTAGCTAATTCTCAGGACCAGTCGTCAACCTGATGTTATCCCTCTCAATGTATGTAGTCAATTCTCTCTTAGAATAGTGTGGCATATGTCTGCAATCAACCTGAAGGTAACATTCCTAGTCTGTGCATTAATTCTAGAATGGGCTGCAGAAAAGAAGCAAAAAAGAAAGAGAAAAATAAGATGACTGAAAAATGATCTATAGCAGCACTACAGAACAATATGTTGAATATGTAGACATTCTTACTGTAATTAGAGCAATGCACTACATTAGCAATATGCAAGTGGCCAACTCAATAGCAAAACTTTTATCCTGACCTTTGGTTTTACTTCTCCATTCTTTTCTTAAAAGGGAAAACCTTCTTTGTTCAAGTAGTGACTGTTGTATTTCTTTTGCTGCACTATACATGTTTTTTAGGTTTATTATAGTCATAATCACTTTCTCATCATTTTTTATACATGTGTATTCTGTA
>NC_033799.1:10579545-10591872 GCF_001876935.1 Asparagus officinalis | reverse complement strand
GAGATGTTTACACACGCACGCACGCACAAGCTGAATTATGTAATTATTTTTCGTGCCCCACCAAGCTTATTAAGTTTCACCATTTCCCGTCACATCTGGCAGACTGTAAATACATAGACCTGGTTTCTGGTTAATTTTGTGCCTTTCCAATTCAGGTTCACACATTGTTTTAAATATCCCTGACATGGCCCGATATATCCCCCGATATATCCTTTTACAAGGCTTGCCGCAACCGATATGGTCTTTAAATCCGATATATCCCCCGATATATCCTTTTACAAGGCTTGCCGCAACCGATATGGTCTTTAAATATCCTTTATCGCTTTTTGGCTATTTTGAGTGATAAATCCGCAACCGATATGGTCTTTAAATATCCTTTATCGCTTTTTGGCTATTTTGAGTGATAAATCCCCGATATGATCGATGTATTAGCCGATATGTGGACCAATATATCTTTTTATATAGCTTGTTACAAAATAATATACCGTGTTTAGAATTTTCGGGCGAAATATCAAGATTTCTCCATTATATCAAATGACATTTTACCCTAAAAAAAACAGATCGAATGTTGCAACGTTGCTTTGTACTTTTGTTTGTTTTAGAAGGTTGATTAATGATCCTAAACATATATTATTCATATTTTGTATGCTTAAATTTTCATTGCATATGTTGAGATTACATTTTAATGCGTTATACTATGTATGCAAACATTCATTATGGTATTCCGATATTTACCACATATCCCCGATATTTCCCCGATATCCGCAATCCGATATGAATTTTGGCCATCCGATATTTCCCCGATATCCGATATTTAAAACCTTGGGTTCACAATATAAGCTAACAAGATTTAATCTCCTCATCAATATAGCCACTGCTGCCGCCATCTCTTTTCCCCTCAAAAATGTTAGCCACTATGGAGAGATACTCATATTTGACAACAGTGAAAGCCAACCTGACATCAACCTTTCTTAAATCTTAATTAGTGTTAGTTTCTAGCCATGTAGAGTTGTAGACTACGGATATGAGAGGTGTTTACTATAATCCTGAATGACCAGTTTCCATCCACCGAATTCTCATAGAATGGAGCCTTTTTCGCCATAGACTGGAGACATGTCCCAAAGGAAGGAAAAATTGATAGATCCGCTATTCAAATTTTATTCAGACTCTGAGGGCACACATGTAGCCAATAGCCAAGAGAACAGGTCTCAAACTATTGCCTAGCTAATACTTCGGACTCGAGTAATGCGCCTCTTGGTTGAAGCTTAGAGTCTTGAATATGATATGGTAAAAAACATAATGAAAAATAATCCCTGCTGGTACTGTACTTACTAAAGAAATAAAACTGTAAATTGGCTAGAAAGTTGAAATTGTGAAAAAAGTGTTGATAAATTGTCACTAAAATGTTTAAGAACCCTTGTTTCTGATATGAATATTTGGTAACTGCATTTGTATGATGTACATGAATGTTAGCATTTGTGTACTTAGCTAAATATAAGCATAACGTTAAGTGTTGACCACATTGAATTGTAGATAATTTTAAAACTATGTAAAAATAATGGAAATCATGGCAGTTACAAAGATCTACTAATATTTATTCCTGAAGGTTAAAAGTATTGGGGAAGAGCAAATGACAACCACCTTTTGGGTCTATTAACCCTTTTTACTAACATTTAAAAAATTTCTAGGACTACTATCCCTTCTACAACTAAGGAGTGTGGAGTGTACATATTTGTATGATGTACGTGAATGTTAGCATTCATGTAGTTAGCTATAAATACGACTTCTAATTGGTGACAACATTGAATTGTAGATAATTTTCAAAAATTATGTATAAAGAATGGAAATCATGGCAGTTACAAGATCTACTAACATTTATTCCTGAAGGTTAAAAATATTTGGGAAAGAGCAAATGACAAGTATCTTTCTGGTCTATAACCCTTTTTTACTATCGCTATTATAATGCACGTGCTTTGTATGTGAACGTAGTCTTGAATTTTTTATTGAATAGTAAAACTATGCGTTAATAAAATTGTATAATAAGATTGTTTAAAAAGAAATGTATGAATTAATTATTATTGTGTAGTTATTGTAATTGAATGTTTTTCTTATAATAATTACCTAGCATTAACCTTTTTTTAAATAAGTCACCAAATCTAAATTGTTCTTAAATAAAGCTGTAAATTTTATAAGTTCTTTTAAATATGGTCCTCTAATTTGAAAGTTGTTAACTTAACTTTAAATTAACTAAGCTGCATTAATATTGTTAACTTTTTCTTGATGTTCCCTAGATAGGTACACTCGATACCTGCAGCATATTGTGATAGTTACTTCTCATATTAATTATTTTAATAGGGTAAATTACACGAAACCCTTGTGAACTTTCAGTCCATATTAACTTTAAAAATTACACTAAACCCCTAATGACTTTTCTTTTTCAAAGAAGGCCCCCTGATAACTTCCTGAATTTTGCAAATAACCCCTATAAATTAGAACCAGAAAATGGCATAAAATGGCATTTTAAAAGTTATTGGGGGTTTGGTGTAATTTATCTAAAAGATATTGGGGGCTTTCTACAAAAGTTATTATGAGTTTAGTGTGCTTTGAAAAGTTTATAGAATCTATTTACTGCAAAACGCTGAAAGTTTATGGGGGTTTATTGTAATTTACCTTATTTGATATATAACTCTTAGTTCAAGTAATACTATTGAAATGATTATACTGTCTATATACTATAAAATATTTATCTATTTTTTTTAAATTATGCTCTTAAAAATTTAGTACTATAAATGTTTTATAAATTTTATTATACTATCATTAATAATTAATTGTACTATTATTAATGTTAAATAATTAATTTTTTTAAAAAAGGTCTGTTTTCAATCATTACCAACTATAGATTATTAAGTATCATATAATAATCTTTGAGAAAATACTCTAAAAATAATATTAAATTATTATTTGATTTATTTAATAAACAATACTTAATAATCAGTGTAATTCGCAATTTATGTGATATTATTAAAATAATTACACTATTTAGGCAATTCAAAATTTATTCTATTTATTATATTGCTCATTGAATTATAATATAGTTTTTAATAGTATTTAGTAATATATCATTCTATTTATACTATTATTTTAATTATTTAATTATAATTCAAAAATAATTATTAGAATAATTTAATTGGTTACTACTAATAATTGTGTATACTTATTTGATAAATTAGTTTATTTTTTATTTTTTTATAATTAGTAGTTATAATATTATTGATAATTACAATTATTTAGAAAGGTGAGGAGGTGCATAATTAATAAGCGGTTATATCTATTTAATGAAAAATTAATTAGTGGTAATGGCATAGTTAGAATTTATCAAAATCTGAGGGTAAAAAGGGAAATTAAAAGTTTTAACACCACAGTCCTCTTTTTATAGTAGTATAGATTTAATAAATTTTCGGGAAGACTATCCCTTCTATGTCTAAAAGAGTGTGGATCAGAAAATGTTATTAGCAGTTACAGAATTTATGCTTTCTCAAAGGATATAAAAATATTATAATATGTCTCAAAATGGCAAACATGGAATGCCATGCATTTACTACTGTGTTATATGAAATGGAATTTTGCTTCTGAAGTTGATATTTTCCGGAACAACCAAGTTTGATTTCATTAGGGATGTAAGCTTTGCTATATTACTAAAGATGAAACAATCATCAGTTTTGGTGCGGTTTGATTCTCCAATATTTTCATGTGCTATCTCCATTACCATTTTGCTTGCTACATTAATCCCTTTGATGTTGCATTTTCTTTATTGCTAATAATCGACTGCAAATAGCTCTTATTTAGGTTATTATTGAATTAAAACATATTAATTGGGTTCTGATTGTTAATCCAGTTTATTCTGCATGTCATGTATAGTAGGATCCGGTCACTGCAAACCCCTCTTCCCTCTCCAAAAGAAAGCTCTCGCCTATCTGTTATGCATGTATTAGGAAATGAATATGACCAGGCATATAACTAAATACATAGTAGATATATGTGTCACTGCCAACAGTGAAGCTCTAGATGGATTAAGGAAGGCCAAGAGTGCAAGGATGTTTGACTCTGTTATATGAGAATTGTGTGTATAGTTACATCATTAACATCAGGAAATGAGGCAGTGTATATGTGCTTTTGTTAAATCAATATAACCAAACATATTCTCTTTGTTTTTGTTCTTACAGTCCACCTTCCTTTTCCTTTTGCGATTTGTTCCTCAGCCTATTTAGATGTTCAAGTTTTTTTTCCTTTATTTGGGAGGAAAGGGTTGTTATTATGCGTGAAACGTCATGTCATAGTAACATTAGATTGCATTAACTTTGTACTTGTGTCATGATGAGGGTAAACATTTTTCGTGGTAAATATTTGAAGCAGACATTTTAAGTGTCTAAGCCGAACAAAGTATAGTTCGGTTTTAATCTAAGGTTTCCTCAATTAATACACTAACATCAGAACTTTTCTTGTATTAGAGTTTTGATGGACTTTGTAGTCTAATGTTCAAATTGAATTCTTTTGTTCCCTCAGGAAAATGTGAACTCATCAGAAGACATTTCTGCTAAGACAAAAAGCGTTATTGAATTGAAAAAGCTTCAACTCTTACAACTTCAACGCCGCTTACGCAGGTCTATAATAGCTCTTCTGTTCAGTCTAACCTGTCTCTATTAACTACTTTAAATGTTTTTGAATATTCCTATAAGAGATTTGTTTTGAGAGATACATCTTCAGCATGGCTATTTTGTTTGGCAGTGATTTTCTCAATGACTTTTTCAAGCCTATCACATCTAATATGGAACGTCTGAAATCAATAAAGAAGCATAAACATGGAAGGAGAACGAAGCAACTTGAAAGATTTGAGCAGAAAATGAAAGAAGAGAGGCAAAAGCGTATACGCGAGCGACAGAAAGAATTCTTTGGTGAAATTGACGTGCACAGGTATGCTTCTTCTTCATCATCTGTGCTTCTAATATATATCATTCTTTAAGTTTTTGGAGTAGCCTGAAGAAGAAATTGCTATGCACAATTGCATTTACAGGGAAAAACTTGAGGACTTCTTCAAGGGTAAGAGAGAGCGTTGGAAGGGTCTCAATAGATATGTTAAGGAGTTCCATAAGAGGAAGGAACGGACACATCGTGAAAAGATTGACAGGATTCAACGTGAGAAGATTAACCTGTTAAAAGCCAATGATGTGGAAGGATATTTGAGAATGGTTCAGGTCTTGATCTAATTCCCTCTGATATTTGCTTCTACATTTGTGATATACTTTTGGTTACTGATCTATTCACAACCATACAGGATGCCAAATCAGACCGTGTCAGGCAGCTCCTCAAGGAGACTGAAAAGTATCTACAGAAGCTAAGTACGAAGTTACAGGAGGCTAAGGCCATTTCGAGGGAAGTGGATGAAAGAGCAGTTAATTTTGTCGAGAAGAATGATTTTACATTTGAAAATGAAGATGAAAATGATCAGGCTGAGGTAGATATCTTGTTGTGAAGTCCTTACATTGCTGTTAGACTCGGTCTGACTATATATTTTCTGGTGCAGCATTATCTGGAAAGCAACGAAAAGTACTACATGATGGCACATAGGTATGGGAAATCTGGTTAAGGCATTGATTCTCCTTAATTGTTTATTGCCTATGTCTGTTCTAAATGAACTCAGTTGTGTTTACACTTTTCAACTGTCCTTAATTTATCTCACAACCTGTTATGTCTTTCAGCATAAAAGAAAGTATTGACGAGCAGCCAAATTCTCTGGAGGGTGGAAAATTGCGAGAGTAAATCCCCAGCTGTCACTCTTAACAGTTTCTTGACCAGTATTCTGCATTCCGCGGCTATTGTCTTTTTTAAGTATTAAAGAATCATGTGATTTTTTGCCACTTGGTTACAGGTACCAAATGAATGGTTTGCGTTGGTTGGTTTCCTTGTACAATAACCACTTGAATGGTATTCTTGCAGATGAAATGGGTCTCGGTAAAACAGTTCAAGTATGTTTTGTTATAATATTGCTGTATGTTTCATTCAACTATGACGGTTCTAGTAACCATATGAATAATACTTGTTGCTGTTCTTATCATGTTCCATTGTTATCCTTGTGCTCCAGACTGAGTTGATAAGGTGTTCTGCAGGTGATTTCTTTAATTTGTTATCTTATGGAAACAAAGAATGACAGGGGTCCTTTTCTGGTGGTAGTTCCATCCTCTGTTCTCTCTGGCTGGGAATCTGAACTTACGTTCTGGGCCCCTGGTATAAATAAGATTGCATATGCAGGCCCTCCTGAGGAGAGACGCAGGCTGTTCAAGTAATTAATTCACTAATNATATATATATATATATTTGTCAATTCTGTTGAAGAAGTTTGATAGCCTTTTCTTTTGCAGAGAAAGGATTGTGCAGCAGAAATTTAATGTTCTCCTGACAACGTATGAATACTTGATGAACAAACATGATAGACCGAAGCTGAGCAAAATCAATTGGCATTACATAATAATTGACGAGGGCCACCGCATAAAGAATGCATCTTGTAAATTAAATGCAGACTTAAAGCTATATCAAAGTTCTCACCGCTTGCTTTTGACAGGCACACCTCTACAGGTAACCAAATATTGATAATTAGCTTACTTCTAGATGCCTGATTCACTCTGGGTTTTGGTCACCTTAATTTTGAACTACAGTTTCTCCCAGGCCTCCAGAAATACACATTTAGTTTGTCATTTTTGATCAATTGGTTAAGACTTTCTTGTTTCCTTTTATTTGGCAATCATCTGGTCAATTGTTTTTACAGTATAATATGTTTTTGTAAGTTCATTCATCTACCATCATGCTCTTTCAGTGTCAATCAACTCTATCTCAACTTCCTCCTTTTTTGACACATCTACTGTTTTTTTTTCATTGTAGAACAACCTGGAAGAGCTGTGGGCGCTTCTTAATTTCTTATTACCTAATATTTTCAATTCGTCAGAGGATTTTTCCCAGTGGTTCAACAAGCCATTTGAAAGTAACGTGGACAATTCAGCAGATGAAGTAAGTAATCTTCATCCTTGCTATACTCTTACTATTCAGGGCCTGCTTAACAGACCTTCAAAGGAAAGGAGAAAAAGAAGAAAAAATGGTCCCTGTTTTACAAATTGGGCAGATGCTTATAATTTGCTGGTTACTTGGTTTTACAGGCTCTATTATCCGAGGAAGAGAATCTTTTGATTATAAACCGTCTTCACCAAGTCCTTCGACCTTTCGTACTTCGTAGGCTAAAACACAAGGTCTGTAGTTGCAGAAATGTGCATAAATTTGTATCATGTCTGCAACTTAAGGATTATTACTTGCTCCTCTTGGTCTGAAGTTTATGTCAATACCTTCTGCAATTGGTCTATTGATTATATCAGCTTTTTTTTGGTTGATCATCTGAGTATAGTTTATTATCTAAGGCATAATGACCTGAATATCCTACTATTGCCATTTTAGGGGAGTAATCATGTGTTTCCTTGTTTTCATTGTGTAGAAATCGCTCCTTGACCCAGTCGTTTTGATTTTTACTATCATATTCTGTAAGATATTCACATCCCTTAGAAGCATATTTAGAGCATAGTTAAATGATGATCAATGCCGGGCTATGTTGCACAGGCATTTACACAGGTTTATTCACATCCCTTGGAAGCATATTTAGAGCGTAGTTAAATGATGATCAATGCTGGGCTATGTTGCACAGGCATTTACACAGGTTTTGTAAGGCATAATATGCAAACATAATTATATTGTTGTAATAAATTCAATTTTTGCATACTGGAGTTCTTTAAACTTTATGAAATAAAAAAATAACTTATTTATGTAAATTTGGTTATTAACTTAAATAGAAGTTTGATTATTAATCAAATGCTGTGTTTATTTGTAATTCTTGTTTTGTTGCTAGTATTATATGTTGTACACTTATCCAAACAAAAAATGGCATGTTTGATACTCTTTACGTCTATGTCTGGCATTTGTGAAAATGTAAAGCATTATTCACCTTAAAAGAATATGTATAAGGTGAAGTATGTTATGCCTTTTTTGAGAGATACTAATTCTTTTTATATGTCTATTTACTAAAATTGGGGTATCATTTATGTGTCAATCCACATACATATGTCTACAGATCACTGCCAAACCTCACCATTTTATAATATTTTGCCACAACATAATCTAACTATACTAATTACTGAAAAAAATTGTGAAATAGCTATTAGTTGTCTTTTATGTTGGGCTCCTTCAAATTAAGCTGTCGATAAAAAAAATTGAAAATGTCCATCCAATAATACCGAAAAGGCCACAATCTGGATACTGATAACAAATTGGTACACAACTGTTACAGGCGTAAAGGCTTTAGATCTTGTTTGTTAAACATTTATTTTGCCAAATTTTGAATTTTACCTTCAACTTCGTATCTAAGAGGAGAAAATAGATTTTTTTTCATCTACAATCTGCATTTATTTCCTTCTCATAGATTATTCCCGAAGTTCCTATCCTAACCGCATCTCTTATGCACTGTCATGAATTAGGCAAAGGAATCCATTTTTGTAGTCAACTTTATAACTTATAGTTCTTACTTGTTCTCGATTTGAATCAACTTAAGTTTACTGCTCCATGTTAAATTAGAAGCAACCTTCGGTCTTGGTCACTCCAACACGACAAATCAATTCATCATTGTTGCTTATCCTGATCTTAGTTGGCCACATGCTTGATCTCTTAATTGGCCACATGCTTGATCTCTGCTAGCTTTTTTCTGTACAAAACCTCTTTTGGCTGCCCCTTCTTCTATGGCAACATTTGTCAATTCCAGCAGAATCCTTGTCCGAACTCTTTGTTTAATCTACAACAAACACCTTCATCTGGGAAGGTAAGGAAGTCGACCTCGGAGCCTTTTCAGTCACCAGTAACAGCAGTGGAACAATTGAGTCCATAAAGATACTGGTGAATAAGCTAAGCTACTCATGAAATGGAATCTTCAGCTTTGTATTGTTGGAGTGTAATGCAAGCTCATTCCGTTTTCAATATAACCTGCTGAATAGCAACACTTTATATGCCATATGATTCCCTGCCATTTGCTATTGTTAGTGGTCATTATAATTTAAGTACTTGTGTAGGAGAACAGAAAGTTAAAAGGGTTTATATATTTTTCTTGATAGTTCCATATGTTGCCTTTTGCCTTTTCAACTTTGAAGGATGCTTTTGTTTACCTACACTTATGAGTTGGTGGGTATAAATAGAATGAGTTAATAACTAGCTGCTTTGCAATATGGATTTACTTAACTTAAAAAACATAGATAGCAGTGTTTCCCAGTTACACTGAAACTCTGCCATTTGATGCTCATCTATTTGATAGGTTGAAAATGAATTGCCTGAAAAAATTGAAAGGCTTGTGAGATGTGAAGCCTCCTCATCTATTTGATAGGTTGAAAATGAATTGCCTGAAAAAATTGAAAGGCTTGTGAGATGTGAAGCCTCTGCATATCAGAAACTTCTAATGAAGAGGGTGTGAGATGTGAAGCCTCTGCATATCAGAAACTTCTAATGAAGAGGGTGGAAGAGAATCTTGGGTCAATTGGAAATACAAAGGTAATTTTCTGTAGTTTGCTTCACATGCTATCTTTGTGTGCTTGCTGCCAATGTATTATACTGATTTTCTACAATATTCAATATTAGGGTCGTTCTGTGCACAACACAGTGATGGAGTTACGTAATATATGCAATCATCCGTATCTCAGTCAACTTCATGCTGAAATGGTAATTTCACACGTTGAGAAAATTTTGTGTGTAATATCTTTAATTATATTTAATTTCTTTTCGTGTTGCAATGTTTATGGTTCATCGCTTCAGGTTGATGGTCTGTTACCAAGACATTATCTGCCTTCCCTTGTGAGACTCTGTGGAAAGCTAGAAATGCTGGACCGTTTATTGCCCAAGCTCAAAGCAACTGATCATCGGGTATCTTGCGCATTATATTTCTTCTTGTTATGCATCTGGAACAAATTATATTTACCAAGTTAGCTTTTATTCTTAATATCTTTCAATCTGTTTGTGATCTTTCCTTGCCTGTCCTGTGCTTAATACAGAGCTTTTAGTGCTATATGTCTTCATAATTTTTGTGGAATTCTTTTGATTAAGGGGGGGAAGTGCAGACTGCAAATCTGTAACTACAGGAGACCAAGACAATTCCTTATTAGACTTGATCATGTATACTTCTTCTGGGAAGTGCCAGTCTTTTTTTCACTCAAAGCAGCAGGAAAAGTAGAAATGGGTTTTATCTAAAAAAAACGTGGTTGACTAAGTAGTAAATATATGAAAGTGAGTATAAGTACCAATTTATACATGCTAGTGGACGATTATGATCTATAAGTCTGTCTGATTTGTTAACACCTGTTCCTTCTTCATACCTGTCTGCATTGTCCTTAACCAGCTCATGCCTCTCAATCTATTTAGTATTGTCGTCAACAAAATTATCTTCTTTATTTACCCCTTTATTTATTTTTGTAAAGTGGGTACTCCTTTTTCATTTCTGTAAGACAAAGCAGACATGGATATAGTTATCATATATTTAATTCAGTTAGTATAGAAAATTGAGCATGCATACTTTTTTCCGGCCTTACTTTTGAGCATTTGAACTTATTAACGCCTTATCTGATGTACCTGCTATATGTGTATCTGATTCAGTTAGTACCCAGGATATTTTCTATTGACCAGGTATTTTTTTATGACCCCACAGGCCATGTTTCTTTTTTCCTGAGAAATAATTAGACTTTATTTTATGTGAAGTAGCAGCAAAAAATAAAAAGTCTTTATCCCATAATTTTGGGGTTAGCTAAATAATACACACCATTACCTTGTGTCAAGCAAGCGGCAAAAATAATAATTTCTTTAGTTATTGCCTGCTTAGTTAGAAATTGTAATGGTTAGATTGTCTATCGGTGTCTAGGAAAAATCTCCTGGAGGGCGGTTGGCCAGAGGCTTCTGGTAAATATCCTAGCTATATAATTGGAATAGAGAGACTTTGGATAAGTCCTTTTTCTGACTTCTTTCATGTTTGGCTTCTTTTTCTCTCCATCTATTTCTGTTCTTCTCCCATACTATTTGGTTCTTTCTTAATCTGAGGAGAATCGTTATCTTGTTTGTTAGTCCTAGAGGGCTCAGAAATCTTCTCGTTTACCTCCAAACAGGAGCGACATTTAAGATACTTTATTGTCTCTGTTTCTTCCCTTATTTATGAGATTAGATGCCTCTTTGCTAATCCCAGCTCATCATCTTCATTTGTCCTTCTAGATCACCTATTTTCTTGATGGGAACACCATCTGATTTTCATCATGTTTGCAGGAAGAAGCATATACTTCTTCAGATAGGCTTCCCATATACATGCTATTTACGCTGATTACAGTCTAGCTGCACATAGTGCAGCTCCAGAACTGGATATTTTGAACATGACCATCTCTTCATTTGGATGATTGAAGATTCTCTTGACTATCTTCCTTGTATAACTTTCGTTTGAGCAGGATTGTTAAGATTAGTCTTACATAAAATTTTCTTAGTTTGGCAAAATTAGGCAGAAGTAGTGTACTTTCAACTGGGCAAGGATAAGAATTACTGCATATGCCGTGGATGAATGTTATCTGGCTATAGATAGCAAGACACTTCTTGTATGTGTTGTAGAGCTTTTGGGAAGACCACAATTAGTTAATTTATAAAAGTTCAATACAGAATAGAGGTTATTTGGTGGTGTTGTTTTCATCTTTATATCTGTTCATTATGGAGTGAGTAGTAGAATTAGTCCTCGAGTCATCCATTGGTTGAACCTTCTTGGATTAAGGGTCTCTGGCTGTTTGGTTGCATGTATTTTCAGAGGAAAAGTTGGGAAGTTGCCTAACTATGGGTCCCAGAAGTAACATTCCCGACTTTAACCAATTAGCGTTCAGTAAATATACACATCCCCAGGCACTGCTGGGTATACAAAACTCTCAGAGCGGAGCATGCTCGAAAACAACAGAGCATCTCACATCAAACCAACAAAACCCATACAATACAACTCCAATACTCGAAAAAAACAAAAACACCGAATCCAGACTCATAAAGGCTGAAACCATCCCTGAAACTTCAAGGGAATTTTGCTGTTCTCTAGATAAACGAACAAGGCAGTTTTAATGAGCTTGATTATCAAAACTGGATTCCTCTTCTCGTTAACATGAGGGCACATATTTCTCTCTTGCCAAATAGTATAAACAATACCTACTAGAGCCACTCTTTTGAAACTTAAAAAAAAATCATTCTCTTC
>NC_033799.1:10576625-10579535 GCF_001876935.1 Asparagus officinalis | reverse complement strand
AAACAAGATGCAACATGGCTCCAAATAGAGCTCCTTTTCTTATCCCCAACTAAGTCATAATAGAGTGCTTTGTCATCTCTATCTCCTTGAATCAAAATCACTTCAAAATGAGAGGATTTGGTGGAAAGTGAAAAGCTTGTCATAGATCCAATGTATTCCAAGCATTGTTGAAAAAGCTACAAAAAGTGGTGGTATAAATCGGAAGTGGTCCTTAGCCGCTTCGCTTTGCCTTAAAGCGGTGGTATAAATCACCACTGGAACTTTTTGCTCGTAGAGGTGCAAAAAAGCGGCGAAAAGCAGTGAAAGGAGCTAAAAAAACGCTTAATAGCATTTTAAAACACAAAACCCCCCTCGTATTCCATTATCCCTTTCTTTTTCTCTGTTATGAAACCCAAAAAAACAATAAGATTCCAAATCATCGTCCGCCCATCACCTCTGGCCATGAAATGTGCCACCTCCCGTCACCAATTCTACCTTCAGGAGCTTCTCCCGCCTCCATCAACGCCTCCACACCTCCCACCATCTCCAACTTCTCTCCCGCTGCTTCGTACCATACATCATCACCTCTCTTGAGCTTCTCTCATCTCCAGAAAGCTCCTCATCAAAGCTTTAGTCCACTGTTCCTGCTCCTCCACCGCCTCGACCACTACCTCCAGCACCTTCTCTCGCCACCTCCATCACCACTTGCTGCCTCACCATTCTCCACCACCTCTCTTGAGCTCCTCTCACCATCTCCAGGTAGCGCCTCATCAAAGCTTCAATGAAGCACCAAAGGCAATACTTTGTTAATATTATGTGATTGTTAGACATCTATTTGATCTTATGATGTCTATAAATCGCGCTATGCATCTATAGAATTTTTAGATTTTTCTTGAAGTTTTCATGTGTTTTGAATATTTATCCATAGCTAAATCGGAGTGCCTTTTTGCTTGGCGCTTTTTTACACTTTGATCCGCTTAAGGCGTAGAAAGCCTAAGCGGTGCCTCACCGAGCCTAAGCAGTGCCTCACTGGCTCACTGCTTCGTTCCACTTTCCACAACCTTGCATGTACATTCGAAGCCAAACAATGGAAAAGCTCAAGGTAAAATCGTAAAGGTGATGAGGTAGATGAATGTTTTCAAATTGTGTCATAATTCCTCAAATTTGACAAGATCATCCCAACAGCCCCTAAATGGGATAATGAACAAAAAGTGTAGTTTCGAAGCCAAACAATGGAAAAGCTCAAGGTAAAATCGTAAAAGTGATGAGGCGGATGATTATTTTCAAATTGTGTCATAAATCCTCAATTTTGACAAGATCATCCAAACAGCCCCTAAATGGGATAATGAACAAACAGGAGAATCACCAAATATCTCACTGTTCATCGTTATTTGTTGTCTTGAATGTGGACCGAGTAGTGGAACTAATCCTGTAAGTGATTTGGCTTCTTCTTGAATTAAATGGATAGCAAGCAAAAAGAGGGGGAATAACACCAAATGCCCCCATCGAGTGTGGTTGACTTCTTGTTCATGGTGTGGTGTGATGTGTGGTTCTTTTGGTGTACAAGTGTAATTCATCTATGAAATTGTATGAAGGCCATTTTTTTGTATTTTTTGTTCCCTTCTAGTTTGTATGTCTAATCTGTTGCTATATACATATTTCTTGGCATCAGGTATATGAACTTCTTTTGTCTGAAATATACTAGACTTAGATGACAAATTATTTAATTCTAGTGCTGTTTATCACAACGTTGCATTCCCAACTCTTTGTGTATGATTCTTGCAGGTCCTGTTTTTCTCGACAATGACCAGATTGCTTGATGTGATGGAGGAATACCTTTCATGGAAACAGTACAAGTACCTTCGTTTGGATGGACACACTTCTGGAAATGATCGAGGTGCCCTCATTGAACAATTCAACCGTCCAGACTCACAATACTTCATATTTCTTTTAAGGTACTTTTCTGTATGCTTCAAAGGATGGTTTGAAGTTTTTCCTTACCATTGATTCTGTTTTTTCCCCTTGGTCACTTGCATGAGTAGGATCCCGAAACAGTTTAATTTCTCAGTTAACATCCTATTGTATTTCTGGTAGTATTCGAGCTGGTGGTGTTGGTGTAAATCTTCAAGCAGCTGATACTGTCATCATATTTGATACTGATTGGAACCCTCAGGCAATTTCTTTTTATCTTTATCTTCCTAAAGTTGTTATTTTTTTCTTTTGTGATTGTTCTCATAAACTATTATTTATTCTTTTTGTAGGTTGACCTGCAAGCACAGGCAAGGGCCCACAGGATTGGCCAAAAGAAGGATGTGCTTGTTCTGCGGTTAGAGACAGTGAGTCCTCTTAAGGGATAATTTTGTTACATCCTTCTTTTTTCTTCATTATGTTTCTGTTTCATACCTCAAGTGCAATGATATACACCTTAAGTCTAGGTTTCTGATCATACTTGTATTGTGGTTTTGCTGAGGTTGCTTTGACAATAAAGATAACTCTTCTGAGAATAAAAAATCTTGCACTTGTTTATGAGTCTCTCTTTTCTCCAAAATTGCTCTTGCACTCTTCATTATGAATGAGCAAGATTTATTCATCACAGCGTGAACAATATGGGACCATGTTGGTTTTCCCCCCTCCTTTACTGGAGGCATTTTTTCTTTCAAATAGAATGTGGTTGATGCCTGTTGAAATTTCACATGACTGCTCTATTGGGTACATCTGGTGGATTAACAGTTATGAGGATAGAATTCATGAAGCATTTATTAAACAATATCGACCATAATCTTATAAATATGTATTAAGTACTGGATAATTTATTATTTGGTTACATAGCCCAATAGATAAGGTGTCTATATTGGAAAGATAATTATCATATAAGCCCGTCTTTTCCAGTTACTATGTTCTATTCACACAAACAAATGCAATCTAACATTA
>NC_033799.1:10558264-10576615 GCF_001876935.1 Asparagus officinalis | reverse complement strand
TTCTAACATGTTGCGGCCATATTAGGTCCGGACTGTTGAAGAGCAAGTTAGAGCTGCAGCTGAGCATAAACTTGGGGTTGCTAATCAAAGTATAACTGCAGGCTTTTTTGACAATAATACAAGGTAGGTGTTTGCATAGAGCAATGGTGTCAATTTTCCCCCTAAAAAAACTATTCTTGCTTGCTAGTTACTTTTGTTTCCTGATATATTTAGTTTGATTCCATAACAGTGCTGAAGATCGAAGGGAATATTTGGAATCTCTCCTTAGGGAATGCAAGAAAGAAGAAGCAGCACCTGTTTTAGATGATGATGCTCTAAATTATCTCCTAGCCCGTAGGTATGCTATTAACAAACCACTTAACCTGTTTCGGAGAATATCTTTTCTGCCTTAATGTTCAAGGTTTGAGTGTGTTAATGTTCTTTTGATACTCATGTTTTTAACAGTGAGCCTGAGATTGACATCTTCGAATCAGTTGACAAGGAAAGACGTGACAAAGAGATGGTTTGTCCTTTCCATAGTTATTGAGTTTATCATGTATCTGTAATTTTCAATTTTGTTTCATAATGGATATTATTCTTGCCTACAGGAAGCATGGCAAAAATTGGTTCAAGGGGAAAAACGTGGAGTTATAGAGCCCTTACCAATGCCTTCACGTCTTGTGACAGAGGAAGACTTGAAGCCTTTGTATAATGCTATGATGGCATATGAAGCATCTAATGTAGGAGTGAAGCGTAAAGGAGAGGCCAATTCCCTCGATACACAGCATTATGGAAGGGGTAAACGCGCTCGAGAGGTAAGTTTGGAATATGTTTTGTGCTTTGAAATAGAATTTTGGTTCCTAATAGAGGCTTACAAGTAAAGATTTCGACAACTTATTTGCAGGTCCGCTCTTATAATGACCAATGGACGGAAGAAGAATTTGAAAAGATGTGTCAGGCTGATGATGCCTTCGAATTACCTCAGCCACTAGATGCACCAAAAAGTTCATCTTTGACGAAAGATCCAAGTGATGTCAAGTTTAGTGATATGGCAACTCCAGCCCCATCCATAGACCCAATACCATTAGCTAACGACACCAAAGTTCCTTCTGAAGAAAAACTTCCGCAACTCAAAGAGACACCTCCAACAAAACGAGGGAGAGGAAGGCCAAAGAGGGTAGCTGTAGAAGTCTCTCCAGCAGCAATTTCTCCTTTATCAGCTGCTACCGCAGTGCCTCCTACTGCTGATAAGATTGAAACAGGACCACAAAAAGAAACTGTTTCCATTATTCCAAATGCTGCTTCCGTGTCTGTAGGTAACAGTCCTGCTACCACTAAGGGAACCATTGTGAATGCCCAACATGAAATTGCTGTTGGACCTTCTATTACCTCCCCTGGCACCTATGCTCCCCCTCGAACCCGTGGCCGTAAGGCTAATACTGGAGAAAAACCTCGAGGTAGAACAAGAAAGCAAAAAGCTCTAACATCATCGGCTTTGAGTGCTGAAGTAAATATTTCCACCGGAAGTCAGAATGGATTGGGTTTAGCATCGGAAAACCTTGCAGTTGCTTCTGTTACCCCTGATAAGCCAATTGTTGGTAAAGCAGTTTCGGGTTTGCAAAATGTTGTTGATTTGGGTTCCGTCAGAGCGTCAGGTCCTCAACCACTGGAGACTTCAAAACAAAATTTACCTACTGTAGCTGCGGGTATCAAGCAAGTTCAAAAGGAAATCCCAGAATCAGCTTCCAGTGGGGCCAAATTAGAGGCATCTTCGAGTAGTGCGAAGGAGAACATTATTGTGTCCGCTGCACTTACTTCAGGTGTAGTTCCACATGATCTACAAGAAAAGAAAACACATGTTCAATACCAAGATGGTGCAGCTGGTAGTCAAAAGCCCAGTATCGACATTAATTCCTGTGAGATGCAGAAGCCAGGTGGTATACCACATGCTCAGCTTGTCAGATCTTCTGAATCAATCACACCTCAGGAACATGATAAAATTATTAAAGCACCGGAATTAACAAATGAGAAAATGATTGAGACAGTACCGATTGCAATCACCACTGGTCATGTACAGTGCTCCCCGGCAAATGATGGCAATGCAATACCTGTTGTGATCAAAAGGGAGTCTGATAATAGAGCTTCAGTTACCAGAAAAAAGGCAGCTGCCCGTGAACCAAAGAACCGTAGCAGTTCGAAGCAGGCAGAAGGTTCAAAGAGGAGGGAGACTAGACGAAGAACCAAGGAAATTGCTTTAGCAAGCGAACAGGTGAGTGGAGCTCCTTTGACTGTAGGGGCTGTTATTTCTGAGCCTGATCATAACTTGAAAGAGAAGGTACCCAGTGTTCAGGTCAGTACAAATTTGAAGCAGAGTAGCCAGGAAACTCCAGTTTTACATAGTACAACAACACTGAGTAAGACAGAGGCAGGTTCTGATTTACAAGTGATTGATACTCAAAGAAAGGTGGTTTCTGATGACGAGGAAAAAGCTGCACTAGACCATTCTTGTTCAGGTATTCCAACTACTCGGTCCGACTCTGAGGCTTTGGTTTCTACAAGTGACGAGTTATCTACAGAAAAATATCAGAGCACCGTTGGAAGCAGTGAATTGCCACCGGCTTTTGAAAATCCTAAGATTCTGGTCACTGATGAACCCTCTTTAAGTACTATACAGGAAGAGTCATCTAGAACGAAAACTCAATCAACCATTGGAGGCAAACCAACTTGTTCAACGGAGTTGTCTGGTGGACCTGCTATGAGTAATGCTTGTGAAGATGGAACTTGCCAAGAACCTATTTTGAAGCAAGATGGTAATAGTAATTCAGCAGCTGCAGGAGTTTCTATAAAGCAAGATGATAATTGCGGTGCTTCAACTAGCACAGGAGTATCAATAAAGCGAGATGATAATATAAAAACAACTGGTGGTGAAGTGTCTGTAGCCAGTTCTCTGGCTTTTAGTGTCACTGATAGAGTGTCAGAGAAATTAGAGGAAGTTGATAAGATTTCTGATGAAGATCCAATGGAAACTGAAATAGTCGAGAAAAGTCCCATTCCCACCTGCCAGAATACTGACCATCTTAATGACATTATGGAATGTAATAAATCTAAATCATCTGATATTCAAGTTAATAACAGCAATATGGATAATATTCAGGAAGCTTCTCTTGAAACTAGAAAGATAGCAGGAAGCTCTGATTCAGTTAAGTTATTGGATGTTTCAGCTACCACCAGCCTTCCAGAAAATGTCTGTGAAGCTTCTGACAAGCGTAGTGATAGAGTTTGTAATGTGGATCGAGTTTGTAAATCTTCACTTGTGACCATGGAGGTTGCTGAAGGTCGAACTGAGACTGGTCATCCTGATGCTCCAAGTTTACCTGGTTTTACATCAAAGAAAGATGATGATTCTTTTGTGAGGACTTCCAATGAAGGTGCAACTTCTTCTCATCTGAACCAGGTCGCCTCTTCAAAGATGACCATGGATCTGGATAAGAGTACATCTAGTGCCTCCACCAATTCGGATAAGAAGATTGAGGGACAAGTGGTTGAAGAGCCAATGAGAGATAGTAATGTTCCTGGAACTGCTGAATGCATTGTTGCACTATCCAATTCAGGACCTGTTGCTGTAGCTGGTCAAGAACTGCAGCAAGTTGAAACTGATAAAGCAGAAGGCAGCGTCGATAATAGCTGTAGTAGAGAAGTAAATGATTTGCAATGTCAAGCTTCATCAGATAAAGCAGAGGATGCTGCTTCTAATAGCAGCAGTGAAGAGGTGGAAGATTCAAAATCTCAAGCTCTAGCTGATAAAGTAGAGGATGCCGGTCCTATGATAAGTAGTAACACAAATGATTCAGAGCAGCCTTCGTTAGACGACGCACTTGACCACACCAATGAGGATGATATGCAAGCTAGTCAGAGTGAGATTGCAGAAACTAAAGAATCAAATCCAGCAAAGGACTCGATCAGCCACAGTAATAAGGCTGATGTGCAGCTGGGCTCTGGTAAGAACAATGACACAAAAAAATCCAAGTTGCAGTCTTCATCAAAGGGGACTACTAACAACAATGACATTACTGAAATGAAGGCAGGCCAGGGTGAGAATACTGAATCCCAAGAACCAAAGTTGCTGGCTTCGTCAGAGGTAACCATTGGCAACACTAGCAAGACTGATGAGCAAGCAGGCAATGGGGAAAATGTAGAAACTAATGAATCGAAGTCTGAGGCTTCACCGGTGGAGACTATCAGCCACAATGACATGAATAATACGGAGGTAAGCCCAGGTGAGCAAAGCAGATCTCAAGAATCGAAGTTTCTGGCTTCATCAGAGGCAACTGTTGGCAACACTAGCAAAGATGATTTGGCAATGGGCAAGAGTGAGAATGCTGAAATTAGTGAATCAAAGTCCCAGGTTTCACGAGAGGAGAATATCAACGATAATAACATGACTGATGTGAAGGCAAGCCAAGGTGAGCTTGCTGAATCTCATGAGTTAATAAAGTTACTAGCTTCATCAGCGGTGACTGTTGGCAATGCTACCAAGGCTGATATGCCAATGGGCGAGGGTGAGAATGTGGAAATTGATGAATCAAAGTCTAGGGCTTCGGCAGAGGAGAATATCGGCCACAATGATATGACTGATGTGCAGGCTAGCCAGGGTGAGAATACCGAATCTCATGAATCGAAGTTGCAGGCTTTGTCAGAAAAGGCCATTGGCAACACAGGCCAGGATGAGAAAGCAGAAACTTCTGATTTAAATACGCAGGCTTCACTGGAGGGAACTACTGATCACACTGACAATGCTGATATGGAGACAAGCTGGGGTGAGAATGCCGTAACTAGAGAATCAAAGTTGCAGGATCCATCAGAGGAGATTGTTCGCGACGCTAGCAAGGCTGAGAACAAAGTGGCGCACAAATCAAAGCTGCAGGATGCTTCAGAAGAGGTTATAGACCACGCTAACAAGACTGGTACACAGGTGATCAAGGATGAGGGTGCCAAATGTAAAGAATCAAAGTTGCAGACTTTCTCAGAGGGGACTGCCGGCAATACTAGCCAGGCTTATGAGCAGGCTGAGAACAGCAAAACAAAAGAATCAAAGCCATGGGAATCATTAGATGAGACTATCGGCCAAATTAATGAGGCTGATATGCAAGTGAGCCAGGGTGAGAAGGAAGAAGCTAAAGAATTGAAGTTGCAGGTTTCAGGAGAGGAGACTGCCGAAACTGAAAAATTACAGGCTGCATCAGATGAAACTATCGACAAAACTAACAAGGTTGATACCCAAGCAGGCCAGGGTGAAAATGATGAAGCTAAAGAATCAAATCTTGAGGCTTCAGCAGAGGAGACTCTTCGCGGCAATAACAAGGCTGATGAGGGTGAGAATGCTCAAACTGAGAAATTACAGGTTGCATCAGAGGATACTACTGACAGCGGTAACAAGACTAATGCGCAGGGAGCCGAGGGTGGAAATTCTGCTACGGAAACTGCAAATGTACGGAGTGGAGATTCTACTGCAATTGCTGAACAGTAGAGTAACTTATTGTTACTAGTCTCCATCATCCTCCTGATCGAGAAGAAGGATGTGTTGTATTATGAGATGTGATGTACGTTTATATGCAGGTGTATAGATACAGTTCTATCCTAATCCATTTTAGTTAGGTAGAAATGAACATGACGTTGGATGTGCAGCCAACTAGCCAAGTTATATATCTTAAAATTTAGTGAGGAATTTAAGTCATAAATCTTGTAGAATGTTTTTACCCCCTCTAAACTTTTGGTATTTCTAAGTCATGCTCGCGTATTGTTCCGTAGCGAGGATGTTAATGATCCGCGCGCGACATGCGGTGCTTGTATGTAACCGGGGAGCAGGTATCTTTAACAATAAAAGAAGTCGGTCTTTCTTTTTCTTGGACGTGAAAAGTGAAGGCCTAATGTATTCCTCTATGCTCGCTAGATGGCATCAAATGTTAAGATCTGGTGTAAGCTGAGAAGAATGTACTTCACCTATATACCCTCTGTTGTTTTAGCAGCACTTACATATCCTAAACTTTTTAAAATTTTCACTTATATGTCCTCACTTATTTACAACGATACTTGTATGCCCTAAGGTTTTTAAGACTTGCACTTAAATACCCTGAGGGTATTTAAGTGCAAGTTTTTAAAAACTTTTCGGCATATAAGTGCTGTCAAAAATATAGAGGGTATATAAGTGTAAGTTTTAAAAATTTTAAAGGTACATTACTACTGCAAAAAAAGTAAGGGTATATAAGTGTAAAGTACAGAAAACTATAGGGCATTTAAGGGCAAATAAGCCACAGTGAGACAGTAGGCTACGTAGGCTAAAGAGGCCCGGGTGAAAGAAAGAGCTCTCATATAAAAAATCTTGTCATTAGTATAAGTGGCCCAGTGGTTGGGGCTTGCGGCCTTGGCTCAAAAAGCTAATGATTGATCTGTATTTATGACATGTCTATTCCTAATTTTTAATTATTAAGCATTGATGCACTTAAGCTATTCACCTGGACCTAGGTTGCAAAATGGAAGCCTAAGACCCCAGAGTTTAATTGACTAGTACTGAATAAATAAATAAATAAAAAAATAAAAATAAAAATCTTGTCCTGTTATCCAGTATTTTCACCTTCACTGTTCCCCTTTGAGATCAACCTATCCATTAGTTTTATTTTTAATTAGTTTGCCACTCATAAACTACAACAACAAAAGTAAAAGTGTACAGATTATCAACATATTTTGGTTTAATGACCTCAATTTGATGCAGCTAAAAGAATATAGTGAGATGACTGTTGGTTACAATATGAATGTTATGGAAAAGAAAAATAATCAGTACAGCAGTAGTTTTACTGTTTTAGTCTCCCCTTTCCAATTTGAAATTCTTAAATAGATTAATGAAGATTGAGATCTAAAAATAATATTTTGAACAAGCTAAAGTTGTTCTTTCTTCTAATAAATATTCTCTTTAAAGCATGTTAAAATGGATTTCATTTAGATTCTTGATTCTACTATTCTTCTCCACTGCATGACAAAACTTTGAATGTTATTCTATTTATGGACTTTTGTGTAACACGTGTTACACGATCTTCGAATACAGCCAACCGTTAGTAGTACTGTATGAAAACTATAGGCTGGATAATAAATTGGCTGGCCACTGCCACATCATAAGATTCCTCAGGCTTGAGGTCACCTGTAGTACCCCAGATTTGAAAGACGAATTTACCCATTAATATAATCTAGAATAGTTTTATAATGCATTGAACCACGACTACTGGTGATATGCATGGCATCGCTCTCACTTTCCGGAATAATGTGGGACTACAAATGTCTAAATTATTGACATTTTTCTAACTTTTGGGCCCCATGGAAAATGTGGGTTGCGCATTAAGCTTTTTGTGAGCTCCAAATTCCCCTCCTAAACTTTTGAGAAAATTATCGGAGGACATAGATTAGAAACTAATTGAAACTAATTAACAGTCAAAAGAAAAAAGCAAAAATGGAAACTTATTAAAACATAATTTTGTAGAAATCGACTCTTTCTATCTATCGTCATTGCTCCGCAATTTTTTCCCCCCACCAATCTTGGGAAAAATGTGTACAGGCCCCAAAAGCAGAAACTTCATGTGACGAGGCTCCTTATAGTTTTTCCCATATGAATCAGCCCCTTGATGTGTAACACTTTGTACTACAGCCTTTTTTTAATCAATTATTACATGTCAGCTAAGCTAAAATCCTTAAATTATCCTTATCATCTCTCCTCAATCCCTCAGACCGAGCACTCATATCCCCTCTCTCTCTCTCTTTCTCATCTCCTCTCTCTCTCTCTCTCTCTCTCTCTCTCTCTCTCTCTCTCTCTCTCCCCCCTAAAACTAGAGCTTTCTCAAGCTCAATCACCCTGCGCCCTCGCCCTCCTCTAGTCAGCTTGCCCGCCTCTGCTTAGGGCCCCCAAGGCTCCCCTCGAGTTCGCCGCCGCCTCCCCTCCCCTCCTCCATCCATCCTCATCGCCGTAGATCGCCGCCGCTCTCCCGCTGTAGATCGCCGCCGCAAAGCTTGAGGAAAATGCTCGAAAAGCTCGGGCAATTGAAGACTGTTGAGGAGTGCAGGGAGATGATCCGAAGGTATGATGTTAATGGAGATGGTGTTTTATGCTTTGATGAATTTAAGAAAATGATGCTACGAGAGTAGGTTGGTTTTTGAGATTGATCTTTACTATAAATGATGATGTTGTTGTGCCCCGTTGAGATTTGGACATTACTTTTCCTTTTTTTTATTTGAGATGACTTTGATCAATTGAGGGTTCATGTTGACAATATATCTACGTTTTTAATTTCTCACATGATTGTGGATTTATCCTTATGAGCTTCTGTATTTATAAATTATGACTGATTCTATTGTTAATGTTTTTTAGTCACCAGGCCGAGATGCACAGAACATTAATCCATTAGCTAGAAGAAAAAAAGAAAAAAAAGAAAAAAATGTTTGACCAGCTACAAATAAATGAACGATTTAATTTTAAAAAATAGTCAAAAGTTGTCTCCATTTTTCCACTTTCACGAGACATCCACGCCTTTTTGGAGGAAGCTGAATTTGCAATAAACCTAATGTGTGCAATCTTTTTGTATTTTAATTTCGAACAGATTTTTAAAATAGATCACTTTTAAAACTTAATTAGCAAAATAGGCTGAAAAAAAATTTAATTACAAAAAATTGTTGTAAGCTGGGACGGTAGTTATAAATTGTTGTTATAAATAAGGATACAATCATGTTTTTATAAATCGTTGTTAATTATATTTGATAATAGTTATACCTAATGATATGTTATTTCTAGATGCTATCGTGGTAGTTCTAGTAGCCCTCGAGTTAGTTCTACCTGCTACAATTGTTAATTCTAGCTACTAAGTTAGTTCTAACCGCTACTTGTTATTTTTGCTTCTATCTTAGTTCTAGCTTCTATTACGCTAGTTCTAGCTTGTATACAGCCAGTTCAAACACACACCTTGCTAGTTCTAAACCCAGCCCATGTTTTTTACCTTCACACTTGTTAATTCATGCTTCTACGTTAATTCTAGTTTCTATTACCCTAGTTCTAGCTTGTATACAGCCAGGTCTAGCTCACACCTTAATAGTTCTAAACCCAGCCCATGTTTTTTACATGCACACTTGTTAATTCTAGCTTCTACCTTAGTTCTAGCTTCTATTACCATAGTTCTAGCTTGTATACAGTCAGTTATAGCACACACTTTGCTAGTTCTAAACCCAGCCCGTGTTTTTTACATTCACACTTGTTAATTCATACTTCTACGTTAGTTTTAGCTTCTATTACCCTAGTTCTAGCTTGTATACAGCCAGTTCTAGCCCACACCTTCCTAGTTCTAAACCCAGCCCGTGTTTTTTACATGCACACTTGTTAATTCTAGATTCTACCTTAGTTCTAGCTTCTATTACCCTAGTTCTAACTTGTATACAACCAGTTCTAGCCCACACCTTTCTAGTTATAAACCCAGCCCACGTATTTTACATGCACACTTGTTAATTCTAGCTTCTACCTTAGTTCTAGCTTTTATTACCCTAGTTCTAGCTTGCATACAGCCAGTTCTAGTCCACACATTGCTAGTTCTAAACCTAGCCTTCGTATTTTACCTTCACACTTGTTAATTCTTGCTTCTACGTTAGTTCTAGCTTCTATTACCCTAGTTTTAGCTTGTATACAGCCAGTTCTAGCCCACACCTTGCTAGTTCTAAACACAGCCCGTATTTTTTACATGCACACTTGTTAATTCTAGCTTCTACCTCAGTTCTAGCTTCTATTATCCTAGTTCTAGTTTGTATACAGCTAGTTCTAGCCCACACCTTGCTAGTTCTAAACTCAGCCTTCGTATTTGACCTTCACACTTGTTAATTCTTGCTTTTACGTTAGTTCTAGCTTCTATTACCCTAGTTCTAGCTTGTATACAGCTATTTCTAGCCCACACATTGCTAGTTCTAAACCCAGCCCGCGTTTTTTACATGCACACTTGTTAATTCTAACTTCTACCTTAGTTTTAGCTTCTATTACCCTAGTCCTATCTTGTATACAGTCAGTTCTAACCCACAACTTGCTAGTTCTAAACCCAGTCCGTATTTTTTACATGCACACTTGTTAATTCTTACTTCTACGTTAGTTCTAGCTTCTATTACCCTAGTTCTAGCTTGTATACAACCAGTTCTAGCTCACACATTGCTAGTTCTAAACCCAGCCTTTGTATTTTACCTTCACACTTGTTAATTATTGCTTATACGTTAGTTCTAGCTTCTGTTACCCTAATTCTACCTTGTATACAGCCATTTCTAGCCCACACCTTGTTAGTTCTAAACCCAGCCCGCGTTTTTTACATGCACACTTGTTAATTCTAACTTCTACCTTAGTTCTAGCTTCTATTACCCTAGTCCTAGCTTGTATACAGTCAGTTCTAACCCACAACTTGCTAGTTCTAAACTCAGCCCGTATTTTTTACATGCACACTTGTTAATTCTTGCTTCTACGTTAGTTCTAGCTTCTATTACCCTAGTTCTAGCTTGTATACAACCAGTTCTAGCTTGTATACAACCAGTTCTAGCTCACACATTGCTAGTTCTAAACCCAGCCTTTGTATTTTACCTTCACACTTGTTAATTATTGCTTATACGTTAGTTCTAGCTTCTGTTACCCTAATTCTACCTTGTATACAGCCATTTCTAGCTCACACATTACTAGTTCTAAACCCAGCCCGTGTTTTTTATATGCACACTTGTTAATTCTAGTTAAATGACCTTGAACACACTAGCATGCTTATGATGAACTTTGTGAGAATGAGCATGTGAATGTGTAAGTGTACAAGATGAAGAAGCTATATGAGATGCACAAGGAACATTAGAATTCTTATGTTTGTGTGCATCATAACAAAACTTAGCTAAATGACCTTGACGGCCGCAAATAGAACACTTATAAGTTTTGCTATACATGTGTGCATAATGAGTGGATGATTTTGATTTAGTCTTGGCACACATGTCCATAAGCCTCTTATGATTATTAATGCATATTTTCAAAGTTGAATCTAAAGATGAAATACTATTTTTTATAAGATTCAAATCTTTATTTTTAGGCACATATGCATTTTTAGAAGTAGAACATAAATAGTTATTTATAAAAGAAGCTGTATCATTCTTTATGTTCTCTACTTCTAACATGGCATCAATCTTAGCATGAGATAAGCTAGCAATAGATGAGATCAAATTTCCATTTTTCAAATTTAATAAGTCATTGCTTTCTTTAAGCATAGTATTTTCATTTTCAATGACATCAAATTTGGACACTAGTTTCTCATGATCGGATTTTAAAACATCATGCTTGCTTTTTAAATCATTAAAATCATTTTTCAATTTGTTAAAGGCATGCAATAATTTTTTACTAGCACAAGCAAGTTCATCACTAGATAAATCATTAATAGATTCGAACTCGCAAACCTCACTAGGGCTATCGCCTAGTGGCCGTGTGTATGACGCTCCATATGAACTTGAAGTCGGATCCTCCAAAGCTTGTCGGATCGCCTCCAAGTCCCCTTGATGTGCTTCTATAAATTTTCAAACTTTGTAAGCACTATCAAAATGAACAAACTTGTTAGACATAGATGAATTAAAAGCATTTAGCAAATATTCTAACAAAATATTGTTCATTGTAAACATACGATGATCATTCTTATTCCATTTGGATTTCTCCAAAGTGGGCACAATATATGCATCATCTATAATTTCCCATAAATCAAAGTGTTTAGATTGAACAAAAAGTTTAAATCTAACACACCATTGGGCATAGGGGAAATTATCTAATCTAGGAGCAATATTGATGGCATAACCTAAACCATGCATATCCATATCGATTATCGAAGGTTGAATAAAGGAATTGAGTTTGACGATGAACATTCAGTAACCCCAGAGTCTCAGCCCTCAACTTCTTTTGTAGAACATGAGAGCTACACATATATGGCAGGAAACCCTAAAGATCTCATGAAGAGACTTGATTGTTAGACCCTAGAGGGGGGGTGATTAGGGTCTTATACTAATCTAATCCGATTAAATACCAATTAAAATTAATTAATACGTTATCCTAGCAAGTATGAAATACAACAAGATATGTAAACTAGGATAAGCAAAATGAACAACAAAGAGATATATCCTATATGATAAAAATATATATGCAAGGATATATAAACTAACATAAGATAATATATCCTACCAAAAAATATACAATATGATATATGCAAGGATATGTAAACTAACACAAGGGGTAAGCAATCTAAACGAGATAGTGGATGATATAGATAATGAGCTAATGACAATGGCGATATAAGGTATGAACATAAATATGAATGAACGCCAAAGCACACTCAAACAAGCAATATGATCACGGAGTTCGGACCTTCCGTCCTACGTCTCCGCTCCCCACTCCCGGGGAGAAATCCACTAACACAATCCGGTTTGGAAGCCGGAACTTCTTCTACACACTCGGTTTTCTAGCTAACCGAAAACTCTACAACTCACACTCTTGCAATCACACTCTACACCCACTAAGTGTTGGACCTAGCCGTGTCTCCCTCAAGTGCTCGGTTACAACCTCTCCCTAGGCACGTCAACCGACGCCACTCCTCTTGGGACGATCCCCGACTCTCACCACACACTCCTCATTCGGTGTACAAGTGTATTACAAAGTGAATCTCTCAATAAGCATAATATAACAAATGATTGTTCTCAACTATGGATGAGAACTCAATTAAGCACAACTCAAAGTTATAATCTCTCACCACCCAACTATACTATGTATGAAAGATACAATAAGCTCAATGTGGGTGTGTGGTGTGTGTAAACAATGAGTGAAATCAAAATCAAAACTAAACTCAATTAAAATCTAGCATATAGAAATTATAAACAAAATAATAAATAGCTAGAAATGAGTTTAGAGATTCTTGTCTGAATAACAAGATGGAGAGATGGAGATTTGAGGCTCAAACAAGAAGATAATCTCCTCCACTTGTGAAAGCTAAAACTGCTTTAAACCAAACTCTTAAACAAGCTTAAAACAAGCTTAAACCCTTTTTAAAACCCTTGTTAAAAACTTCTTAGCTAACTGAAAACTGAGATCAAAGAGGGTTTTTATAGCCTCCAAAACCTCAGACCAAAACCCCTTACAAAAAGACCAAAAAACCATCTGCAACGGCTCTAACTCCAGTGGTCGACCGATGAAAATCGCGGTCGACCGCGAACAAGGTCAGAAACTCAGGAGACATCCAGAGAGTTCGTCGGTCGACCGGCGGAAAATTTCGGTCGACCGGCGGTACTGTAGCAGGTATATCCAATTTTATAAAATCAGTTAAAAATAGTAAAACAGCTCCAAAAATTATGAAATTTTGGGGGAAGGTTCTAGACATATATAAATATATGTTAGAGAAAGAATTTCTGAAAAATTATTTCCCAGTTGAGAGAAATAAATGTTTGAACATAGAAATACAGTTTCTGAAAATCTGCTGTGATACACGATTTTGTAAAATCAATTAGGCACAGTAAATCAACTCCAAAAATAGTAAAATTTTGAGAAAAGTTTCTAAATATGTAGATAAACATGTCAAAGAAAGAATTTCTTGAATATCACTTCCTATTTATATTTATAAAAACTCATCTGTTTTGTAAAACATGCACGAACATGTGCACGAACGAAAACGTGAATTTGTAAATTCCTTTAAACATAACAAATCAATTCCAAACTTGATGAAACTTTGAGAAATGTTTGCAAATGATATTTTGAACATGTTACAAAAAGAATTTTCCAATTTGCATTTCCCAATTGTGAAATCTCATTATTTTGCAAAAGTGTTCAAAACATGAAAAAAGTGATATACATGAAGTTTGATGTTTTGACATAAACAATATTTTGAAACTTTGCACAATGATTATATAGACTTGATAAAATATGTATATGATGATTGTTAAGTCTATAAACTGAGAATACAATATTTGAGCTTAGAAACCAAATACGTGTGTGTATATGATATTGAGCTTAGAGTATCTAACACACATAATATAAAACCTAAACTAAATTACCCAAGCTAGATCTTGATCTTCAATTAAGCTTGACTTGATACATTTACGGATGGAGCTTGAACTTGATCTTTAACTTGAATTGTACGTTGCTTCACTCCACAATTCTGCCAACCTCCTCTTGAGAGCTTGAACTTGATCTTTAACTTGAATTGTACGTTGCTTCACTCCACAATTCTGCCAACCTCCTCTTGATATGATCGTGTAGGCTCAATCCATCCATCCTCCAACAACGTTGTTTGTCTACAAAACATAGGAATACACAAACACTAGACAAATAATATTAATAGTAAATTATTTGTTAAACATCATCAAAACAAGAAGGCCAACAGTTTTTACATGCACACTTGTTAATTCTAGCTCTACCTTAGTTCTAGCTTCTATTACCCTAGTTCTAGCTTGTATACAGCCAGTTCTAGCCCACACCTTACTAGTTCTAAACCCAGCCCACATTTTTGACATGCACACTTGTTAATTCTTGCTTCTACGTTAGTTCTAACTTTTATTATCCTAGTTCTAGCTTGTATACAGCCAGTTCTAGTCCATATCTTGCTAGTTCTAAACCCAACCTTCGTATTTTACCTTCACACTTGTTAATTATTGCTTCTACGTTAGTTCTAGCATCTATTACCCTAGTTCTAGCTTGTATACAGCTAATTCTAGCCCACACATTGCTAGTTCTAAATCCAACCCACGTTTTTTACATGCATACTTGTTAATTCTAGCTTCTACCTTAGTTCTAGCTTCTATTACCCTAGTTCTAGCTTGTATAGAGCCAGTTCTAACCCACATCTTGTTAGTTCCAAACCCAGCCTTTGTATTTTACCTTCACACTTGTTATCTCTTGCTTCTACGTTAGTTCTAGCTTTTATTACCTTAGTTCTAGCTTGTATACAACCAGTTCTAGCCCACACCTTACTAGTTCTAAACCCAGCCCGCGTTTTTTACATGGACACTTGTTAATTCTAGCTTTTACTTTAGTTCTAGCTTCTATTACCCTAGTTCTAGCTTGTATACTGCCAGTTCTAGCCCACACCTTACTAGTTCTAAACCCAGCCTTCGTATTTTACCTTCACACTTGTTAATTCTTACTTTACGTTAGTTCTAGCTTCTATTATCCTAGTTCTAGCTTGTATACAGCCAGTTCTAGCCCACACCTTGCTAGTTCTAAATCTAGTCCACGTTTTTTACATGTACACTTGTTAATTCTAGCTTCTACCTTAGTTCTAACTTCTATTACCCTAGTTCTAGCTTATATACAACCAGTTCTATACAGCTAGTTCTAGTTTGTATATAAGCTAGAACTAGTATAATAGAAGCTAGAACTAACGTAGAAGCAAGAATTAACAAGTGTGAAGGTAAAATATGAAGGCCGGATTTAGAACTAGCAAGGTGTGGGTTAGAACTGCCTATTTACAAGCTAGAACTAGGGTAATAGAAGCTAGAACTAACGTAGAAGCAAGAATTAATAAGTGTGAAGGTAAAATACAAAGTCTGGATTTAGAACTAGCAAGGCGTGGGCTAGAACTAGCAGTATACAAGCTAGAACTAGGATAATAGAAGCTAGAACTAACGTAGAAGCAAGAATTAACAAGTGTGAAGGTAAAATACGAAGGTTGGGTTTAGAACTTGCAAGGTGTGGGCTAGAACTGGCTGTATACAAGCTAAAACTAGGGTAATAGAAGCTAGGACTAAGGTAGAAACTAGAATTAACAAGTGTGCATGTAAAAAACACGGGCTGAGTTTAGAACTAGCAAGGTGTGGGCTAGAACTGGCTGTATACAAGGTAGAACTAGGGTAATAGAAGCTAGAACTAACGTAGAAGCATGAATTAACAAGTGTGAAGGTAAAAAACACGGGCTGAGTTTAGAACTTGCAAGGTGTTGGCTAGAACTGGTTGTATACAAGCTAGAACTAAGGTAATAGAAGCTAGAACTAAGGTAGAAGTAAAAATAACAAGTAGCGGTTAGAACTAACTTAGTAGCCAGAATTAACAATTATAGCAGCTAGAACTAACTCGAGGGCTACTAGAAGTACCACGATAGCATCTAGAAATGACATATCATTAGGTATAACTATTATCAAATATAATTAACATCGATTTATAAAAACATGATTGTATCCTCATTTATAACAACGATTTATAACTACCGTCCCAGCTTACAACCCTCATTTATAACAACGATTTATAACTACCGTCCCAGCTTACAACGATTTTTGGTAATTAAATATTTTTCAGCCTATTTTGCTAATTAAGTTTTAAAATGGTAATTAAATATTTTTCAGCCTATTTTGCTAATTAAGTTTTAAAAGTGGTCTATTTTAAAAATTTGTTTGAAATAAAAATACAAAAAGATTGCGCACATTAGATTTATTGTAAATTCAGCTTCCTCCAAAAAGACGTGGATTTCTCGTGAAAGTGGAAAAATAGGGACAACTTTTGATTATTTTTTAAAATTAAATCATTCATTTATTTGTAGCTGGTCAAACATTTTTTTTCTTTTCTTCTTCTAGCTAATGGATTAATGTTCTGTGCATCTCGGCCTGGTGACTAAAAAAACATTCATAACATAATCGGTCATAATTTACAAATACAGAAGCTCATAAGGATAAATCCACAGTCATGTGAGAAATTACAAACATAGATATATTGTCAACATGAACCCTCAATTGATCAAAGTCATCTAAAAAAAAGGAAAAGTAATGTCCAAATCTCAACGGGGCACAACAACATCATCATTTAAGGTAAAGATCAATCTCAAAAACCAACATATTCTCGTAGCATCATCTTCTTAAATTCATCAAAGCATAAAACACCATCTCCATTAACATCATACCTTCGGATCATCTCCCTGCACTCCTCAATAGTCTTCAATTACCCGAACTTTTCAAGCGTTTTCCTCAAGCTCTGCGGCGACGATCTACGACGGGGGAGCGGCGACGATCTACGACGATGAGGACGGATGGAGGAGGGGAGGGGAGGCGGCGGCGAACTCGAGGGGAGCCTTGGGGGCCTGAGCGGAGGCGGCAACGGCGAGGAGGGCGAGAGCCAGGGTGATGAGCTTAAGAAAACTCTTAGTTTTAGAAAGAGGAGAGAGAGAGAGAAGAGAGAGAGAGAGAGAGAGAGAGAGAGAGAGAGAGAGAGAGAGAGGATATGAGTGCTGGGTCTTAGGGATTGAGGAGAAAGGATAAGGATAATTTGGGGATTTTAACTTAGCTGACATGTAATAATTAATAAAAAAAGGGCTGCAGTACAAAGTGTCACACATCAAGAGGCTAATTCACATGGGGAAAACTATGAGAGGTCTCGTCACATGAAGTTTCTGCTTTTGGGGCATGTACACATTTTTCGCTATCTTTGAGAATTTTTGTTATTGGTTCGCAATTGCACATGCTCAATTTCTACCGCCACCAAATTATCACAAGAGAGTTAAAAAAAAAACATAACGGGAACAGAACATCTACGACTTCGCTAAACTAGCTCCTCTTCTTTCAATTGTATGATATAGTGGGCGCAAAACTGTCAATTACATTGAATCCTGGACAAAAATATTTCCTAAAGAATCAATTGGCGTCTAAAGAATGAACCAATGAAAGAATCTTGAATGATCACCGATAACTGTTATCTACATCGCCTATGAAATTCCTCTCTTTTACACTCTTTGAATCGCCTTGATCCTTTTCTCTCGTTCGAGTCTTGAAACCAAGACTTCCAAAGCCTCTCTCATCCACAAGTCTCTGCATCCCTCTCTCGCTTCGGCGATCGTAACCCACTTCCGGTTCCTCGAACTCATCTCCGGCCAGTAGGCGAGTTCCTCGGTCACATTCAGAGCAAACATGATCCCCTCATAATACGTCCCGTACCTCTTGCTCTTGTACTTCCAGCTCCCGAGTGCATCCTGCATTGTCACAGGCATACTGCGATTTAGCAAAAAAGCCCTCCGCCAAATGCAAATTACGAAACGTAAAAAAAAACGCGAAAGTGGAAAATTAACTACCTCGAGTTTTCCCTGGACTCCGGCTTCTTCAAGAGCCTCTCTCGACGCAGCTTGATCTAAAGTCTCATCAGACTCCCATCCACCCTGCAAATTACGTAAAAAAAACGTCAGACCCCCGAAATTTGCATATAACCCCCCCGCATTTCCAAAATTGCAGAATGCCACCGAAACCCACCTTCGGAAACAGCATGGCGTTCCCCTTCTGCGAGCTGATGACAAGAACCTCAACCGCCCCATCGCGAGGCTTAACTCTGTACGGTACGCA
>NC_033799.1:10548519-10558240 GCF_001876935.1 Asparagus officinalis | reverse complement strand
CGCCCTCGTCTGGCGACCATACAGACCATTCTCGATCTTCCGACGAGGATCGGCGTCTTTGATATCAATTAAGCTTGAGATCTTAGAGGGGGGAAAGATTGGTGGTCTTAATTTGTTCGATGTTTTTATGGGGAAGCTGAGAGGCTGTATATATAAGTTTTCGTTGGGTCGTCGAAGGGGGCAGTGCGCGGGAGGGAGCGCGTGCCGTGGGGCCCCTTCGGCTGGGACCCACCTCGGGCACGATTTCTGAGCTGCTTCGGGTTCTTTGCTACTTTTATTATTATCAAAGTTAGCTTCAACCAGCTGTTGGTTTTCTTTTCTTTCTCTGTCCACTCGGTTTGGGAGAATGGACCCCCGTGGCTGTTTGGTCCGTTGCATCTTTTTATATTTTGAAACTAGCCCCTCGTATTATTGAAATTGCTAATTAGGTCCCCAACTCTGAGCGAGCTGTTTCCAATTTTTAGCCGACCTAGTTAGCTACCGTTTAATTTGAGAGAAATGTATATGTTCCACTTAGCTCCAAATTCTTTACGGATTTTCAGATGTATCCTTGTGTTTAGTTACTCCAAAACGAAATTTTTTAGACTGATTTGAATTTTTTTAGACCTGTGTAAAGGTTTGTTGATTTCTTTATATTAAGTAATTGAGGGTAGAAATATAATTTATCATGTGTGGTTAAAAACTAACATAAGCTGCGTAAGCAATTCATATAGAATTATCTAAGAGAGGGACTGATTTGAAATAATAAGGCTCTGAGGGACCTAATAGCAATCTCTATGAAATTAATGTGTGTGTGTGTGTGCGCATTTTTTATATTTATTTATTTTTTGTTTGGGGCGGGGTTGTGGGGGGTTGATTTTCCACTAGTGTTGCTGTTATCAGGGCCATGTGGCTTACAAAGAAGGAAAATTGATGATTTGGAAAGAGATAAAAGTTTGACCTGTATTTATCCACATCATGGCATAATAATTTCATGCGGATAAATACATATGTAAGGGTGCAAGCTGGGCCAGGTCAATCCTGGAATTTGATGTGTCCTGATCTCAATTAGTAAGTTCACTGTTCACTCGTCTTTTCTTCAGTTTCTTTTATCTGGGCTTTCTTTTCTAACCTTTGCCAGAGTTTGTTTCTGGGTAAATTCCACAAACATCTCTTAATTTGCGTCGCCTATATTATATAAGCTCCTTTTTTGTTGGCTCTCCAAACTCAAACTGGTTAATATCTCTCCAAACAATTGATTGAGATCAATTTTTATTTACAATAAATGTATAACAACCAGATTAATTAGAAAGGAATTATACAAAGTAAATAACATTAAACAATCATCGCCAATACTCCCCACATGAACTTTGATTATTCCTACCATGTGGCAACGTACATAATATTTTCTCTTGTAAACTTTCCACCAAGAAATTAATGAACTCACACTTGAGAAAAAATAATGGAAAAGTCTTCGTGCCTAGAAAATCAATGAGAATACCTTCGAAGTGTTGTGGGTCCAAGATAAGGCTCACACGAGGTCCACATGAATTAAAATTCTATTTAGAAGAGAATTTAGAGGATCTAGTTATAATAGGAATATGTTTGGAAGACCTGAAGATAAAATTTCTTTATAAAGGAATTCTATTTATGAGGAACCTATAATTTTTTTCCGGCACTACAGTAAACTGTGAATAGAAACCTGAGAGAGAAAAAGAATATCTGACGATGAACATCATTATCCGAGTTAAGGGGGATTATCTGACGTCGACAAGCGCATGAAGCGAATCGGCGAACCGTTGATGACGTAGCAACACACCACCGAAATGGCAAAGCAAGGGAACGCGTGCTCGCCGACCATCTCCAAGTGGCCAGCGCGTTTATCTGACGATGAACATCATTATCCGAGTTAAGGGGGATTATCTGACGTCGACAAGCGCATGAAGCGAATCGGCGAACCGTTGATGACGTAGCAACACACCACCGAAATGGCAAAGCAAGGGAACGCGTGCTCGCCGACCATCTCCAAGTGGCCAGCGCGTTCGGCCCGGGCCCGGCCCGGGCCCGGAAACCCGGGCAAAACCCGGGTCCGGGCCCGGAACAGTAAAATTTTTTAAATTTTTTAATTTTTTTTTATTTTCTTATATATAAAATATATGTATATGTATATATATTGTGTATATAATATATATATATATATATATATATAGAGAGAGAGAGAGAGAGGAGAGAATATGGAGAACCTTGGTACACAAGTTGCTTTAAAGCAACTTCGGTAGTGATGTGGCCTAATCTTGCCCCTACATCACACCTCGAAGAATAGAGCCTCAACCACCCTTCCAACTCCATATAGATGTATGGACAAGATTAGGCCACATCACTACCAAGTTGTTTGGAGCAACTTGGTACCAAGTTTCTCCATTTTTCATCATATATATATATATATATAATATATATATATATTATATATTATATATATATATATATATATTATATATATATTTATATATATATATACTCTCTCTTAGTATATAATTATATATAAGTATACTCTCTCTTATATAAGTATAATATTGTATAAATATGCTCTGTTAATATATGTATAAGTATATAAGTACATATAAGATACAATGTATACTCTCTCTTATATATGTATAATATATATATATATATTTATATATATATATAATATATTATATATTATATATATATATATTATATATATATATATATATATATATATATATATATATATATATATATATATATATATATATATATATATATATATATATATATATTATATATATATATATATATATATATTATGTATAAGTATATATATAAGTATACAGTGTATACTCTCTTATATAAGTATATATCAGTATACTCTCTCTTATTTATCTTATATATCTCTTATATTATATATATATATAATATATTATATATATATATATAAGTATAATGTATAAGTATACTCTCTCTTATATATGTATAATATATGTATAAGTATATATAAGTATACTCTCTCTTATATATGTATAATATATGTGTGTATATATAAGTTTATATGTGTGTGTGTTTTTATGTATAATACAATTTGTTTATGTAATTACTATAAGTATTTACAATTTGTTTATGTATAATATATGTATATGTGTGTCAGTGTGTGTGTATATATATACATATACATATATTGAATGACATGAATACTTTGGGCTACTTAGTATATAAGTATATATAAATATAAGTATATTCTCTCTTATATATGTTTATATCTCTTATATAATTATATATATGTATAAGTATGCTCTCTCTTATATATGTGTACAGTGTATACTCTCTCTTATATATATATTTATATTCTCTCTCTCTTAGTATATAAGTATACTTATATATACACATATATAAACATAAACTTATATGTACATATATAAGTATATTTATATAATAGTATAAATACATATAAGAGTATAAATATATATTTATATATCTATACATATATATAAACATAAACTTATATGTACATATAATATAATTATATTTATATAAGAGTATAAATATATATATACTATTATATAAATATAATTTTTATGTTTTATTGTTTTTTAAAATTTTTTAAAAAATAAAAAAATAAAAAAACAAAAAAATCCGGGCCGGCCCGGTGTCCGGCCCGGTCGGGCCCGGGCCCGGGCCCGGCCCGGACCGGGTCCGGGCTTGGGTTTTGCCCGGCCCGGGCCCGGTTTTCCGGGCCGGGCCGGGCCGGGCCGGCCCGGATGGGACAAGCTCCTAACCACCGCCAAAATGACCCACGCGTTCACGGCCATCTCCAAGTGGCCCCGTGCCCTCACCGGCCACCTCCAAGTGCTCGCGCCCTCATCGGCCACTTCCAAGTGGTCCGCTCCCTCATCGGCCACCACACCTCCAAGTGGCCCGCACACTCATCAGCCACCACTAAGTGGCCTGTGCACTCACTGACCACCTCCAAGTGGCCCGCGCACTCACCGACCACCTCCAAGTGGCCTGCGCGCTTGACCGACATGAACTCCCGTTAAGGAGTTACAGATTAGCATACCCTCTCATTGGACTGGAGGGGGGTGAGGGATTGTTGTGGGGTCCAGCCTAAGATAAGACCTACACGTGGGACACATGAATTAAAATTCTATTTAGAAAGTGATTTGGAGGATCTAGTTGTAATAAGAATAGGTTTGGAGAACATAAAAATAAAATTCCTTTATAAAGAAATTCTATTCATGAGTAACATGTATTTTTTTTTATGCTACAGTAAATCGTGAATAGTAACCCGATAGAGAAAAAGTGGGGAGAGAGAGAAAAAGTGAGATTCCTGATAGCTTAGTTGTTTGATTGTAGTGATTCAAAAACCGTTGTCTTCAGAACGACGACGCCGTTGAGGGTACAATGTTGGTTTCTCCATGGGTATTGGAGATTTTTGATGAGATGGGTTTTAGGCTTTTGGTGTCTTAGAGGTAACTGTAGAATTGGCAGAAAGTTCGGGTTTCAGCAGAATTGGGTGGCGGTCGACCGGCCCGGTCGACCGCATTCGTGCACAGGAGTTATTGGGCTTCAGGATTGGGGCGCTTCAGGCATTGGTGCGGTTCGCACCGCATCGGTCGACCGAATCTATGGGCGGTCGACCGTGTCGGTCGACCGACGACCTCTCTGGACTTTTGGGCTGCTGCTGGATGTGAGGGCGGTCGACCGACCCGGTCGACCGCGATGCGGATCGCCGGTCGACCGTATCCGGTCGCGAGAGTTGGGACTGTTTTCAGACCCGCTTCGTTTTGGATTTGTATAAATACCCTTTGGGTATTTTTTAGGGTTAAGAGCAAGGACGAATTTGAGCAGATTGAGAGAGTTTTCTTTGGGCTTCTATTCTAGGAGCAATTGGAGAGATTGAGAGTTGATTGTTGAGGGTTTATGAGAGATTTGTAACCCTAGTTTGTTCCTCTTGATTTCTAATAGTGAAAACTCCCCCCTCCTTGCCCCGTGTACGTAGGCATCTTACCGAACCACGTAAAACTGGTGTTTGATTGTTTGTGCTATTGATTTTGGTTGGTTATTTATCTTTCTCGGCGATTGTTTTGGTTTCTCGAGGCGCAACAATTGGTATCAGAGCTCGGACTACGCTTGGGCTATTTTGGAGGAGTAGATCGCTTTGGAAGTTCATCTAGGGCTTTGTTTGGTGATAAAGGTGGGATCTTTTCAGTAAAAATCTCGTCTTTTTTAATTTGGATCTATTTCTCGTTTGTTTCCGCATTGGTTTTTTGGTGGTGCTTTGAGATATATTGAAAAAGATAAAAGTGGGGAGGGTTCTTCTGGTGTGAAGGCCGTCCAAAGTTTGAATATACATTCTATGAAAATAGATGTGGAAAAGTTCAACGGCACAAATAATTTTGGACTTTGGCGATGCGAAGTCATGGATGCGCTAAATGCGCAAAATTTGGAAGATACATTGGAGTTGGACGGAAAACCGGCCGACGTTGATGAAAAGGTTTGGAATAAGATGAATAGAACGGCGTGTGGTGTGATTAGGTCTTGCCTTACCCAAGACCTTAAATATGATGTGATGAATGAAACTTCGGCAAAGAAGATTTGGGAGGTCCTAGAGGGCAAATATTTGACGAAGAGCATCGAAAATCGTTTGCATTTGAAGAGGAGGCTTTATCGCTTCCAATTGAAGAAGGGGACATCCATTAGTGATCACATGAACCACTACACGAAGCTACTTGCAGATTTGGCGAATGTAGATGTCAAGGTTGAAGACGAGGACAAGGCATTGTTGTTATTGAGTTCCTTGCCCGACGAGGAATATGAGACCTTCGTCCTCACTCTTATTAATGGAAAGGCATCACTTTCGTATAGTGAGGTCATCGCAGCCCTTGTGAATTATCAACTTCGAAAGAAGGACAAGGAGACTTCCATCGAGCCGGTTGCTGGTGCATTGGTTGCAAGAGCTAAAAGTCCAAACCGTGGAAGAAGGTCGCAGTCTAGAGGAGGGCATCCTGCAGTTGGTAGGAATCAATGTGCCTTTTGTAGAGATGATGGACATTGGAAAGCCGAATGCCCAAAATTGCAAGCTGTGAAGAATAAAGGGAAAGCTATTCAAGCTTCAGAGGTGAATATTGCCAAGGCTAGTGGCGATGTTTCAGATTCAGATTCTTCGGGCTATTCGTGCCCAGCTCTTCCGTCAGTTGATGTTGCCGACTCTTCGAGTGCTACTTACCACATATGCCCTGGAAGGGATTGGTTCTCCAGCTTTCAGGAGTTGGAAAGAGGGGATGCTGTTCTCATGGGTAATGATCACAGATGCCCTATTGGTGGTATTGGTACCGTTCGGATTCGGATGAGTGACGGGATGATCCGGGAGTTGGCTGATGTGAGGTTCGTTCCTCAACTGAGGAAGAACATCATTTCACTTGGGGTATTGGAGGCATCAGGCTATAGGGTGACCTTGGCGGATTCTCGCTTGAAGGTCACATCGGGGTCCATGATTGTGATGAAGAGAGTCAGACGGAGTAACTTGTATTATCTGCTTGGGAGCACGGTAGTTGATAGGGCGCTGACTACTTCTATGGTTAGACTGTGGTATTGTTTGGTGCTGGGATATATTATTGGTTATACCGTGCATAGATTGTTGAGGAGTGCTATGACCTGCAGATTGAAGTCCTGTGAGCACATTGGTATGAGCGAGAAGACAGAGGTGGAGTTCAACACTTCTATCCATCGATCGAGAGGTCTTATTGGAGGTGTTCAGTCAGGCATTTGGGGGCTTTCCGAGGAGGCATCATCGGGAGGTAATCGTTATTTTGTTTCCTATGTTGAGGATTGTACTAGGCATATTTGGGTTGCAACCAAGTCCCGTTGGTATAAAACCCTAGTAGTCCGCAACAGTTGGAGGAGGTGTATGGGCAGAAAGGTTACCAGTCATACTTGTTCTAGTAGGTGTCCTTTCTTGCATTGGTGCCGAGCTCACGGTAGTTGGAGACACTTCAGAGGGAAGGAGACAATGGGGCGACGTGATGAGATGACGGATTTAGTGAGCCGTTCCTTTCTGGAGGAGGATCGGTATTGGTTGTCAAGCAGTGGATCTGGTATTCAGACTTTGACAGGTTTGGGTCATCTTATGTGGTTGCCGACTGCTGCGTGTAGAGTTGTTAGATCTGGTGGAGCTGTTTTAGATTTTGGTCGGCGTCGGATATTTGGCTACCCAACACTTGGTCACATCGTTGATGTGAGATTGGAGCCGATTGTGCATTTGGGATTCAGAGGCTCGTTCGGCTATCAGTTGGGAGCTTCTGAGTTTGGTATGAGCAGGTTTGTCACTTTGGACTCTCGGCAGCTGGAGAGTATTGATCAGGTCAGAGGGATATCGCAGCAGGTGGAGGTTGATGCTACTCCACATTAGGTGGGAATTTTCCCACATACTCCAGATCATTCTGCATTGGTTAGGATTCCAGCTGAGGTGGCACAGCGTGGGAGTCATTTATTTATGGGTGCAGATGATGAGGTAGTTGATTTGGATGCAGCTGGTGGATATGTTTTGGATACGGCCATTGTTACATCTCAGGTGGAGGTGTTGGACTGTTTTCAGATTGGGGTCGTTGATGATGCTATCAGCCGCATGTTGGATTGAGGACCTTTGGAGGCCCATTAGGTGAACTACGTGAATGCTTGATTCCTTGGGCAAGAGGATACGTAGGCAGTCTTTATGATGCAGCCGATTTGGTGAGCGACATCGACATTTGGGGTGAGTGTTCGCACTCCCACTTGGGTCTCAGCAAGTGAGGCATTTGGTGTAGTCGGTGTAGGCTCAGTTGTTTGGTGAGTAGACACAGTTGGTTTGGGGTTGAGTGTTCGCACTCCCGTTTGGATCTCGACTTGTTGTGATTGGAGTCCGTTGTCATGAGTCTGTTGCCATGGCGTACTGGATGCAACAGTTGAGGTATTGGTTTGATCGGTGTCGGCTCAGTTTGGTAGAATCTTCGCCGAGGTGGAGATTTGAAGAGATGAGCTCAGGATTCATGTTGTCAGGGTGGCGGTCGACCGGCCCGGTCGACCGCATGATTGAGAGAGTTTTCTTTGGGCTTCTATTCTAGGAGCAATTGGAGAGATTGAGAGTTGATTGTTGAGGGTTTATGAGAGATTTGTAACCCTAGTTTGTTCCTCTTGATTTCTAATAGTGAAAACTCCCCCCTCATTGCCCCGTGGACGTAGGCATCTTACCGAACCACGTAAAACTGGTGTTTGATTGTTTGTGTTATTGATTTTGGTTGGTTATTTATCTTTCTCGGCGATTGTTTTGGTTTCTCGAGGCGCAACAGTAACGTTGTATCTTTCTCTTGTGATTTAATCCTCAAGTTCTAGTGTAATTTGGAGAGATTGTACTCTTCATTCATAGTGAAATATTTCTCTCTGGATTGTCCCATGGACGTAGGGATGATATTTGCTGAACCACGTTAAATCTTGGTGTTTGCTTACTTGTGGTATTTTCATTGGTGTCGTTATTCATTTAGTGTTTAATTCTACAGATTAATCTCCATAAAATCTCTAACACAAAGTAGGGAGATAATTCAAAAAGAAAAATAACACTTTTTCTGTTCACTCGTTAACTCCACTATAACACTCTTTAAAGTTTTATGTCATGCATGAGTAAGATACTAGTTCTAGATAAACTTAAGAAAGAAGCATGTTTATATTTTCAAATCTTACTCTTTCGATTCTACCATTGCTCTATAGGTAAAGACCAAATCCCCCCCACCCCCCCCCGCCCCCCCCGCCCCCCCAAAAAAAAAAAAAAATCTAGGAGACCTTTTCTTAATAATTGGAAGTTGCATAAACTCGACTTTATTGCCACAAAATTCTCCATAAGAAGCGATCGCGAAAACTAATCTAAAATACTTGACGACATCTTACATAGTCCCATAAAGAAAGCACAACAGAAACACAGTTTATCTCCTTCTCTATTTAATTGTATAACATAATGCGCGCAAAATTCATCAATTACATTGAATCGTGGACAAGATTTATGTCCGAAAGAATCTCGAACAAAGAAAAAAAAAAGAATTTTGAACCATCTACAATAACTATCTACATCATTACACTCTATGAATTGCCTTCATCCTTTCTTCTCGTTCGAGTCTTGAAACCAAGACTTCCAAAGCTTCTCTCATCCACAAATCTCTGCATCCCTCTCTCGCTTCGGCGATCGTAACCCACTTCCGGTTCCTCGAACTCATCTCCGGCCAGTAGGCGAGTTCCTCGGTCACATTCAGAGCGAACATGATCCCCTCATAATACGTCCCGTACCTCTTGCTCTTGTACTTCCAGCTCCCGAGCGCATCCTGCATTGTCACAGGCATACTGCAATTTAGCAAAAATGCCCTCCACAAAATGCAAATTACGAACCGTAAAAAAAACGCGAAAGTGGAAAATTAATTACCTCGAGTTTTCCCTGGACTCCGGCTTCTTCAAGAGCCTCCCTCGACGCGGCTTGATCCAGAGTCTCATCAGACTCCCATCCACCCTGCAAATTACGTAAAAAAAAATTGTCAGGCTCTCGAAATTTTAGTATCACCCCTCCACACTTCCATAATTTGCAAATTAAGCGTCACCGAAACCCACGTACCTTCGGAAACAGCATAGCATTCCCCTTCTGCGAGCTGACAACGAGAACCTCAACAGCTTCATCACAAGATTTGAGCCTGTACGGTATGCATCCGGC